>NC_092877.1:139907987-140222570 GCF_028372415.1 Notamacropus eugenii
GATAGATAGATAGATAGATAGATAGATAGATAGATAGATAGATAGATAGATTATATATCAGAGATCAGGAATTGGAATGTCACGTGTGAGTTAAGCAAGTAACTCATTCTGGCTTGTTGTTTTTCCTTCATTTTCAAAGAGGACTGATTACATCACAAGTGATGTCAACTCATGGGTAAATTGTATTTAAATAAGGCAGAGTTTCACAAAGTCATCAACCTCACTCTCTTTTCCACAATCATTGAAATCCAGTGGCAGGACAAATGTCAAGGTGACTGCTGATAACCTGGGATGCAGTGAATGGCCTTGGTATCTTCGATGTCTGACCAAGCTCTAAGCATTCCACAGCACCTGCTTCCACCACCTTCAGGGCCATTGGAGCAAACTGTTATTATCTGCCCATTCTGGAAGGAAAGGTCTTCACAGATAGACATCCCCCTTAACTTAACAATATATTTGAGATCTATCAGTTACCCTCAACCTGGTTCAATGAGGTGTGGCCACTACACACACTAGCTTCTTGGAGCTGCAGGTGAGAGTCGAGTGCCAGGTAAATACCAAAGATGGATGAGCAGCCTTGGAAAGGTCTCAGCAAGTCCTCACATCAGAGGTGCTAGTCCTCCCTGATGACCCAATACATCCCCAGTCTGTCTGTACATTGCAATGCATGGAAGGCAATAGCTTGTAAGAACACTAGAGAGATATGAAAGAGTTGTGTGGAGCTTTAAATGCCAAACCCAGGAGTCTGTAGATGGTCCCAGAGGAAACAGGCAGCTTCTGGAGATTGCCAAGTTAGAAGGTGACATGACCACACATCTGCTTTAGGAATATCACTTTGGCAGCTGAGCAGAGGGTATATTGGAGAAGGAAGAGTGTTAAGACAGAGAGATTATTTAGAAATCTAGTTGTTCTAGGTCATGAGGTAATAAGAGCTTGAACTAGGTGGTGGCTGTGACTGAAGAAAAAGGGAAATAATATAAAAGATATTATGGAGATCGAAATGATACAATTCAGCAAGTGAATGAATATGAGGGATGAGAGTGAATGTTCCAGGATAATACACAGGTTGTATACCTAGATGACTGGAAGGATGGTATTACCGAAGACTGAATAAGGAAGTATAAAGCAAGAAAAGTTTGCAGGGAATAAGCTGTTTGGGCATTTAACGGGTCATTTGAATGTCCAATAGACAACAGATGATGCATGACTAAAGCTCAGGGGAAAGGTTAGGGTTGGATTTTTAAATTTTGAGGCAGAGACTAAGTATTCATAGGGTAAAGTTGGAAGGGTTCTATTAGCCATCAAGTTAAGTTGGCCTAGCAAGTGGAATATATATATTTTCAGGTGAACCCAATGGAAATATAAGAGATGAGGTGAAAGAGAGAATGATTACAGTTATTGGAAGTATGGAGCCCTCCAAATAAAAAGTAATTAAGCAGATCCTAGGATCCAAAGAAGGATGGCTTGGGGTCCTAGATAGAGAAGAGTCTGGCTTGTATTGGGATATGGACAGGAGGAATAAAGGTGACCTCACGCCAAGCCATTTGCCAATGGGCTTGGGAAAGTATTTTGTGAGTAAATGACCAGAAAAAAGAGACTAGAAGAGAGATGTTTCTGCCTCCAACCTTATATTCTATTTCTATACCAGATGGTTGAGGGAAGCAGATTCAGGAAGACAGATTCATAGCTGCACCAGAGAAATTCCAAGCAAATGCATTAGAACTGATGGAGGGTAAAATCTGGCAAGGAAGAAATCAAGCGGAAGAAAGTAAAGCTCTAAGAAGAGGAGGCCTACTCCTGTCACCGGAGTCTGGAAGAAGAACTGAACTACAAGAACTTTGTGCTCCATGTAAAATCTTTTATTCTTTTTGCATTTTATTATTATATATCATTTTCATCTTCTACTATTGAAACCCACATGCACAGTCCACCATGTTTCCCTTGAAGTGTTGTGCATTAAATGGCTTTTCTAAAACATAAAATATCCACATTTTATTAGAGAATAGAGGAAGGAGGAAAGGAATTAGGAAAAATACCCTGACCTCTTTCTCCCAAGGAATCTTGATTAGGAACTCATGAATGGTAGGGAAGGCAGTTGTAGAAAGAGGAAGGAAGGAAGGAAGGAAGGAAGGAAGGAAGGAAGGAAGGAAGGAAGGAAGGAAGGAAGGAAGGAAGGAAGGAAGGAAGGAAGGAAGGGACTGCTAAGATAAAGATGCTGATGGAGTTAGTAGTGGCCTTCTACTCCAGAGACCAAGGTCTAGGTTTCACATCTGTTCAATTAAAGGTACTCCTCTTCTAATGGTAGACTGTTTGTGCATACAGCACCCAAGATACATACAAACTCTTAGAGTCTGTTTGGGTTCATCATCAATTCAAAACCTTGGTTCATAAGCTTCTATTATCCTATGAACTCCCTGACTAGCCAGTATTCACCATGTAACATTCCAGAAAGGCAAAAGGACATTTATTTAAAATAGAATGCAAAGTAAATTAGACAGAATTGAATTAGGCATTAGATACTCCATCATCTATTTCCCAAGGTTGTCTCCTTCCTCCACAGACAAAAGGATTGCAGCCTGTTCTTTGTTCCCACACTGGCTCATCAGTACAGTACTAAGAGGAAAGGAACAGAAAGGTTGTAATGATTTGTATAGTGGAGAGATGCTCAAGTCAAGAAGGAAGGAAGAGAGAACTGTCTTTTTGCTCACTGCTTTCTCAGAGCTAGAGAAGTAAAACCTCAAGAGCTGAAAAACATTTCCATATCAATATCCAAAAGTCGGTCTGTTAGATTCCTCTCTGCAAACATCTCTGTTGAATCATTTCCTCTCTTTCCACCCAAAAGGATAAGTGCAAGTAATCACTGGCATGTCTGTGACTCAACATCTACATCTTCACCTTGTTCTATATACCTTACTATTTCTTCCCATCACTGTTTCAAAACCTTTGACAACTACTTGCCTTAGGTATGTCACCATGCTGAATGCCCAAACACTAGTATTTCAGAACCCTCTCCTCAATGAGTGAATCTCATGGATCCTAAAGCATTGTGGGACCTACTACACATAGACCCTTTACACAAAGTAACAGAACTGTTCATTCAGGCTAGGAAGTGGCCCTGTCATATACTATTAGAAGAAAAGAGAAAAAAAATTTCCATTGACAATTATATCTTGTGATTGGCTCTTCACTTAGAACTGAATAAGATAAACCAACACTTGGACGCCTCCTGTTTCTAGAGAAATACCCTACAGGAATAAAGAGATTTTTAGTACCCATAGAATAACTCATCCTTCTTTACCTAAGTAAATCTGACAGGTGGTTTATGTAAATGCATGACAATCTTTCATAATTAAAAGCAAACACCACTGGAACATCTCACTGGCACAGATGGGGGATTTTCATCTGTCCTTTTGGTAGCCAAAAAAAAATTGTTCTACTATAACTAGCATCAAATTTACATTCTTAAAATAAGGCACATCCAGGTATATGATACCATATGCTATGACTTGGCTTCTCCCACTTTTACTTAATGATCCAAGTGCTAAAGATGGCTAAAATTATATTTGAAAATGATCAGTCTATAGGGTCTGTTTTCTCCTTTAGTCAGTCCTTTGGGGTATTCCTGGGCAGGGAAGGAGAGCTAGGGTGAGAGAAACAAATCCCCTGCCAACTCCGACCTGCAACTGACTTTAGGTATCTTTATAAGAGTCTGTTCTCTCCAAACACTGGGGGAAAATATATGCCTCATCATTCATTTGGAATTTCTATTTGAAGGATTAACAAAGATAGATTCATGGATGAATATGGGGAAATGTCTCTGGACAAATCACAATATGGAGCTGAAAACAATATCTCCAAACCTCTAAGTAAGCCTTGCAGAGCTGACTTATGGGACCCAGAGTTACGCAAATTCGGTAAACAAATGGAACATGGAGTTTCTCTAACGTCAATTGATTTATGGCACTTGCTTGCCCATAGATTAGTAAGCAATAGAATGGAGCTCAGTGGTGCCCAGTTGAGCTTCATTCCCCACCTTGTCCCTGGCAATAAAAAGATAAAGGAACAAATAATAGCAAATAAACAAGTTGGCAGAGCTTTATAGTGACAACAGATTATGAAAACCAGGCCAGTAAAAAGCTTCATTTTAAAAGATCACGGTAACCACAAAAAGAAAAGAATGCCAAACCAATGATTTATAATGACCTGGCATCTTGTAATACCACATAACAATAAAGAAACTGAAGAACTCCTTTGCTTTTCTTTCACATTTATTTTTTTTATTGCCCTGCATTTCATATCTCCTAGCAATATCTATTATACATATTCTGACCTGAAATTCTGGTGCCAAATAAAACATAGTTCTCTATGCTTGAAAACAATGAGCCCAATTTCTTACAATTTCTTACCCAGCTGCTGGTAACCCCCATTACCACCAAGTATGGAGAATAGACTGGGATAGGGGTGGGGGGAGAGAGACAGTAGGCTACCATTTTGAGATACTTTGAGTAGGGGTAGGACACAGTACCTACTATGCTTGTTCCCTCCCCACCCCCTTCAATTATATAGATGTAGCCAATCAGTATGCATTTATTAAGCACCAGCTATGTGCCAGGCACCATAATGTATATGTAGTGGTTTCCCCCATTTGGTAACAGCCTTTTGCTTCCAGCCTCATTTTCTTTCACTGTCAATCAGTAAGCATTAACTATGTGTAAATTACTCAGCAAGGTGTTGGGAATCCAAAGGCAAGAAAACCACCACCAACAACAACAGATCCATCTGGTAGGAAACAGCATCTACGCTGAGAAGTGAATACACAATAAACACAAAGTCGTTTCAAAGGATCATTAGCAGAAAGGGCTTCAGGAAAAATGGTCTCTGAGGTAAACTCTAAAGGAAGTCAGGAAATATAAGTGGAGGTGATGGGTAAGGATGGTCCAAGAATAGGAGACACCCTCCTTGTGCAATGGTATGAAAATGAAAGAGGCACAGAAGCTAAGGAGGCCACTTTGGCTGAAACAGGAGAGCAATATCTAATCAACATGGCACATTGGCCAGATGCCAATTGTGAAGGTCCTCAAATACCACACAGAGTATTTATCCTAGAGCTGACAGGGCTTTTTGAACAAGGGGAAATGATATGATCAAATCTAGGTATTAGTATTATCAGTTTAACAACTGGATATGAGTCATTTCCCAATTGATAAATGGTCAAAGGATATGAACAGGCAGTGTTCAGAGGAAGAAATTGAAGCTACCTATAATCACATGAAAAAATGCTCTAAATCTCTACTGATTAGAGAGACGCAAATCAAAACAACTCTGAGGTACCACATCGTACCTATCAGATTGGCTAACATGACAAAACAGGAAAATGATAAATGTTGGAGAAGATGTGGGAGAGTTGGAACACTAATTCATTTTTGGTGGAGATATGAGCTCATCCAACCATTCCGGAGAGCAATTTGGA
Organism: Notamacropus eugenii; assembly: GCF_028372415.1. Taxonomy (NCBI): domain Eukaryota; kingdom Metazoa; phylum Chordata; class Mammalia; order Diprotodontia; family Macropodidae; genus Notamacropus; species Notamacropus eugenii. The sequence goes on from NC_092877.1 coordinate 139,913,458, forward strand.
ACTATGCCCAAAGGGCTACAAAAATATGTATACCCTTTGACCCAGCAGTATCACTTCCAGGACTGTATCCCAAAGGGATCATAAAAATGGAAAAAGGTCACACATGTAAAAAAATATTTATAGCAGCTTTATTTGTGGTGACCAAGAACTGGACATTGAGGGGATGCCCATCAACTGGGGAATGGCTGAACAAGTTGTGGTATATGAATGTAATGGAATGCTATTGTGTTATAAGAAATGATGAACAAGAGGACTTCAGAGAGACCTGGAAGGACTTATATGAACTGATGCTGAGTGAAATGAGTAGAACCAGGAGAATATTGTACACAGTAATAGCCACAGTGTGTGAGGATTGTTTCTGATAAACTTCACAGCAAAGCAAGGACCTAAAACATTCCCAAAGGACTCTTGATGCAAAATGCCATCCACATCTAGAGAAAGAACTATGGAATTGGAATGCAGAATGAAACAGACTATTTTCTCTTGTGTTATGTTCTGTTTTGGTTTGTTTTTTCTCATGCTTTTTCCCATTCATTTTAATTCTTCTACACAACATGACTGATATGAAAATTTTGTTTAATAAGAATGCATGTATAGAACCTATATAAGATTGCATGCCATCTCAGGGAGGAAGGGGGAGAAAATTTAAGACTTATGGGAGTGATTACTGAAAACTGAAAATAAATTAATTAATTTTAAAATTTTAAAAATTTAAAAGAACAGCTGGGAGCTGTGTGGAGAATGGATTGGACCTCAAGGTTGTATCTTGTGTTCTCTCTCTCCAGTTTATTTCTAGGTAATCTCATTAGCTCACCAGGGCTTAATTATCGTCTCTATGCAGATGACTCATAGATCTATATATCTAGCACCAGTCTTTCCCCTGAGCAGCATTCAGTCTCACATCTCCAATTGTGTATTGAACATTTCAAACTAGATTTTTGTAGACGTATAAAACTCAACATGTCCAAAACTCAGTTCATTACCTTCCCCTTCTGCAGGCACCACTATTTTTCCAATATCCCAAATTTATAGCTATAGTATTCTCAGCTCCTCATTCTTCCTTACCTACATTTTGAATCAGTTTTCAAGTCTCTCCATATCTACCTCCACAATATCTCTTCAACACCAGAATTCTTTCTACTAATGTGGCTACCACTTCAGTTGGTCACTCACCTCTTGAGTAGATTATTGCTATTGCCTCCTGATTGGTCCCCTGACCCAAGTCTCTCCCCACTCCAGTCCACCCTACACACTGTTAAGAAAAACATAGATCTGACTATATGACTCCCCTCTCCAATCAATCCTTTTTGCCTCTAGGACAGAGGTTCTTAATCTGGAGTCCATGAATTCCCAAGGAGTTCATGATTTTACAGGGTACATGAACTTGGATGGAGAAAAGTACATCTTCATTTTCACAAACTTTTGGTTTCCTTTGTAATTCTATGGGTTTTCTTTTATCCTCAGTCATTATCATGAGAAGGGGTCCATAGGTTTCACTAGACTGCCATAGGGGTCTGTGACACAAAGAAGGTGAAGAACTTTATTTCTAGAATAAAATCTACACTATTCTTTTTTAGCTTTTAAAGCCCTTGCCATTTTGGCCCCAACCTAATTTTTTCAGCCTCATTGAGCATTGCTCAACCTCACCAAATCCAATGGCATAGCCAAACTGGCCTGTCTGTCACACGTGACATACCATCTCTTGTCTCCTGTCTCCACACTTTCACACTAGCCATCTCCAATACCTGGAATGCACTCCCTCTTGTCTACTTCAATGAATCCCTATTTCCTTCAAGACACAGGTCAAGCACTACCTTTTACAAGAAACCTTTCCTGATTCCCCCAAATTTTAGGGTCCACCCTTCTAAACAACCTTGTATCTATTTTGTAATGACTTGTGCTTATTCTTGTAATATGTATTCTATATATAAATGAAGATGTACGTCTTCCCCACTAATGTGTAAGTTGTTTACAAGAAAGGATTGTTTCTACTCCTAGCACCTCACATAATTCCTGGCACACAGCAGGCAGTTAATAAATGCTTATTGTTTCATTAATTAAAGCAAGGAGACAAATTATGAGATTATTTCCTATATTTTCAAGGCAGAAAAGAGGTGATAAGGGCCTGAATGAGAGTGGTTATAACATGAGTAAAGAGAAAGGAGTAGAAGTGATAGATGTTATTGGCCATTATGATGACAAGATTTAGCAGCTGACTGGATATTTGAGGAAAGTAAGGAAATGAGGATGACTGTTCAAGGCTCTGAACCTAGGTGACTGGAAAGCTAAACGTGGCATAGGAAGCAATAGCTTTAGGGGATGGAACAATCAAAAGAAGTTGGGTTTTGTTGTTTTTGTTGTTTGGGGTTTTGTGGTGGTGGTGGTTGAGGATGGGGGAGACCTAAGCCTATTTGTAGACAGCAGAAAAGGAATAAATACAATAGGGAGAGACTGGAGATGGCAGAGAAGGAGGTGTTTGAGGGAGGGGAGCAGGGTAAGATACCAGAAGAGGCAGCAAGGAAAGTAATCAAGAGTAGAAGTAGGAGGACTGCACTTAATGAGGAGAAAGGCCACCTCTAACAGAAACTGCAAGAGAAGAAAGAATGGGCAGAAGGGCAAGCAGTTGTAAGATGTAGAGAAGGGGGAAGAGCAAGCTCATGGTAAAATGACCTGTTTATACTTCGTATACATTTTCAATTGTTTGTATGTGGCTTCTTTCACAGAATGGAAGTTTCTTGAGGGCAGATGCTTTTAAATTCTTGTCCTAGCATGATGCTTAGCAGAGTAGTTATCTTTTAAAAAATACTTTTTTGGCTGATCTGTCTTCTCAGTAAGTAGGAGAACATGTCTTCTGCTAAGATAAGGGAGGCATAGGTGGCTTAAGGGAAGAAGAGAAGACGTGGAAGAGCCATTATGGGAATGTACTATGGAGAACACTCTTAAATACAATTTATCTACTTCCTTACTTCAGTGTGTCCATGATCTCATTGAAGGGAGTACTCTTTTCAAGAGGGCATGCTATCCATGATTTTTCATCCTATGGGATTTTTTGCTTATTTTTCCCTTTGGTTGAGACTTCTGATTTCATTGGAATGAGGAATTCTAGAAATTTAAGATCCCTCCACCAACGTAGATTGGCAATTCACCTGTGGTTTATTATTTTACACCATTCCCTGTCTGAACAACTAGGTGATGGTCACACAGCTAATATATTTTGGAGGCAAACTAAAATCCCAAAAGTCCTTGAATCCAAAAGTGGCTTTCTAGATACTATACCACCTTAAGTCTCATGGATTAGTCTGACAACACTCATTTATTATACATCTACCGTATTCCAAGAACTGTGCTAAACATAAGGGATACAAAGAAAAGTAAAAGATAGTCCCTGTTAATAAGGGAAACATCATGAAAACAACTACATAAAAATAAGAGATATACAAGACCAATTGGAAAAAAATAACAAAGGGCAAGCATTGTCATTAGTGGGGATTTGAGAAAGACTTCTTGTGGAAGGTGGGATTTTAATTGGGACTTGAAGGAAGCCAGAATGGCCAGGAGACATAGTTGAGGAGAGAGAGAATTCTAGGCACAGGGGACAGACAGCAGGAAATAGAATGTCTGATTGAGTAATAATAAGGAGATCAGTGTAACTGGACCTCAGAGTACGCAGGGGTGAGTAAAGTGTAAGAGGGAGAGAAAGTAGGAGAGACTGGGTCATGAAAGGCTTTGAAAGTTCTCAAGCAGAGAATTTTATATTAGATCTTGGAGGTGATCAGGGGGCACTGAAATTTATTGAATGGAGGTGAAAAAGTGGCATAGACAGGCCTGTGCTTTAAAAAGTTTACTTGAGTAGTGAAGTGATGGATGAACTGGAGGAGGGAGAGACTTAAGGCAGGCAAACCAACTAGAAGAGTATAACAACAGTCCAGGCATAAGTGCCTGCATCAAGGTGAAAGTAGTGTCAAAGAAGAGAAGGGGACATAAAAGACATGTTGGGAAGGCAGAATGGACAGAACTCGGCAACAGACTGGGTATGTTAGGTGAGGGAAAGTAAGGAGTTGAGGATGGCCCCTAGGTTAGATGTCTGGATGACTCTGGGAGGATGGTGGGGTCGTACATGATAATGGCAAAGTTCAGAAGGAAGGAGGATTTGAAGAGAAAGATGAGAAGTTCAGTTTGGGGTTTGCTGAGTTTAAAATGTCTACTGGACATCTAACTCAATATGTCCAATAGGCAGTTAGAGATGTGAGCCCAAAATTTAGGAGAAAGATTGTGACTGGATAAGTAGATCTGAGAATCAACCGCATAGATACAAAATATAGAGTATGAACAAAAGACATAAAAAAGAATTGTATAGTGTAAGAAACAAAGTAACAGTATAGAATAAACATAACAGTAGAACAAAAGAAGGTCTAGGACAAAGCCCTAGAGAAAATCCACCATTGATGGGCATGACCTGGGCAAAGATCCAGCAAAAGAGAAGGCGTTCACAGACATGTAGGACAAAGACCAGTCATGAATAGAGTCCTATAAGGAGTTTACAATCTAGTGGGAGAATAAACAACTCATGTTCAACCTAGAGGGACTGGGGACTGTCTTTCCATGAGACAAAAGACTGAAGGATGGAGGAGTTATAAAATGACCACAAAAACGTAAGGAAAAACAATACTGAAAGACTTCTGAATTCTGATCAGTGCAGTAACGACCCAGGACCTCCAAATGCATAACTTGGCAAGAGAGGTGATAGACTTCAGCCAAGGAATGAATCAAATGTAGTCAGATATGAACTGTGTATTTATTTGCTTTGCTTAATTATACATTTTTGTTAAGTGGAAAAGTTCTATTAGGGGAGGAGGACTTCTCAAAACTTGACAGTGATGTACCCATGAAGAACATCCATAGAACATTTTTTCTAAGAGTAAAGGAAGGAAATTCCCAGGATACTGGAGGGAGGAATCATGCAAGGCAGCTCATTTTCCTTCTGTGCTCAAGGGATGGTATGGTTAACATGCTCCTGAATGTAAGGGAAAGGGAGCGATCATTGGGAGATTACCACAAAAAGCAAGCTAGACTCAATAAATAGTAAGGCACAACTTGCTAAACTGAAGTCTAAAGATTTCAAAAATATATTTAAGAATCCAAAGATTTTAAATATATGAATGAATCTTTTTATGTATTTCAACTTATTCAAAATGATCTTTTTATGTTATTTATTCCACTCAAAATTGAGCCTTAATGAAAAAGTCAAATCTGATATTATGACCAGAATATAGTTTTGTTTGGTTGTTTATTTGGGATTTGGGGGGCAGGGGAAGGTTTTCTCACTTATTCACTTGTTAGTTGTGAATTAACTATTCAGGTCAATTCAATTCAATGAACATTCAACCCCTTCTATGTGAATGTAACACTGTTAAATTCTGCTGATACAGGGCAGGAGGGGGAGAAACAATTTCTGACCTCGAAGAGTTTTAAGGGAACACTATATGTAGATGGATAAGTAAAATTAAAAGTGCATCCAAAATAATGCAAAGTACTTTCAAGAGACAGAATTTTGAAAACTCCAGGCATCAGGAAAGACTTCATCTAAAGAAAGTGCTGAGGAGTCTAAGAGACGGAAGGGGGCAATGTATGGTTATCACAGGATTTAGATTAGCAAGCTTCGGAACATGTGAGTTTAGTAAATATTTCAAAAATTTTACATTTATCTCTCTTCAGGGAAGGAGTCCCAAATCAAATACATTATACAGGGAAATATTTTAAATAATCAAGAAGTCCTTTCCTGGATGCTGTGCAGAATTAGAAAGATGCTTTCGCTAAATAAAACTTTTATTATGTCCAATTTTCAAAACTCTGCTTTTTCACCCATAGGTAATTCTTAATTCGCCTTTCCACTTTTGGCAATTGCTGGCTTGGCTCTCAAACACCTGTGCTTTCTTTCTTTCTCACAGTATGTCTTGGGGTCCTACTGGATGTCATAGTGAAGTCATAATACCGGGTATGCGTCACCATCACTGTTTGCATGGCAACAGACTGACGTCAAAAATTGATGCTGGCTTCCCTGCAGGATCAAACAGCAAAAACTAGGTGATGTGAAAAATACATTAGGAGCCTTTCTCTCACTTCTTCCTATTTCTTTAATGTCTCAGGTATTTGTTACAGCCTTTACTTCTCACTCAGGCTTCTGGAGACAATAGTAACAATAACAGTATTCGTAGTAGTAATAATAGCTACTTCTATCGCATAGCAGTTTAAGATTTGCAAAGTACTTTACATGTGTTATCCAGTATGGTAGAGGGTAGTCTCAGATTTTTCACTGATTTATGAGCAGCACATTATTCTGTTTCATGAGTCAGAGTCTTTGTGAAGAGACTTTTTCCTCCTGACCTTTTTCTGAGAGATGAAAATTAAACATGAGAAGAGAGTTTCCATTTTTTTTAATCAGTCCAAACACTGGAATATCCAATACTTCTCTTAAGATTTTATATAATCAATAATAAGACCTTGGGCTTAGAGAGGGAAGGAACCTTAGAGTTCATGTCCAACCCCTCATTTTTATGGATAAGGAAACTGAGGCTCAGAGAGGTCAGGTGACCTGTGTAAATAGCACTTTCCTTACAACAACCATATGAGCTAAGTAGCAGTACTATTATCCCTATTTTGCAGAAAAGGAAACTAAAGTCCAAAGGAAGTATCATAAGTAGCAATTTTTGTGCCCAGGATAAGCAGCAAAGATTCATCTAGGGAAGGTAAGGAAAGTAGTTAGTGAGCTAGAGGAACTCACCTGGGATGTGTCTGCTTTTCCCCATTTTAAGTCATCATTCTTGCTAACTAGTTATTTCTAAGCTAGTGAAGGATTACAAATGCTAACACACTGCCCTCTAAATTTCTGCACCCTGAATCACAGTCCTAACCCTCCCTAGTTAAAGTTTTGTTGAAATGCTAAATGATTTTTTTCTCATTGTCATCTGAAGCATGATTCAAATCCAGGTCTCTAGACTAAATTTTACAGTCTTTCTACTATTAGATGCTACCTCTTGAGAGTACTTTACAAATGTGAGTTATTATCAAGAATGTTGCCACAAACCAATGCATAACAATTGATTCACTCTCTAAACATTATCATGTGACTTCATATTTCTGTCATGGGTGTAATGTTAAGAATTATTAGAATGAACAAAGGAAATGTAGTGTGGTTTAAAAAAAAAGAGGACTGGAATTAGTCAGGAGACCTGGTTTCAAATCCTGTCTTTTTCATTTACCTAAATGACCTTAAGCAAATTACCTAAGCTCTTTGAACCTCAGTGTCCTCATCTATAAAATAAGGGGGATTGTACTAGATGGTCTCTAAGTTCTGCATCAGATCTAAATCTATGAGTCTATGAACCTCTCTCAAAACAAGAGCTCATCCATTTCCCCTCTCCGACAAAAATAGTGATGAAAGCATCTGCCTCTCACAACTTTATAAGGATTTCTATATGAAAAAAATTAAATCTCAACAAGATAATGAGATAATTAAGGATATAACATCTACTAAATGCTTTAAATTTCTTCAAATAAAAAAGATATATACTGGTCTTACCATATAGCCAAGAACTAGCGTCATTATAGAACAGCTCTTCAGACATACGTACTACTTGTTGTTCTTTTGCAGGATTCAAATACACTATCACTGATTGTATGTTCATATTTCTTGGCCTTCATACACTATTTGGGATGATGGTCTGTGATATTCTTTTGAATCACACATCTCCGGTGATTAGCTGCCTAGAAAACCAACTTTTTTGAAGGGTTTCCTTTCCTTCTTTAGGCATTCTTGGACTCAATAAGGAGTCTATACCAGAACCCTTAATTTCAATATTCAAATACTAGAATCTTTACATTTTTTCCATAATGAATGCCATCTAAAATCTTTACTTGGATTTGTCCATCATCTCCATTTTAGAAAAATCTCTTTGAAACTTTCACTACATGATGGCACCATATCTCTTTTTTATCTCCATGATTACATTTTCCTATATTTTCCCTGATTGCTTTTTCCCCCATTCTGTCACCTTTTTTTTTAAGTCTTTAACAAATACTGCATACAAAGAAAGTTATGCTTGTTCTGCTTGGTCCCCGAAAGCAGAAATAGGAGGAATGTGTGGATGATGTAAAGGGGGCAGATTTAGGTTTAATATAGGAAATACTTTCTAATTATTATACCTATCTAGAAGTGGATTGAGCTGCCTGAAGAAATGATGGGTTCCCCATCATGGAAAGTTTTCAAGCAGAGCCTTGAATAACCAATAATTGTTGGATAAGTTGTAGGGAAGATTCTTGTTCAGTTTAAGTTAAACTATATGATCACTGGCATCTTTTCAACTCAGATTCTAGGATTCTGCAAAAGAAGATCATTATTACTATAAGCAAATCTTGTACACATACCTACCTAATTTTTCCACTTATTTGTTGGGGGAAGAAAGAGGTTAGCTCACTGTTGCAGATCCCATCAGGACATAACTATGCTCCAGACAATGTCTTTCTCCATTTGTTCATCCTTCTAAGTTTTCTTTTTAGTGAAGGGATTCAGTCTCACAGCTCTATCACTTGGAGTCATGGGATGACCATGGGCAAGTTATGGCAGTGCTCTGAAGGTACCTCAGAAGCAAGTCCCTTTACCTCTCAGGTGCCTAGAGCACTCCCTAAGACTACAAATTGCAGACCATATGCCAATCTATATAGGTTTGCATGACTTCCCCCATCTCAAAGTTACCTGTATCCATGAAGAGAGATGGGACATAGAGCATTGACAAGCAAATGGGTGTTGGGGGGTCAGGTGTGGGGAATACAGGGAAGGTTGCTTTGGCTAGGGGTTTGACATAGAGTAATAAGTAATGTGGCTGGAAAGGTATCCAAGAAATCACTATTCCTCTCCAGTCCTAAGCACTATCCCCCAAATATACCCAAAGCTAACCTGCTACTCACACAAAATTTTCTAAAGAATATTGGAATGGGTGTCTAAAATAACCTGGTAAAATAATGGTGCACAGTTACACATAACACTTTTCATACTATATTGATATATATTCTTTTGAAATGTTAAAAGTTATAATATATACAAAACCAGTGTAATAATTACTATTCCCATATAACTTTCAGACTTATGAACCACTTTACATTCATAATTTCATTTGTTTCTCACAACTCCATAGACTCACAATGTTTAAATTATTCTCACCCCCTCCCTCTCTTTCACTCTACCTATCCATCAGTTGTCAAATCTTGCCTTTCGTGCCTTCACAACATCTCTCCAATTAGACACCTGGGCTCTCATTCAGCATGGCCACTCACACACTCATGATGTACCATCACCTCTCACTTGGATTATTGTAACAGCTTCCTAACTGGTCTCTTTCCTCAAGTCTCTCACCAATCTGGTACATCAATCACAGTGCTGCCAAAGTGTTTTTCCTTAAAGGCAGATCTCATTCAGTGACTCCCCTTCTCAATCAACTCCAATGCCTTCCAATTGCCTCTGGGACTGAATATAAACTTCGCTGTAAAAGTCCTGTACAGACTGGGTCCAACTTAGCTTTCCAGCCACATTAGCTATTACTCTACCTCCCACCCTCAGTCAAACCTACCTTCCCTGAATTCCTCACACTCGACCCTCCACCTCCCATCTGCTTGTCAGTGCTCCATCTCCCACCTCTCTTCCTTTGCACTGATGGTTATGCATTCCTGGAATATTGTAATCCTGCCTAGCCTCAACTTCATGGAGTTACTCTCTTACTTTAAGACATAATTCAAGCACCAGGTTCTGCATGATACTCTCCTAATTGCTACTTCCCTTCCCCCAAAACTAGTTTGTGCGTAAGGGTGTGTGGGTGTATATATACACATACCTATATGTGTGTATAAACATATATACATTTATGTGTATCTGTCTAGGGCAGCTAGGTGGCATAGGTGATAGAGTGCCAGACTTGGAGTCAGGAAGACTCATCTTCCTAAGTTCAAATCTGGCCTCAGATACTTTGTAGTTACATGTGACCCAGGGCAAGACAGGTAACTCTGTTTGCCTCAGTTTCCTCATCTGTGAAATGAGCTGGAGAAGAAAATGTCAAACCACACTAGTATCTTTATCAAGAAAACCCCAAAATGGAGTCATGAAGAGTCAAATACAACTGGAAACAATTAAACAATAGCATATCTATACACATACGTATGTATGCATATATACATATGTATGCTTGTGTACTTGTCTTTTCTATTAGGATGTCATCTTGTTTCCTTCTTAGTATTTATATAACCTCTTCCTCCACCAGCACATAACACAGTGATGGACTTTTAGCAGGCACTTGCTCATTGATTATTATTTTAAAGATGAGGAAACTAAGACTGATGAGGGTTTTGTGACTTGCTGAGGAAAGATTCAAAGTGAGACTTGGTGATTCCAAGCCTAGCACCCTTAGAGCCCACTATACCACTGTGCCTTTCCAATGAGACTCAGGTCAACACTTACAGTTTAATTAATTTCTTAGTTGATTCTGGGTTGATTTCTTTCCCTCTATATCTTATGTTACATTCATCAAATATGAGGTCATTGATCATTACACCCTATAGGATAAAAGTCCTTAAATGAGATGGATTTCTGCCCATTAGAAAAAGGCAACAGAAAATCAAAGATGTGTGAAATTAAATGACCTTAAGAGACCTGTAACATATCCAATACACAAGGGGACCATCTATTACAAAATATTCTATTTTCTTTCTTTTCCTCTGGATTATACATCCAATCATTTGGAAGTCAAATTCAAATTGTAGTCATTTGGAACCTCTTAAGTACAATTGCCTGCCACTCTCCACAGAGCATTCCCAATCCATCCACTGGTAAGTCCCTCGGATATACTATAAGAGGGCTAATAATATATCAGTCACTAAATGTAGTGGGTAATTAATTAGCATTATTGAATGATAGACAGACTGTGCTCCTACCTTAGTACCCTAGTCTATAGCTTTCCTGAACTTCAGTCATCTCATCTCTAAAATAGAGACAATACTTGCACCTCTTAAATTATAGAAAATTACTCCTTATCTCGTACTGAAGTCAGCCCTTAATTCATCATTAAGCCTTCATTCTCATTTTGGCTACCAGAAAAACACAGAACAATATTCTTCCTTCAAAAAGAATTATTGCTGTTCAGCAATGTCTGACTTTTCCTGACCCCATTTGGGATTGTCTTGGTAAATATACCAAAGCGGTTCCTTCTTCAGTTCATTTTACAAATAAAGAAACTGAGTCAACAGGCTTATGTGACTTGCCCAGGGTCCATAGTAAGTGTTTGAGGTCTGAATTTGAACCCAGATCTCCTAACTCCCAGTTCAACTCTCTTGACTGCACCATGCTGCCTTTACCCCTGAGTCCTGGCTCCCTCTTCTGTTAAATGGAAATAGTTTATTACTGCAGTCCCTACTTCACAAAGTTATGGTGCAGAAAGAACTGGATGAACTATAGTACTCCATAATAATGTAAACTGTCATGGGTATGTTACTCCCCTTTTGGAAAATGTGGGAATTACTTGGAAATGTTTGGTGCTTTCCCTGCATCTGTTGAGTCCAGATCATTCCTCTTGTCCTGGCCATACTTAACTCTGTCCCAACATCACCTCAATTTATCATTCTCTGAGACAGGCATGCATCCTTTTCACTGAACAGACACTGTTGTCATTGCTGTTGCTGTCTTGTTGTCAGCAAAGGGAATTTTCCATGTCTTCCTCTTATCAGCAGAGAATCTAGAGTAGTTTTGAGATCAAAATGAAGCCACTAAGACTTTAACATCTATAGTCACATGTGTTTAAAAAAGGAGGAGGAACTAAATGACCTCTTCCCTTCTCGTTATGTATTTTAAGATCACTAATAAAGACATTAGTGTAATCAAATGAATTGGACTCACATTCTACACATACTATCTGTGTGACCCTGGACAAGTCATTTAACTGCCCAGAGACTCAGTTTCCTAACCTGCAAAATGATGGGGTTGAATTAGATGACTTCTGAGGTGTCCAGTTCTAAACGTATGACCCTAAAATGATGATTCAGTGGTCAGAAGGTAGATCACAAAGGACTTCATTCTCTAGTTTCTGTTCTGTTCTAGACAGGGCTTACAAATGGCTAATGGGAGAGGAATGGGAGAAGGGTAGCTATGTCACCAGAACCAAACTGCCTAGAGATGTCATATGGAAGTTATCTCCACTGTTCCATCTATAGCTTCCCCAAATGTCAATGGCACAGTAACAACAGCTTTGGGTACGTAGCAGAGAAATGAAAAGATGGTGCACGCAGTGGCCAACAGCTCCAGCCCCTTCCAATCCGGGTTCCTTCATTTGTGAGTAGATATGAGCAATGTTCAGAAATTTAGCAATAGACCCTCCACTCAAACTTATCCGATGGCCTTGTAATTGTTCTCTCAGCCCATCCATATACAAGACTAGGGAGAGGACCAGCTATGGGCCAGCAGGGGTAGGGAATCTGTGGCCCTGAGGCCACATATGGCCCTCTAGGTCCTCACGTGTGACCCTTTGACTGAATCCAAACTTCACAGAACGAATCCCCGTAATAAAAGGATTTATTCTGTAAAAGTTAGACTCAGTCAAAAGGCCATACCCAAGGACCTAGAGTGCCATACGTGGCCTCGAGGCCAAGGGTTCCCCACCCCTGTTTCTTCTCAAGCCACAGAAGGTGAAAAAGACCTTAATGTTCCTGGTAGAGACAGAAGCATCAAGTGAGTGATTGCTGTGGATCCAAGAGTCGGTTAACAAAGATAAAGGTTGCTAAGCAGAGCAACAAAAAGGAAAGAGAAGCACTGGGGGGAAACAAATAGATATTTTCAAATATTTGAAGAGCCACCACATGGAAGTCAAATTAGAGCTGGCACCAGAAGGCAGAACTAGAAGGAAATAGGAGGGAGTTGCAGAGGCCAATTTTAGGCCTGATATTAGGAAACATCTCACAATCACAGCTAAAATGTGATGGTGAAAGAGCTCATGAGTTCTCCTTGATTGGAAAACTTGAATTGAAAGTTGGATGACCACCTTAGTTATGTTATAAATAGGATTCTTATTCAGATATGTATTAGACTAGATGATCTCTGAATTTCCTTCCAGTTCTGAGATTCTGGGAGGCCAAAAGTAGAGCCCAGCTCTGAAGTACAATTTACTGTCCAAAGATCACAATATTCAAGGCACAGGCAAAAAAGAAGTGACCTGGGTCAAACAGGGGATCCACTCTCTGGAAAACAAAAGCAATTCCCATTTGACAGAATCTAAAACTCTCTGTGTCAGGCAAGGTCTTGTGTATGCATGCTTTTTAGCGTGGATGTGCAAAGTCACCCCTGACTTCTCACCTCCTCCAAAATGACTTCAGCTCAATGATTCCCCATTCAAAAGCATGACCAACCTTCAGAGGAAATGGGGACCTCAGGACCAGGAGACCTTGGGAAGTTCTGATCCTTCTTCATAAAGAGCACTGGACTTGGAATCTGGAATACTCATCTTGGATTCATGGAATACTCAACATTTCAAATCTGGCCTCAGACGTATACTGTGTGACCCTGGATAAGTCATTTAACCCTGTTTGCCTCAGTTCCTCTTCTGTAAAATGAACTGGAGAAGGAAGTGGTAAACCACTCCAGTATCTCTTCCAAGAAAATCCCAAATGGGGTCACAAAGAGTCAGACATGACTGAAAGAATTTGACCACAATGGCATAGTTAAAAGAATAATAGGAACCTTCTCTTCTATCCCAGCACTGACTTGTGGCAGGATCATAGTAAAACTACCATCCAAACAATATCTGCATGTTTTGACTGTCCCATAAAGATGACCTATAACCCCCCAAAATTTTCTAAGATGATTTCAAAGGCAGCAAACGTAATCTTTGGTAAAATTTTACTTGGGGACCCATAACCAGGGTAGGATAATGAACACTCACTGGATTTAGAGTTAGAAACTAAGTCCCAGCTCCATGTGACCTAAGGTGAGTACCAGATCTAAGTTTCCTTGACTTTACAGAGGGAAAAATAATACTAACCCTGACTACTCACAAACTTGTTACAAAGTTTAAATGAAACAATTATATAACATACAAAATAATTTATAATGTGCTGTATAAAAGTAAGCTATCATCATCCTCATCATCATCAACATTACCATATAAACCTTGGTTTACCAGACTCTGAATTCCATGAAGGTAAGGACTGTATCATACATAAAATTTTAATCTTCTCCAGTACCTAATGATCCAATCATCTTCATTAAATAGGCAATTAAAGAACACCTGGTTGGGTTTTGGAAGTTGGAGAAATGTTGTTGAACTGCACAAATGACAAAAATACAAAGACTAAAAACTTCTAAATCAAATTCACTAAGAAACAGTACAACAAGAACCATATTTAAGAAACTCCAAGGCCATCAGACCCAACTCCCTCATTTTGCAGAAATGAAGAAACCAAAGCCTAGAAGCTTTGTAAAAACTAAAACTCAGAAGGGTTAATTGGCTTGGCCAAGTTCTCACAGGTAGTAAGTAATAGAGGCAGGATTCAAATTCATGTCCTCTGACTTTGGAGCTTTTTCCACTATGCTAAACTAGACACTTCTCTCTTTTTGCAGTTCCCTGTAATTTGCAGAATAAGTCTACTGGACGTCTGAATATTCAGCCTGGAAAGGGTTACACTTAAGTCTCAGTCTGCTGACAAGATTCCCAATCCAACTACTGTGAAAAGTCATAACTAGTGTGGAGCAAACAGGACTTTTCCCCAGGGCACTGACATCTGTGGGGCACATGCTTCTTTCCTTAGAAGTACAGAGAGTGTCATTCCTATACTTCATACCTCATAGTTGTTTTAGAGCCTATGTTGTGGTAAATGAATGTGATGGAATATTATTGTGCTATAAAAAAAGAGGAAATAAGATTGTTCCCAAAAGATGAATCTATAGGAACTAATGACAAGTGAACTGAGTAGAGCCCAAAGAACAATTATATATTGTTTAATATAACAATAATATTAAATATAACAACACTATTATAAAAAGAAATCATTTTGAAGACTTGTATAAACTGATGAAGAATGAAATGAACAGAGGAGAACAATTTATATAATAAAACAATACTATAAAAATAAACTTTGAAAGCTGTAAGAGCTATGATCAATACAATGAACCTTCATGATTCTAGAGAACTGATGAGAAAACATACTATCCATGATAGAACGGTGGATTAGGGTGCAAGATGAGATGTGCATTTTTTCATAACCATCTGAAAAACTGTTTTGCTTGACTAGGCATATTTGTTACAATAAATTTCTTTTCCTTTTTCTTTTTTTGATAATGTGAAAGGTATGAGGGAAAGAAAATAAATTTTCACAATATTAAAAAAAATAGCAGTGAGGGGGCAATACAGATGTGAAATGTTGTAAGTTCTTTCAGATGGGAGCATAATAGTACTCGATTTACTTAATTTTTTTTTTACCATATAATAAGAGACTCCTCACAGAGTAAAGATAATGTTCAAATATTTGAAATACAAATACAAAATATCAATAAATCTTTCCATTAAAAAAATTCTTTCCCAGTCTCCTTTTTTAACTCCAACAGAGGGGTTGATCAGTGCTCAATTGAACTTGACAAACTTTCACACAATTTACTTTTACTCCCTCCCCCAATGTTTTTATCTTTGGTTTATTTTTTATTTGGGATCTTACCATCTCTCATCCTTTAATGGAGAATGACTGATATTGAAAAGGATCATCATAGTTTAACTCTTATTTTAAACCTTTTCCTTTTCAATATTATTTTATTTCTCCCAATTACATTCATTTTACAAGATTTTGAGCTCAAAATTTTTCTCCTTCTCTCCCCTCTTCCTAAAATGGTAAGCAATTTCATATAGGTGGTATTATGTAAAACATATTTCCATACGAGTCATAGTTGTGAAAGAAGAAACCAATCAGAAAAGGGAAAAACAAAAAAAAAATAAAGTGAAAAAAAGTATGCTTCAATCTGCATTCTGAGTCCATCAGTTCTTTATCAGGATACGAATAGCATTTTCCTTCATGTTTCCTTCATGAGTCCTTTGTACTTGTCTTGGATCATTGTGTTGCTGAGAAAAGTGCAGTCATTCATAGCTCATCATCACGCAATGCTGCTAATACTCTGCATGATGTTTTCCTGGTTTGCATCAGTTTGTACAAGCCTTTCCAGTTTTTTTGAAATCTACCTGTTCTCCATTTCTTATTGTACAATAGTATTCCATAACATTCATTTGCCACAGTTTATTCAGTCATTTCTCAATTTGTGGGCATCCCCTCAATTTCCAACATTTTGCTACCATGAAAAGGGCTGCTATAAATATTTTCCTACATGTAGGTCCTTTTCCCTTTTCTATGGTCTCTTTGGAATAGAGACTTAGTGGTGGCATTGCTGGATCAAAGGGTATGCAGTTTTATACCCCTTTGGACATAGTCCCAAATTGTTCTCTAGAATGGTTGGATCAGTTTACAACTCTACCAACAATGCATTAGTGTCCTAATTTTCCCACATCCTCTCCAACGTTTGTCATTTTCCTTTTTTGTCATATTAGCCAATCTGATAGGTGTGAGGTGGTATGGTACCTCAGAGTTATTTGAATTTTAATTTTTCTAATCAAAAGTTATTTAGAGTACTTCTTCATATGCCTATAGATAGTTTTGATTTCTTCATCTGAAAACTGCCTGTTCATATCCTTTGATCATTTATCAACTGGGGAATGCCTTGTATTCTTATAAATTTCACTCAGTTCTCTATATATTTGAGAAATGAAACTTTTATCAGAAACACTGGCTATAAAAATTGTTTCCCAGCTTTCTGCTTTCCTTCTAAACTTGGTTGCATTGGTTTTGTTTGTGCAAAAGCTTTATAATTTAATATAATCAAAATTATCTATTTTACATTTTGTGATGCTCTTTATCTCTTGTTTGGTCATGAACTTGTGTGTGTGTGTGTGTGTGCGTATGTGTGTGTGTTTGTGGTTTGTCCTTCATTCTCAAAGAGGACCATGACATCAAGGAGATGCTGACATGACTTGTAATTGACTGATTTGAGTGAGGGAGGGCTGTGCAAAATCACCAGCCTCACTTTTTCTTCCAGAGCCATCTGGGTCCAGGGGCCATGTAACAATTAAGATGACTGGAGATGGCCCAGAATGCAGTGGGAACCCTTTGTCCTTGGCTAATGTCTTTTCAAGTTCTCAGTTTGAGTGAGGCAAAGCCCATTCAGTGAATAGACCTCTTTAAGAAGTGAGTCAAGGGATGGCCCCCTTAATAAAAAAAAAAAAATCAAACTGGGAGGGGAAGACCCTCAGAGTTGCTGGCCAAAAGAGAAACAATTACTAATTACATTCACTCTAAGCCAGGAGGGCCCCCCAAAATAACCATTAAGTGGTGCTTGGGTTCACTTAACTTCTCCTTTAAGAATCTGGATGCTATATCACTTGGTGCATATATGTTCAGTATTGATATTACTGTATTGTCTACAGTATCTTTTAACAAGATGTAGTTTCCTTCTTTATCTCTTTTAATTAGGTCTGTTTTTGCTTTTGCTTTTTCTGAGATCAACATTGCTACCCTGGTTTTTTTGTTATTTTTTTACTTCATCTGAAACATAATATATTCTGCTCTAGCCCCTTACCTTTACCCTGTGTGTGTCTCTCTGCTTCAAGTATGTTTCTTGTAATCCTACAATATATTGTAGGATTCTGGTTCTTGGTCCACTCTTCTATCTGCTTCCATTTTATAGGAGAGTTCATCCCATTCACATTCACAGTTATGATTACTGTATATTTCCCTCCATTCTATTTTTCCTCCTGTCTATCCTCTCTTCTTTCACCTTTTCCCTCCTTCACAGTGTTTGCTTCTCTCTACCACCTTCTCTGATCTTCCCTCTCTTCTGTCAGTTCCCTCACACACACACCTTTTACTCAATCTCTTCCCCTCCTTCTTTTCTATCAGGTAAGTTAGATGTCTATATTCAACTGATTGTGTATAGTATTACATCTTTGAGGGAGCAGAGCCAAGACAGTGGAGTAAAAGAAGAGACTTGCTTGAGCTCTCCCCCAGAGTCTTCCAAATACCTGTTAAAAATGACTCTAAACAAATTTTAGAGCTACAGAACAGACAAAATCAGAGTGAAACAAATCTCCAGCCTAAGACAACCTGGAAAGTCAACGGAAAGGGTATATTGCACAAGACAGGGAGTAGAGTGCAGTCAAGTGTGGGTCATGCTGGCACAGGGCCAAGCAGACTTCAGGGGGACTGAATCAAAGGCAGCTGTGGCATTTTCCAGACTTCTAAATACACAAATGCCAAAAAGGTCAGTGGGAAAACTCTGTGGGACCTGGGTGAAAAAGAAATGTGCAGTCTGGCCAGGTCCAACCCCCATCCTAGGGTGGTGTGGAGAGTGACAGTGGCTACCACAGAAGGTGGGGGATCAACGAGCTGATACAAAACCCCTGAAGCATGTGACAGTACACCACCGATCCCCAACTGCACTGGTAGCATAATCCTACCTTGACAAAGTGTTAGAAAATCAAATATTTGGCTGCTAAAATGAGTAAACACAGAACATAAAAAATGAGTAAACATCATAAAAAAATGAGTAAACATAAACATAAAAAATGAGTAAACATCATTAAAAAAAACTCAGACTATTATTTCTTCTTTGAACCAATAAGGTTCATGAATAAGGTTCAAGTGATGAAAGTAAGGTTCAAGTGATACCCACTACCTACCCTTTCATCTTTCCCTCCACTATAATAGCCTTTTCATGCTTCTTCATGTGAAATAATTTACCCCATTCTACCTCTCCCTTCCTTCTGTACCCTAGTGCACTCTTCTTTCTCATCCCTTAATTATATTTTTGTGATTCCCTCAAATTCACCTTATAACCACACCCACTGTCTATATATATATATATATATATATATTCCTTCTAGCTATATTATTAGTGGTACAATTTTTAATAGTTACAATTATCATCTTCCCATGTAGGTATGTAAATGGTTCAGCTGCACTGAATTCCTTATATTTTCTTTTGCCTTTTCACCTTTTTAGGCTTTTCTTGGGTTTTGATATTGGAGATAAAATTTTTTGTTCAATTCTGAATGTTAGAAATCCTTCTATTTCATTGAATGACCATAATTTCAATTTAATAAGCAAAATCAAGTTAGCTCCTTTGGGCTTCCTGATAGAGATAAAATAAACTTACTGTCTCCTGATTTCTACCATTATTTGATGAAGGTTCTATTTGGCTAAGAATTTAATCTTCATAGATGTTTCATTAGCAAAATTTTGTGAATTTTCATCACAATAAACTCCCTTTGCTTCTTTCTGGTCATCCCTTTCTATTAAGAATCATAATGCCTCCTGAGAATTTGGTCTACTGCATGATTTTTATTTGTTCATTTTTAAGCAATATTAGAATCAATAATATAGTTAAGAGCATAATATAATAAAACACCACATAAATGTAATTACTATCATCTTTCCCTAAATTGTATTCCACAGAACTCTTGTTTTATACAGGAAAAGAAGAGCTGTTCTGCAAGAAAATTTCCAAGCTTATGTTTATAATCCAACAATAGGAGGAGTTCAGAAGGATCTTGGTTCCTTGAGCTCGTGGAAGGGCAGAACTAGGCAGGACATGGGAGCACCAGTGTATAAAATAGATATTCAATGTTATTTTGTCTCAAAGTAGTCAATCAATCAACTAGTATTTATTAAGCACCCACTATGTTGCAGGCTCTGTACTAAGCACTAAAGATATAAAACAAGACAGAATATCATCTGTTCTCAAGAAGTTCACAGTCTGATGGAGCCTTAAAGGCAAAAAGTAGATGAGCAAGAGTTATTGATGGACCCTGCAAGACACTGACTAAGGCAGGAGAATGCACAATGCAGGAGATCGTGCCTTCAGTCAGAAATAATACTGAAATCCATAGGAGATGATGAGATCTCCAAGGGAGAAAATGTAAAGATAGAAGTGATGATCCCAGGACAAACTCTGTTGAATACCTAGGCTAAAGGGAACTGGATTTGGGATCTAAGAAAGGAGATAAAAAGGGTAGTGTCTCCTAGCCAGAGAGCTAGGAAAAAACCAAGAGAGAATCATGGAAGCCAAGAGATGAAAGAATGTCCAAAAAGAAGGAGTGTACAACTATGTCAAAAGTTACAGAAAGAAGCAAATAGAAGCCAAACCAACCAGTAGGCTGGGAGAGAAGAATGTTCAGGCGAGTACTCCTACCTACGTTGTATTCAGAGCCAATTTACTATTATCAGTTATAGAACTCCACAGACCTCCTTGAGTGAAGGCAGCTTAGCATTCTTCTGGTTTGTAACAAAAATATTTATTAGATATGACAATATTGTCCAGCAGGAAATAAGGCATAATTTTCTCTATTTTACTACAAAGTATTCTCAATCTTCCTTTATCATGGGCATGTTGCATGGACCTAGACTGAAGAATTTTTTCAGTATATCTGAGGCCCCAAAGTGCACCACAGCTAAATGAGTTTTGAAAACTAATTTTTTGTTAGTTTCCTAAGCCTTAAGTACATACTCATTCATTCAGACTAATATACTACTTTCCTGAAAAGTAATAAAGCCTATATTCTAATCCATTCCTTTTTTTTTTAGGGTATTGGAAGGGAAATCAGACTGTGCTATTACTTTAATTTAATGTCACCTTTGTGTTTGTCCATGAAAGTATGTATATGTGTGTGAAGAGGAAAATGAGCATTCTCTGTTGCTGTAACTCCTCCTCAAATGTTACTAAATCTGATAGAAAACACAAAGTTCACAATTGGCAGAAAGAAAACATTGATTATGTAACCAGAAATAATCATGGAACTAGAGATTTAGAATGGGAAGGAAAGTAAAAGATCATGTACCAGAACAGCCTCATTTTACAGATGATTAAGGCCTTTCCCCAGTCATACAAAAAGTAAGGGGCAAAACCGGGATTTGAATCCAAGTACTTCAAATCCATGTCCCACACTCTTTCTCCTAGGCTACTGCCTAGTTAGGCTACTGCTTAATATTGGTGCATTGGTGCATATTTTTTTTAAAACATCTTTTAAGACCTGATATTCTCCAATGCTACACAAGACTCTGATATTCCACATTGTATTTGTCCAAGAGAAGATAAGAAAATTCCAGAAACCCAGCCCCAGAAAACTACTTTCTCTACACTAATTTTGGTACATTTATCTAAAATATTTTTCATATCAAGCTTATAAATATTTCTACATTTCCCCATGTAATCAGCATATTTACTAAGGAATAGGATGGAATGATGCATCTGTAAGCCAGTTACCTATTGTTAGGATACATCTGGAATACTGTCCTTCAGTCCTGGACACCATCTTTTTTAGAAAACACTAACTAGAATTTACCCAGAAAAAAAATGATTAGGATGGTCAGGATATGGAAGCAACATCATACGAGGAGCAACTAGAAAAATTAGAGGTGCTTAGCTTAAAGGAGAAAAGATGAAAAGGAGCTACATTACAAAAAAATAAATGGCTTGTTAAACTATTCCAACAGATGGTATCCCATCTCCTGCCTTCAAGTTTTTACACAGGCTATCTTCTATGAAAGGAATTCTCTCTCCCTCTTCTCCTTCCTTTTGAAATCCCTAGTGACTTCTAATAAACATGACGCTTCCCTGCAGGAGAACATTCTTGCAACCAGGGGCCATTTTGTTTTTGTCTATCCTTAGGATCTGGAAGACTGCCTAGCATATAATGAATAAATGAGACCTTTTCAAATATTAGAAGGGTTGGCATTTAGGAAAAGGAATGGGCATATCTTGTGTTGTCCTAGAGGGTAGAGTTAGAAACAGTGCATAGAAGTTATAAAAAGGCAGGTTTCAGCTCAACATGGGGAAGAATTTTCTAAATTTCAGAGCTGTCCAACAATGGAATAAGTCATCTCTTACAGTAATTAAGGTCTTGTACATACATAAGAGGTTTTTGACCTTTCTGTGGGTCTACAGAGCCATTCTCAAAGTAACGTTTTTAAACACATAAAGTACAATACATAGGATTACAAAGAAAGCAAATCATATAAATAAAAATGTAATTTTTGCCCCATTCAAGTTCACCTGAAAAATATCCCAGGTTAAGAATCCCTGCCTCATCTAGACATAATCCAATAAACTCTGAATGATCACCCATCAAGGTAATCCTACATGGAGGTAAGGTTAGACTAAATAATCTTCCCATTCTAAGATTATCCACTTAGGTGGTACAGTGGATAGAGCACCAGTACAGAAGTCAGGAGGACCTGTGTTCAAATCTCACCTCAGATACTTGACACTCACTAGCTGTGTGACCTTGAGCAAGTCACTTAACCCCAATTGCCTCATCCTGGGTCATCTCCAGTCCTCCTGATGAATATCTGGTCACTGGATTCAGATGGCTCTGGAGGAGAAGTGAGGCTGGTGACCTGAACAGCCCTCCCTCACTCAAAACAAAGTCAAGGGCAAGACATGTCATCATTTCTCTGATGGCGTGGTCTTCTTAGGCAATGAAGGACGAATGAACACACACATGTATGTAAGAGAAATTATAAATGCATTTAAGCTGTCACCTTTTCCTTTAGTTATGGCCCCATGGTACTCCCAACTCAACTCACTCTCCAAACTATTGTTCATCCCCACTAAATGCCTTGTTTCCATTCTCCCCAACCCCTCTTTCCATTTATGTTTCTTCTTTTGCTATTAAAATTAGGTTTCTTAAGAGTTTGTTTTGTTAACACAGTGTAGGCACTTAATAAATACCCCCAGATCAAATCAGCTTTCTAATTCTTACATAGTCCTTATACCATGAAACATCACTATGAGTGCATGCAGAGATCCACCCCTTCCTTTCCTGTCTCATATCTCCTTTGTCTTAGTTATTTAATTCACCTTCTCTAGTATGGTTCAAAGGATTTGAATTCATATACCGTCTCTGATGCTTCCTACATGTGTGAATTTGGGGAAATCACTTAACATCACTTTGTCTCAATTTCCTTAATATAAATGAGGAAGTTACTGTAGATGGTCACTGAGGTTCCTTTGAGATTCTGTGATCCTAATGAAACCTGTCAACACGGCTGTTCCCCAAAGATCTGTGGTTAAGGCTTCTTTTCTTAAGAGATAGATGGATCCTAAATCTCTGTCTCTTCCATAGAATTGCTGCTTTTTCAAAGGTCTGCCCAGTATCTGTACCTGGATTTGCCACTAGTAACTTAAACTCATCATAATCAGAATGTAATTAAGATCCCATAACTTAATAGATACATAGGCTTTCAAAACCAAAGCACTGCACTAATAGGATGAGAATATCTATTTGCAAGGAAGATAAATCTTCAAGTAGCACAGGACATGGCTTTTCCAAGCTGTCTTACTCAACCACCCTGCATGCCTGCAAGCAGATCAGGGATTCCCAAGGGAATGTGAATATAGTGCCAAAGCTCACTATTTCTGAGAACTAGAGATGTAAGGAAGCTATTCTACTGCTAACAACTGTAACTACTAAGCCCCCATCAGGGTGCTGTCCATTTAACAAATCAACCAGAATTAACTCCATTAACTCTTAATCAGAAACATTTACTAAACAGAAAGCAAAACAAGTATAATTAAAACATAGTATTTGTCTACAAATCTAGATACATTCTCTGTCCAATACAGACAGTGTCCATAGAGGAGAGTAGACGCACTTATAGACCAATTATAAGGAGACATGTCAAGAACACATGGGCCCAGGACAACTCACAGCTTGAACACTGGTCCTTGGCTTCTTTTCTTCCCTGCAGGGGTAATCTGTACAACTTGTAATAACTAAATTATTGGTGGACAAGGCCTTCCATAGTCTTTCTGGGCAGAACTATCCTACTTTTGGGTTGCTAAGGCAACATTAAACTCTTTCAGCAAAATAAAAACCCTGAGTCTGGGATCTGCAAAGCTTTTCCATATCTGCTCCCCTGGCTGAGCTCTGGGAGGTTCTAACTTCTAAGGCAGCAGATGACAATGCAAGATCTGAGGTCTTACCATGTAGATCTCAGTTTATGCTACCAGCTCAACTTTTCTCAGACATCTTATCTTTGTTCTTGACATGTCTCCTTATGATGGGTCTATCAGTGTGTCTACTCTCCTCTATGGACACTGTCTGTACTGGACAGAGAATGTGTCTAGATTTATAGACAAATACTCAAGGTTCATCTCTACTTAGCTCATATCTCAAATCAGTTCCTGAGTCCAGCTCAACTCAGGTCCTAGAAATCAATGGCAAACCTTTTTCTTCTTCCATTTCAAGAAGCATGTAACAGTCAGAGTTCTGAGGTCAGTTCCTGGAAAAGACCAGAGTTTTCTGCTGGTCCTAGCTCTAAGCTCTGTTTTGATCCACTAGATCCAGAGGTCTGGCCATGACCAACCCTCTTGTTCCAAAGAGAGTCTTGTGTGAAATGACTCAGTTCCATCTCATGGTAAGAAACCGAAACCTACATTTCTGTCAACCATGACACAACCTGACACTATATATTTGTCCCATAGTCAACAAACGGTGCTAGCTATCTGGCCTTCCCAGCTATATATCTAAAAGTCCTCATATCAATCATATGCACGTTAGAGACTACAAATAGGACATTTGAGTGTCTTTTCTCTGTGAGCTGCTTTCTCAGTATTTCTTTCAAAACTATTCTCGTTTCTTTTCCCTTTCTCTTAACAACTTTTTCCATACCATGAGCTCCTTGAGAGCAGCAACTAGTCTTTATTTTTGCTGGTTTGTTTGTTTTGCCTTTCTTTGCAATTCCAGCACTTAGCACAGTGAATGGCACATTAAGATTATCCAAAAGAGCATCAAAAAGGTAAATTATACTCATTGATTGACTGGAAAATCTCACTTACATAAAAGACAAACTTTAAGATGGCAAACTGGATCTGACTGGGACAAAGGGAAGGATGGCACGAAGGGAATAGATGGCAAATTGACTATATAAGTGCAGAGAGCAAGGAAATAATGAAAAGACATTTTAGAGCTTCTCAAAATAGGGGCATTTCTACACCGCAAAGCAGCTGCATAGGCTAATGATTTGCTACACATGCTCAATAGATTAAAAGCTGTATAATGACAACAGGTGGTTCATGAGTAGACCATAAGGCAGAGGAAACAATAGGAGATAACATCCTGCATCTGCAGAAAGTGCCAAACAGAACCTAATGCTCCAAACCACCCCCCTCAGCATCTTCAAAGATCATTTCAGCTTCCATCTACTCCACAAAGCATTCCCTGATACTCATGAGCGAAAATGATCTCTCTCTCTCTTCAAATTTCTCATAATCTTTTACCTGGATCTCTGCTTTGCACTTGTATTATTCTCCATTGTATCATCACTTTTTGTACATATTTCTTACCCTTTATTAGGCCGTAAGTTTCTTGAAAGAAAAGTCTGTGTTTTATCTATCTTTGTATCCTCAGCACCTGGCAGAGTGCCTAAATATTTGTTGGACAGAATTAATGAAACTTGTTGATTTGAATTAAATTATTGTAGGCTAAAATTGATGATGAAATGTTGGCATGAACATAAATAAATAAGAGAATATGTTATGGTAGGAGGAATATCTACCCCATGATGGCTAGACTAGTTCTATCCTTTAAAGGGTATTCAAACTATCCTCAAGATTTAATGGGCACAGGAGAATAAAGGTATGGACTGTGGATGTTGCTTGTTGGATGGGTTGAAAAAGCCACAAGGAGCTTTAAAGTCACAACTGCTCCCTGATGCTCTTCCTACAAACTTCCTTGGCCACCACCAGCATAGAGGCATGAGAGCTGAATTCATCTGAATCATCAGCGTGCTCTCACTTGAATATTTTCGTTTGATCTCCTTCCTATGCTAAGGTTAAGCAAATCTCCTATTGCTAATGCTCAGAACTTCTGTGAGTATTTCATGTCATTGTAATATTGAATCCAAACTACCAGAGAAGACTGGCTTGAGTTAAGCCTTTGTGTGTGTGTGCTTGTCCTTTGTTGCCAAGAATATCATGCCATCAGAAAAATAATGACATGACTTGCACTTGACTTTGTTTTGAGTGAGGGAGGACTGTGCAGGTCACCAGCCTCACTTCTCCTCCAGAGCCATCTGAATCCACTGACCAGACATTCATCAGAATGACTGGAGATGACTCAAGATGAGGTAATTGGGGTTAAGTGACTTGCCCAAAGTCACACAGCTAGTGAGTGTCAAGTGTCTGAGGTGATATCTGAACTCAGGTCCTCCTGACTCCTGCACTGGTGCTCTATCCATTGTACCACCTAGCAGACCTAAGCCTTTATGTATAACAACCTTGATATTTTAAATGAGTACTTGAGAAAAATAGCTTCTCCAAACATTAAAACTCTGGATTTTTTTTCAGCCTCTACTTTCAGTTGTCATCCACTGAAGCCCTTTTCCAAT
The DNA here is from genome assembly GCF_028372415.1 of Notamacropus eugenii. Taxonomy (NCBI): domain Eukaryota; kingdom Metazoa; phylum Chordata; class Mammalia; order Diprotodontia; family Macropodidae; genus Notamacropus; species Notamacropus eugenii. The sequence goes on from NC_092877.1 coordinate 139,939,966, forward strand.
GTCTCTTCAGATTATGTCAATGGAGTACAAGCTCTGGAAAGTTCTACCAAGCTGGAAAAGATGAGGGATGGTCCTACCAATGAATTATATTTGCCCTCTGAGGAACAGCCCCACTAAGTGTGAAGAGGTTCATCACCAGAAGGTGAGGAGTTAGAGGGCAGTTTTTTTGCCCCAATGGCTAGTGAAACATAAAAACATAAAATGGCCATTAATCCTAAGAGGCCCACTTCTGCCTCCACACTGATAGCAGCAGAGTGATAGAAGAAAGAACAGAGAGCAAGAATCACAATGCTTAAAGACCATTTATAAATATTAATTCAATTACTTGAAATTTGTTTCATGGACATCATCAAAGAAAAACATGAGTGGAAAAGATGATAGGCTGGTCATAAGGGAAAAGCAAGGGATAAGTAAGGGATATTTTCCTGTGTTAGAGATTCACAGAAATTGATCAAGGGTCCCATGCATGTTGGGTAGGCTGCTTGTAGTGAACTTATGGGAGGTCATGGACAAGACTTGTATAATTTTTACAGGTATATGTGAGAAATAATGGAGATCACTGGGGAGATTTGCATCCATAAAAATATAAGCACCAATTCATTGATGTACTTGGGCATTACTTAAAATGTGAGACTTTCATTTAGTTACTGAGTAGGTACTCTACTAGAGAAAATTAAATAAAGGATGGCCTCTGGGTCATTTGGTTGTTATTCTATGGAAATTTTACAGAAAGAAACAGGAAACCAGAAAAGATTTGGAGAGATGCATTGCCCTCCCTTCTTTGGTGTGGATTCTATATACTGCCATGCTCAGATGATATACTGATTAGTTCTTCTGAGCTGTTTTTTCTGTTCTTTCTTTTTTAAAGTTATTTGTTACAAAGGATGATTAGGGAGGGTTATATTCTGAAATGAAGGTGATATAAAATGACAAATATATCAACAAAAATTTAAAACACAAAAAGGAAAGACATGGTTAAGAGTTACATAGGATGAGAAAATATGGACAGATGCCAAGCAAAACAGATGAAGGAAATAAATACCTTCAATTACACCATCATAAATCTACTGAAGTACTTCTAAACCACCTGGATTAATTCAACTTGCTCTTCATCTCTAGCCTTCATTAACAAAGTTACGAACAATTGTAATCTGTAGGATTTGTAGTCACTTCCTTGATGGAGGTGTCATCAGTAGGAGATCAAGTTAGTTAATGCCTCCCCTCCAAAAAAACTAGGGGCTAGTCTCAACACTTTTTATGCACAAATGTAGTTAAAACTTCAAGAAGGTCTTTCTTTTCAAAGTCAAAGTCCACAAGCAAACTTATAGCAGAATTTTAATCATATCAAGGATTATAGGTCAGAAAACCTGAAAGGAATCCTGGGGTTTCAACTTACATGATTCCCTTTCAACTTATAAAATATTAGACAGTATGTTTCTGCCTCTACCATTTTGGCACCAAGGGGATATCATCCTCAGTCCCACAGATTAAAGGTTGGCAATTTTCTGGTGAAAAACAGTCAGCTTATCTCTTTGCACTGTGTTTTCCAAAATGAGAGAATAAGAAAGGAAAAGAAAAAGGAAATACAGTCTTGTTTTGCTTTGTTTATATGTCATGTTGTCACTCAGGATACACATAGCACCTTTTCCCTGGAGAGATCTGAGTATATGTCATCCCTCTCTATGAGGAATGCTTCTTTGGATATGTTGTGTACAATGAAAGACAAGCATTTTCAAGATGTCATAGACTATTTTCTGTCTCACACATTCACTGACTATGTGACCCTAGACAGGTCATCTGTCCTCTGTCTGCACTAGTTTTCTTATCTGTGAATTGGGGATACTAAAAACACCTCCCTCCCAAGGATGTATCTATACGTACTTTGCGAACCTTACAATACTATATAAATACTAGCTAGCTATCTAATATGGCTAACCCATCCACAAAGACTTCACAACTCATCTCATGCCTCACTTCCAGAGTACCCAGCTACATAGCTAACTTGTAATGCAACAGAAACCCAAATGAAATCAATCAGTCTTCTACTTCACAAAGATATTGAGGGACAAAGGACATGTCCTTCCCTGAAATCACTCTCGGGTGATGTATTGAAGTACTTTGCACTGCCCTAAAGTAAATGGTGCTGCTTTGGTCCAGAGTGAATTTAAGGACAATGACTGTCTTCAAGTCTGTCTTGGTAGCCCCAACACCCATCTTATGGCTGTGACTCATAAGGTATTACATTCTCCAAAGAATTAAACATGAATATCACTCAGAGGGCATAGGGGGAAAGAAAGGAACACAGTGGGTATGAACTGTGTGCAACACATAATAAGTAAGGTACTACGAAGAACCAAAGAGTAAAGGATGCCGTCCAGGAAGTAGAGGTGAGATGTCATGTAGGACAAGAGCAAGAAAAAACTAATAGACAGCCTGTGTGCCATACTGGGATCTTCATAATGTCAAGAAAAACCTAAGAAGGTTTGGCACATGCTGTGTGGACCCCTACAGGGAACATATGGGACAGCATGGACAAGAGCCACACAGAGTGGGCTGGCATTGGTAAGCTGTCATCTGCACTGCCATATAGAACATGCACAGTGAAGGGATCACAGAGCCAGGAGAGTACTGCAGTATCCCTAGAAGTCTGGCATAGTGTTAGCCCATACTAAGTATTTAATAAATACTTATTGAGTTAATTTGTTACAGAGGGGGACTCCAAGTAGTAGTGGATCACCACTTCTCCAGGCAGGTGATAAAGAAGAGTCCTGCTTAATGCACAGGGGAACAAAATGATCTCTGAACAAGATGCTTCTTTTAGCTCTGGGATTCCAGGAACCTGTGACTCCACTCACATAAGTCAGAGGGCATAGACCACAGTGTGAGATGATACAGATGGAAGATCTGACACCTCTATGCATTCAGTCAGTATGTTGGATCTCAGTGAGGCTCCCAAAACCCAAAGGATTCCAAAGCCACAGAGCTATGGCAAATCTGAGAGGGAGGGCTGGGTTTACAACTGTCGCAAATGTGGACTCTAAAGGTTTTTTGAGAGGACACTCTGTAAGAGCAAAGTAAAGCACTGATAATGTGGAACATGAAGAGCTTAGCAAAAGGAATGGTGGCTTGTCTTCCTTTGCATATTAAAGCATTAATCTCCCCGCAGGGGAGAGTTTCCACAGATTTCTCTGCAAAACTCTTCTTCAAGCATACACAAGGGTGAGAAAGAATTATTCACTACCCATCCATTTAAAGAAGAGGGAAGAGATCCCCTTGTGCTTTCAACGAATTACTGGCTCACAAAACATAAGAAAAAACAGCACTAGGTTTGTTGTATTTTTTTTCAAGAGGCATATTTGCTGCTCCTCAAGATTAAGCATATTTTCAGGTTGGGGTTTGTTGTTGATAATGATAAGCCATCAGAGGTAGACAGACAGTCCACAGCAGTTCCTCAATGTGCCTCAGGACGTATTCTTCCCACAAGAACACAAGAGATTTCTCTCAGAATGAATTTCATCCATCCTAGTCTTAGTGAAGAGTTGTCCACCCACAGGACCATATTTTCTTCTGATTGATAGTTCTTCCCATGCAGATACAGTGCCATGGGTCAGTATTTGTGCTGTGAGTGTTTGTGACACAAAAAACCTAACCACTGTTAGCACCAGATGGCATCAATAAGCCTTTCCTAAAAATAAAATTCTTTTGCCTTGTAAGATGCGTCTTAGAAGAGTGCAAGAGAGAGAAATAAACCATCATATAGTGTAGTTTGCAATATTACACTGCCAACATTACGCTATGAGTGGTGTCTGAGGAATGTTTTTTCTTCAGTGCACTGTGATGTTACCAGTGTAGGAAGCTCCTGGGGAAGTACTTTCTCTACCAATTCAGAATGCATTTTATGCAAGTTAATATTTATGTCTCCTAATGGGAAGCATGCTAAAAAGAAGAATCAGTGAAAAGCAAAAATTTTAAGGGTGCACAACTCACAAAAGTTATCAGATGAATGATGCTTATTGGATGGCAGTGATCAAGCTAAACAAGGCAGATGTTTCTTTCAAGCTAGGTAGTTCCCTGGGTTTATGGATATTTCTCTAGATACAATTTTCAATTTAGGCAATTAAATGGTTTCCAAGTGGCAGACAGTTTCATTTCCCTGGTATCCTGTGGTCTTCAGAGGCAATGCAGACACATTTGCAGACTGGTCTAGACAAGGAAGGTTAAGGCTCTCTTGTAGAACCTAATTAATGGATTTTGGTTTTATCTTTGGTATTTATTTCTAAAGGTCTAAGCTTAACATGGAACAAGAAAAGATAAAAAGTCATTGAATCATAAAATAGAGTTTAGAGAGGGCTAACATAGCTTCAAATTCATAGATTTAGAACTGGAAGAGACATTAGAAATAATCTAATTCAAGGGTTCTAACCTAGGGCCATGATTTTGTCTGGGTTTTTTTAGACATATTTTGATAGCTATTTTAACATAATTGGTTTTCTTTGTAATGAATTTATCTAATGCATTTAAAAACCTTATCCTTGGCAGAGCCAAGATAGTGGAATAAAAGCAGAGACTTCCCTAAGTTCTGCCCCAAAGCCCTCCAAATACCTGTAAAAAAAATGACTTGAAACAAATTCTAGAGCTACAGATCCCACAAAATTACAGAGGGAAATAAATCCCCAGCCCAAGATAAGCTAGAAAGTTAACAGGAAGGGTCTGTCATACCAGGCACAAAGTGGAGCACAGTGTGGCATGGGCCGCACTGGCACAGATGTACTGGAGCAGGTCTCAGAAAATCATTGGCAGCTGTGGCAGTTTCCAGACTTCTCAACCCATAAATGCTGAAAGGGTCAGTGTGAAAACTCTGTGGGACCTAGGTGAAAGAGGAGCTCAAGGTCTGAGGTCCAGCAAAAGGCTCAGGGTGGTAGGGATGGTGGCAGCAGTTGGTGGCAGCAGCAGCAGCCTCAGCAGTGGTGGAGTCTGCTTCTGGAGCTCTGGGCCCAGCAACAGTGGGGGATCCAGTGGCTGATACAAAATCTCTGAAGCCTGGGACAGCCCATACCCACACCCATACCTACCCCCACTGAAAGCAGAGTTCTACCTTGACAAAAAGTTAGAAAGTCAAGTTTTTGACTGGAAAGATGAGTCAGCATCATAAAAGAACTCAAAACTATAGACTCTTACTTTGGTGACAAAGAAGATCAAAACATATAAGCAGAAGGAGACAAAAAAGTCAAAGCTCCCACATCAAAAGCCTCCAAGAAAAACATAAATTAGTCTCAGGCCATGGAAGAGCTCAAAAAGGATTTTGAAAATCAAGTAAGAAAAGCAGAGGAAAAATTGGGAAGGAAAATGAGAGCAATGCAAGAAAATCATGAAAAAGAAGTCAACAACTTGCTAAAGGAGACCCAAAAAAAGACTGAAGAAAAGAAAATCTTAAAAAATAGACTAACCCAAATGACAAAAGAAGTCCAAGAAGTCAATGAGAAGAAAAATGCCTTAAAAAGCAGAAATGGCCAAATGGAAAGGAAGTCCCAAAGCTCACGGAAGAAAATAATTCCTTCAAAATGAGAGTGGAACAAATGGAAGCTAATGACTTTATGAGAAATCAAGAAATTATAAAATAGAAAAAAAAGAGTGAAAAATAGAAGACAATGTGAAATATCTCAATGGAAAAACCCACAGTCCCAGAAAATAGATCCAGGAGAGAGAATTTTAAAATTATTGGACTACCTGAAAGCCATGATCAAAAGACATCATCTTTCAAGAAATTATCAAAGAAAACTGCCCTGGTATTCTAGAACCAGAGGGCAAAATAAATATTGAAAGAATCCACCCATCACCACCTGAAAGACATCCAAAAAGAGAAACTCCTAGGACCACTGTGGCCAAATTCCAGAGTTCCCAGGTCAAGGAGAAAATATTGCAAGCAGACAGAAAGAAACAATTCAAGTATTGTGGAAATACAATCAGGATAACACAAGATCTAGCAGTTTCTATATTAAGGGATTGAAGGGCTTGGAATATGATATTCCAGAGGTCAAAGGAGCTAGGATTAAAACCAAGAATCACCTACCCAGCAAAACTGAGTATAATCCTTCAAGGGAAAAAATACACATTCAATGAAATAGAGGACTTTCAAGGATTCTTAATGAAAAGACCAGAGCCAAATAGAAAATATTACTTTCAAATATTAGAATTAAGAGAAGCATGCAAAGGTAAACAGGAAAGAGAAATCACAGGAGACTAATTAAAGTTGAACTGTTCCTACATGGACAGACAATATTTGTAACTCATGAGACCTTTCTCAGTATTAGGGCAGTTGGAGGAAATAGATAAATAGATGGATGGATGGATGGATGGATGGATGGATGGATGGATGGATGGATGGATGGATGGGTGTCATTGTGTAAGTTGAATATGAAGGGATGATATCTAAAACCTAAAATTAAGGGTGAAAGAGGAATATATTAGGAGAAGGAGAAAGCAACAGATAGAATGGGGTAAATTATCTCACACAAAAGAAGCAAGAAAAACGTTTCACAGTGGAGGGGGGGGGTAAGAAAGAATGAGTGAGCCGCACTCTCATTGGATTTGGCTTAAGGAGGGAATAACATACACACTCAACTGGGCATCTTACCCCACAGGAAAGTAGGAGAGAAGAGGATAAGAGGGGAAGAGGCAAATTGGAGGAGGAGGTAGTCAGAAGCAAACACTTTTGAAAAGGGACAAAGGAAAAAATAGAATGGCGAGGGGGAGGGGGATAGGGTGGAGGGAAATATAGTTAGTCTTTCACAAGACTATTATGGAAGTGTTTTGAATAACTATGCATGTATAACCTATGTTGAATTGCTTGCCTTCTCAATGGGGAGGGAAGAAGGGAGAGAATTTGAAACTCAAAGTTTTAAAAACAAGTATTAAAAAACTGTTTTTACATGCAACTGGGAAATAAGATATACAAACAATGGGGAATAGAAATCTATCTTGCCCTTCAAGAAAGTAAAGGGGGAAGAGGATAATAGGGGGAATGATAAAAGGGAGGGAAATTTGGGAGAAGAGGTATTCAGAAGGAATGCCATCCTGAGTGGAAGAGAAGGGAGAGATGGGGAGAAAATTTGGAACTCAAAATCTCGTGGAAAGGAATGAAAACTAAAAATAAATCAATTAATTTAAAAAAAAACTTTATCCTAAGAAGGAGTTCACAAGCATAACCAGATTGCCAAAGGGGATCCATGATACCCAAAAAGGGTAAAAAACCTTTGGTTTCATCTAAATAAAAGTCCTTGAAGTGTTTCCCTAATTTATCTGTAAGCCCATTTTTGTTTTATATTTGGAAGTTCCCTTGTCATGACCAGAAGAAGGTCGAATGTTGTCCTTTGTCATTAGCTGCTACCTCTATGGTTCAGCTGAGCCCCTTTCCTTTTAGTTGTTAAACAGTGAAACAAAGCTCTGCCCCCACAACACTGGAAAAGAGAAAGAAGGGGAGGCATCTCTCATTTCTACAGCCACTATCAAAGTTGCCCAACTAGATGACTTGGAAGAGTAGGTGGAAAGTGTCTTCTGTGGATACCCAGGAGATAAGTCTTCAAAGTAAAGAGCCTCACTGACTACTTTTGGTCCCAAAAAGCCTAAAGTGGGTCCTGAAATTCTCTAAGACCTACCCTGAGCTATCCTCCAAAGTCCACCCGCAGGTAGCAGTGTAATAAACAAAAATTAGGAATGTCTTCTAACAGCTTCTCATGCAGGAAAAAAAATCGCAGGTGAGAGAACATTTGTAAGAAAAAGTTGATAACAGCACTCATTTTAATCCTTCACAAATAAACATTCTTTCTCTTGCTCTTATATATGTGAATATACTATCTTAAAGATTAGAGTGTTTATAAATGCCTCACATACCAAGAAACCTTCCTATCCTTCTACAGAACAAAAGATACTCAGACACATAGGTATAGATGGTAGGTCAGTTTGAGGGGATGGCACATACATAATCATTGACATTAACCAATAAGAATAAAGCCATCTCCATGCATTTCATGGAGGCTTTTATCAGTTCCCCTTTTCTTCACTGCCTGGCAACATACATTGTTTTCCTGGAAACATTTAAGGCTACTTGGATATCCAAGACACTAAAAGTCTCATATTTGCTTGGGTTAACAATAAGTAATAGGTCTGGCAGACAATTAATAGATTAGGAATAAGAAGGCTAGAGATCATAGGTAGGGAACCTCCAGCCTGTGGGCTAAGCCTGGCTCTCAGCTCTTCTTCTTTATTTTTTTTTTTAACTCTATCTCCCAGAGATTAGTTTCTCCTCTTCCAGGCTCTTGTTGTCCCGATTCATGACAGATCTTCTGAGGGTTTTTTTGGATTAAGAGCAACCAAAAAGATAATTAGTATTTCAAAAAATTATCTAAATTATTAAAATGCTTTGAGTCTCAGTATTTCAAGGAAACATGATAGGATAAAGAGTACTTTTACCTAATACTCCAGTATCTACTGAGTCTCATTCCTGTGGCTACCTTTTTGAGTAGATATATCAACCTAAACCTATGTGGTATAATTTGAGGGGGACCCTGTTAAGGCTCTTTTTCTAAAGATAGCAACCCTATCTTTAATCATTCTACCATTCTAGCTTCATTCTTTTGATACTTAAAGGCTTTTTTATCTCCAGTAGTCCATTTTAAATGCAAATTACTCTGGACAGGATCATACCTCAAGGCCATATTGGTTTACACTTTAATTATCATTTAACACCTTATCAGGGATTAGTTCATAGACTTTGGTGGAATAATGGGAGACAGTAAAAGTTAGGAAAAGAGAAATGCCCAAAGTGATTGTATGAGGATCACCAGTTTCCTGAGGTAAAGAAGAAGCAAGTGCAGCGAGGACCCCAAGAAGTGGGACCTGGATCCCAGTCTCAGAAGCAGTTTCCATTAGACAAGAATCAGAGCACAGTAAGTAGTAGACATTGTTAGGGTTTGATTCTTAAGCTGACCCCTGAAATTCTGATTTCAAAGAGCGAGTGGGGACAAAAAAGGATAGAAAAAGAGGAAGGCAAGCATCTTAGACATTATACCTGGCAGAGTCCCCCTTCCCCCCAAAAAAACCCTTAGGTTGCTGGGTCCACAATTCACAATAATTATAACAGAAATGTAGAAATGTAACTTCAGAGATGTATGAACAGCTTTATTAATCAGCAACCCATTTATTAAGTACCTGCTATGCACCAGGCATCGTGCTGAGCAATGATTACTGATAGAAAGCGAACAGGCTCTATAGTCAAAGAATCTGGGGTCAAATCCCAGCTATGATACTTGCTACTACATGTAGGTAAGTCCCCAGTTTTCTCATCTATCAAATGAAAGGGTTTAAATGAGGTCCTTTCAACTCCAGGTTTATGATCATGATCCTTTCTTTAAAAAAAAAAAAAACAGGAGGAGCCAAGATGGCAGAGTAGAAAGATACACATATGCTAGCTCCAAACCCACAGCCCATAAAATACCTGTAAAGAAGAACTCCCAACATATTCTGGAGCAACAGAAGCCACAGAACAAAGGAGTGGAGGAGATTTCTGTTACAGAGAGACCTGAAAAATCAACATGAAAGGTCCATCGTGCACGGGACCCAGAGCAGAGCCCAGCCCTGCCTTGCCCACATGGCATCGAAGGGAACAGATCCAAGCACGCTTCAGGAACAGAATCTCCAGTGGCCTCGCAGGTCCCTCCACCCACAGGCACCAAAGGTCAGTGAGAGGGTCTTTTCAGCTCACTGAGAGAGGAGCGGGGTGTCTCCATAACTCAGGCCCCCTCAGGAGGCAGCAGCAGAGGCAGCAGCAGACTGGGGATCCCAGAGCAGGCAGGAGCTTAGATCCATTGTTGAAGGTCTCTGCATAAACCCCCTGAGGGAACTGAACCCCATGTGGTGACCCTTCCCCCACCCAAGCACCTGAATGTAATCTCACATTGAATAGCAGCCCCGCCCCCATCAAAAGCCCTGAGGCTGGGAAGCACTATTTGAATCTCAGCCCCCAAGCTCTGGCTGGGCAGATCTGGAGGTGAGGTGGTGTGGAGAGGAAACTCAGAAGTCAAATAACTGGCTGGGAAAATGCCCAGAAAAGGGAAAAAAAATAAGACCATAGAAGGTTACTTTCTTGGGGAACAGATATCTGCTCCCATCCCTTCTGATGAGAAAGAACAATGCTTACCATCAGGGAAAGACCTAGAAGTCAAGGCTTCTGTATCCCAAACATCCAAAATAAATATTCAATGGGCTCAGGACATGGAAGAGCTCAAAAAGGATTTTAAAAATCAAGTTAGAGAGGTGGAGGAAAAACTGGGAAGAGAAATGAGAGAGATGCAAGAAAAGCATGAAAAGCAGGTCAACACCTTGCTAAAGGAGACCCAAAAAAATGCTAAAGAAAATAACACCTTGAAAAATAGGCTAATTGAATTGGCAAAAGAGGTTCAAAAAGCCAATGAGGAGAAGAATGCTTTCAAAAGCAGAATTAGCCAAATGGCAAAGGAGGTTCAGAAGCTCACTGAAGAAAATAGTTCTTTCAAAATTAGAATGGAACAGATGGAGGCTAATGACTTTATGAGAGACCAAGAAATCACAAAACAAAACCAAAAGAATGAAAAAATGGAAGATAATGTGAAATATCTCATTGGAAAAACAGTTGACCTGGAAAATAGATCCAAGAGAGACAATTTTAAAACTATGGGACTACCTGAAAGTCATAATCAAAAAAACAGCCTAGACATCATCCTCCATGAAATTATCAAGGAAAACTGCCCTGGTATTCTAGAACCAGAGGGCAAAATAAATATTGAAAGAATCCACCCATCACCACCTGAAAGAGAAACTCCTAGGACCACTGTGGCCAAATTCCAGAGTCCCAGGTCAAGGAGAAAATATTGCAAGCAGACAGAAAAAAACAATTCAAGTATTGTGGAAATACAATCAGGATAACACAAGATCTAGCAGCTTCTACATTAAGGGATTGAAGGGCATGGAATAGGATATTCCAGAAGTCAAAGGAACTAGGACTAAAACCAAGAATCACCTACCCAGAAAAACTGAGTATAATACTTCAGGGGAAAAAATGATCTTTCAATGAAATCGAGGACTTTCAAGCATTCTTGATGAAAAGACCAGAGCTGAAGAGAAAATTTGACTTTCAAACACAAGAATGAAGAGAAGTATGAAAAGGTAAACAGCAAAGAGAAGTCACAAGGGACTTACTAAAGTTGAACTGTTTACATTCCTAGAAAGAAAATATTTGTAACTCTTGAAACTTTTCAGTATCTGGGTACTGGGTGGGATTACACACACACACACACACACACACACACAGCACAGAGTGAATTGAATAGGATGGGATCATATCTTAAAAAAATGAAATTAAGTGGTGAGAGAGAAATTTATTGGGAGGAGAAAGGGAGAAATGGAATGGGGCAAAATTATCTCTCATAAAAGAGGCAGGCAAAAGACTTTTTAGTGGAGGGAAAAAGAGGAGAGGTGAGAGAAAAACATGAAGCTTGCTCTCATCACATTCGACTAAAGGAAGGAATAAAATGCACACTCATTTTGGTATGAAAACCTATCTTACAATACAGGAAAGTGGGGGAGAAGGGGATAAGCAGGGTGGGGGGGAGGATGGAAGGGAGGGCAATGGGAGGAGGGAGCAATTTGAAGTCAACACTCTTGGGGAGGGACAGGATCCAAAGAGAGAATAGAAGCAATGGGGGGCAGGATAGGATGGAAGGAAATATAGTTAGTCTTACACAACATGACTATTATGGAAGTCATTTGCAAAACTACACAGCTATGGCCTATATTGAATTGCTTGCCTTCCAAAGGGAATGGGTGGGGAGGGAGGGATGAAGAGAAGTTGGAACTCAAAGTTTTAGGAACAACTGTCAAATATTGTTCTTGCTACTAGGAAATAAGAAATACAGGTAATGGGGTACAGAAAGTTATCTGGCCCTACAGGACAAAAGAGAAGATGAGGACAAAGGAAGGGAGGGAAGATAGAAGAGAGGGCAGATTGGTGATAGGGGCAATTAGAATGCTCGGTGTTTTGTGGTAGGGGCAGGGGACGAATGGGGAGAAAATTTGGAACCCAAAATTTTGTGAAAATGAATGTTAAAAGTTAAATAAATAAATTTTAAAAAAAATAAAAATAAAAAAATAAAATAAAAACCAACCGCCCTTTCCCTTCCTCTCCCCCATCACCAAGGGGTGGTACAAAGTGTGACCACAAAACATGAGCTATTTGAGCAGCCCATGACTTCCTTAGATGCTAAGCACTGAAGCTGCATACTACAGGAAATACACAGACAGAGCCACACCACATAAACTTCCCAGAAATCGCAGACTATGTACCTCTTGCCTTCATGAGCTTAAGAGGTTAACATGATGCCATCCATGGATTGGCAGATAATTAAATCTGCCTAAACAAAGGTAATACAGCCAGGCCAGGCTAATTTTCCACCAGCAAAATGGTGACCACACTTGTCTTTCCTCTTAAATATTCCAGTTCCTGCAGTTGTCCAAAACCATTTTTACCAGTTAACTATATCTCTGTGGAATTGATTATGGCACCCCCAAGCTAACAGACACAATGAGATAGTCAGTGAGAACTGGATGCGCAGGTGCTTTCCCCTGCAGCTGTATCTTTGTACTTGCCTGGTAAACCACCCAGTCAAGTATGTCTCCTATATGCCTTGGGAATGAATACTATGTCTTCATTTGTGATGGAAAGCTGTCTAAAACTCCAGCCCTGCAGCACCGCTGAGAAATCAGAGCCCATGTTCAGCCTGTGTTGGATGCCTGAGAAAATATTTCTTAAACTCATTACTTTTCCACGGGAGCTCCCCTCTGGCCAAGGTCTCAAACACTCCCTGAAGATGGGAAAGGAGCATTCACAAAGGAGGAAGAAGAATTCTAAAGTCAAAGCAGCCTACTTCCTAAGTCTGCCCAGAGTCAGCCCTCCTTTCCCTCTTCTATGGCATCATCTCGGTTTCTGTGAATGTGCTTTTTGTGGGTATCTATCTTTTCATTTAGCCATCCTCAATGCCTGGCATACAGCCCCTTCACACTTCAGTCTCATAGAAGCCATTTTCTTCAAAACTCAATCCACCCACTACCTTGTACACAAAACATCATCTTCCAAAAGCTAGTGCCCTCCCTCAACTACCTTGCAATTATTTATTTTCTTTTAATATTTGCTTTATATTTAGAGATAACCAAGCAGTGGACAAGATAGTTTTGGACTGTAAGACCTAGTTTGAAATTCTGTCTCAAACATTTACTTGCCATGTAAATGTGGGCAGAGATGGTATTTCAGTGTCAGTTCAGTGATTTATTATTTTGTGGATTTCTAGACTTGAAAACAACTGAGAAAATGTTAATAGTGCAACTTAAATTTAAGGGTGTCATGCACACATTTTTTTTTCTCAGAGAGCTGGTTGTTAAATATTGCCAGCATATCCCTGCCTGCACTTAACCTCTCAGACTCAGTTTCCTTACCTGTAAAGTGGAGAGAATAATAGTACCTACCTCAGAAGGTTGTTGTGATGATCAAATGAGATGACACATGTAAAGGACTTTGAAAACTGGGAAGTGCTATATAAATCTTAGCTATTATCTTGTATTTATTCTCTGTGTCCAGGTCATATCCCTGTCTCCCCAACTCACTGTGTAAAAATCGTTTCATTCTTTCTATTTATATACCCAGCACCTAGCACAGTGCTTGACACATGATAGGTGCTTCATAAATACTTGTTTATTGATTAGAGAATTTGTCTGGTTCCTTAATCCTACCTCCAAAAATCTCCCTCATTTAACTCTTCTTCTACATCTTTCCTTTCCTCTGTTTCACTCATATCCCCTTTCTTTCTTTTCCTTTCTACCTTCTGCTTAATAGGATACAAAGTGTATTTTAAAATATACTTCCATTTTGTCGACTTAATAATCCCATTAGTTTGGCCTTTTATTTCTCTTTATAAAAAAAACTCATTTGATTTTTATGTCTATGGAAACCACATTTTTCTTCTTGATAGAAAACAAAATTATTTCCCACTCTTTCCTTTAAAAGTAGGAGTGAAGATTTTTCAATAAAGGCAAGACATTCTCCTGAGTATGCAGTGCAATGACAGTGGATAGAGCACTAGACCTGGAATCAGAAAGACCTGAGTTCAAATCCTGCCTCAGATACTTACCAGCTAAGTGACTCTAGGCAAGTCACTTAATCTCCATCTGCCTCAGTTTCCTCATCTGTAAAATGGTGGTAATAATAACATCTACTTTCAAGGGTAGTGAGGCTAATGTGATAAAATATATAAAGCACTTTACAAACCATGGAGAGTCATATAAGTACTAGTAGTAGTGGTGGTGGTGGAGGTGGTAGTGGTAGTGGTAGTGGTAGTGGTAGCAGTAGTAGTAGTAGTAGTAGTAGTAGTAGTAGTAGTAGTAGTAGTAGTAGTAGTAGTGGTAGTGGTAGTGGTAGTGGTGGTGGTTGTGTCAATGGAAGTAGCAGTAACAATGCTAGTAATCTAGAATAGAAATAAGGTCCCAGGAATCTCCCTTGAAAACTGAACATCCATATACTATAGGTCTGAAGAAGCATTACTATTTCTATTACTTGTATTTTCTTGTTACCATATTTTGTGAGTTTTTACTTCCCCAATTAGTGCCTTGGTTAAACCAACCAAGTGCCCTGTGCTTCCTAAAACTTCTAATATTTCACAGAATCACCAAATCTTAGAGTTAGAAGAGATGGCACAAGTCATCTAAGATGGCTACGTGGTGGCTCAGGAAGAATCTTTTTTATGTCAGCTAGCCTTCGGTTCAGGACACACGTCAGGAACTTTGTCCTTACGTGTAGTGAAATATACTTCATACAGCTTTGACTAAATGCCTTTACTTCAGCTTTCTGGGGGCAAAGTACAGTAACACCCTTCCCATGTGAAGCCCCAGTGGTTGTGTCCCTTCCAAAACTGACTCACACCAATTTTCAGGGTATTCTGAATAAATGTTCAAATGTAGACATTGTTCTTCCTGACAGAACGTAAGCTGTTTGAAAACACAGGTGTATCTGTTTTGTCTTTGTGTTCCCCAGGGTCTAGAACGGTGCCCAGCACACAATAAGTACTTGATAAATGTCTGTTGGCTATCAACAAATCAACTTCAGTTCATATTACCCCACATGCTGATCACAAAAAAGTGAACCTTTTTAAGATAATAGGAGATAAAGGTAAAAAAAATCAAGTACTAACTAGATTAATAGAACTTATATTTTTCCATTGTTAAAATCATTCCCGTGGGCTTCTTGATAACATAAATTATATTCTCATATTGTCATCGTTATCTTCACTGATTTATCCAGAATGTCAGAAATCTTTATCTGAAGTATCTTTCTTGTACAGAATATAGATCAAGTTTCCCTTCAATCCCTCTGGAATCCAGCAATTTGCTCAGATTACTAAGACCAAGAAACTCTTGCCAGTTTGTACATCTACTTCATTACCTCCTGTCAAGGGCAGGATTTGTCATTAAATGTTCGTTCTGGTCACATCTTTCAAGATGTCAGCAATGGTATCAGCATGATGGTATTTTCTGTCCAACAAGGGATTTGGACAGAGTGACCAGTGCTGTCCATGATTATTGTATGCGTTACCAACAGCATGCCTTAGCTCCATGTTAGACTATGGGTGTAATGAATAGAGGTACTGTCATTTATCTAAACTTTTTATCTTTTCTTGCAACTATCACAGTACTGAGTACATGTGACAGATAAAAAATTATTGTCAAATGAATGAATTGGCAGATAGCTGAGAGACAATTTGCCCTTCAAGGAATCCTCCTTTACATCTTTTTTTCCTATTTTCATTATCACATTATTATTTTCACTACAAATACTAAGTAAAAGATTTTTCTTCTGTAGCAAGAGAAGTCCCCACTGAGGCACAGGAAATTTACAATAAGGAAACTCTTCTCATTATTGCAGATATGAAACAACTTTGCAGTTTACTTGGCCTATTGAGGGTGCTAATGACTGTGATACTGATTTGCTCAAACTCGTACATACTCCCTTTCAGAGACTCACATGCAGGAGAATGTTGGAGCCAGTTCTAACCAGCTGATGGGAGCCTATAACTAACGTTCTAGCATAAGCACTGATACCTCAGAAATTGGCAAACCCTACAAATCAGGGTTTGATTTATTGTTTTATTGGCTATCTAGATTTAAGAAAGTAATGGAGGAGCAGCTAGGTGGCTCAGTGGATAGAGGACTGGTCCTGGAAGCAAGAAGACCATGAGTTCAAATGTGACCTCAGACACTTAATAGCTATGTGACCCTGGGCAAGTCACTTGACCCTCTCTGCCTCCACTGCCAAAAAAAAGCCATAGAAAAGATGTTAATGATACAGATTAAACCTAAAAATGTGTCCTGTGTACATTCTTTTATCTCTTAGATAACTGGTTGTTAGTTATCAGTATATTCTCTGGCACAGAACTTGAAATCTAGTCTTCCAAGGTCTGTGTCCATCATGTGCCATGCTACTTCTCAAGTACAGCCATGTTCCACATAATATGGCCCTGCCCAATACTTTCCACAGTATAGTTATTAATACGGAACTAAACTTGAATGGAACACCCCAAAACCTGGCTATAAAATCACTGTGCTAATACATGAAAAGCAAATCAAATGGTTAGTTTGCTACATGGGGGCTTATGCCCCAGCAATGTAAAATTCCCTTAATGTGTGCTTTCCATTGCCATGTTACTTACTCTGTGGGCAGGTTGTTTCTCCTGACTTCGATGAACTCATTTAGCACTTCATGCAGGGCATCCCTGTATTGGAAGCAGCATATTGTTATGGTAGGGAAATAGACCTGAGGTCAAAGAGCCTGGATTTGGATCTTTAACTGTGTTAGGGCAATCCCTCTGAGCCTCAATTTCCTTGACTGAAAAAAGTGTGGGGAGGGTTGGAGGGGTGTGTGTGTGTGATAACAATGATAATAATGCTTTCACTACTCACTTCATAGATTACAAGGCAAGCACTTTTCAACATAAATATGAATCATCAACAACATTGTTATACAAAGACCTACCTGGTCTATATAGTTCTGGGCCCCTGATATAATAATTATCAAAATAATTGACAAATAGCTATTTATATACTGGGGTTTTTTTTAAACTTTGGTTCCTCTTATCTATAAAAACTAAGAGATATTTCAGAAGAATTTAAAAACATTTCTTTCCCTTTTCAAATATGGATAGGATTTCAGACTAGAATATGTAATAATGATGATTGATGATAATAATGATAATTGACATTTATATAGTGCACTAAACTTTGCAGTTTGCTTTATATACATTCTCTCATTTGAACCTTACAACAATCCTATGAGGGAAGTACTATCAGTATATTATTATTCATTTGGCAGATGAGGAAACTGAGGCTCGTAGGATTGTAGTTTATTCATGGCCACACAGGTAATGCCAGCAATGGGATGGGATCCTCAGCTTCTTATAGTCCAATGCTAACCAACCTCTAACATCTTTTCCAACACCTGAAATTTGATCACTCTATGAATTTTTATTATTCCTGATTTTTACAAAATGTTTACTGAGTACCACCATCCTGCAGACATTTGGTAATAGAAATAGCTGTGATGTAGTTTGATCAGAAAGGCAGTGTGCAAGAATTTTAGCAAGGAAAAAGTATATCTTTTTCATCCATCACATGGGCATTGGAGTACACTGGCTCCTCTCTCTTATTTGATGTCAGGTTGCCTAAAAAGATTTTGACAGAGAAATTTAATGATAAACAAATGAAGGAAAACTCCCCCGAGGCATCAAGAGAATTCTCATTTCTGTGATAGCATTATTGCTTTAAGCAGTCAACCAAAGAGGGCACATCAACCTAAGCATGTGAATTAGAACACTTCAGCAGGAGAAAATTATAATGTATATTTTTGTTGTGGAGTTCAATTCTCCAACCCATGGATTAGAACATGGACCAGTAGGACAGAGAATGATTTCCTAACAAAGTGAAGATCTTTGCAGATTCAGGCAGGGAAGAAAAAAAAGCACCTTTCCCCATATTCTCAGGGCTTGATATTCTTTACCACTGCCATGGTACAATCAACTACATAGCTGAAGTGTACATGGATACAGGGGGCTACTGTCCTGTTAAAGCACAGATCAGAGAGCTTCCACGGTCATTCAATTGCCCTTTCCTTTGTGTGCCCACTCTAAAGTCTTTCTGAGCAACTCTGACAGTCAATTCTGAAAGGCATCAGCAGAGGGTACTCTCAGGACAGTAGGTTGTCAATCATACTTTATTTCCATCCCACCCCTTCATAGGCTACAATGGGGTCTAAAATCAGTCTAAGGGAGTGTTGATGTTCACCATCAAATCTGTCTAAATTTGGTCCATTTCCCATCCATGAGATCTTCACCTCTGCTCCTTCAGCAGTGCAGCTTGCTTTCTCCATAAGGAAAGAGCATTGTCTGGCCATCAAAGTCTATCCATGTCAAATAGTTGGAGGGGAACAAAGGTGCCATCATATTCGTTTGCCATGCTCTCCCGTATCTTGCAGGGGTTTTTTTATTTACAAAAGATTCCCTTGAGATATCATCACCCACTTAGGTACAGGATGTCCTTCTCAGGGACCTGCCAATTACAGTTAAAAACAGGAGCAGTGGCCAACAACTCCAGATGAGAATTCTCTGCTTCTTTGCGCTAGTTAAATCAAATGACATAAGAGTCAAATGAAAGTAGACCTTTCTCTTCTCCATGATTGTAGAAGTAGGATTATGACATTTTCCAGGACCAAAAGAGGAGAACTGGCATGGGTACACATTCTGTGTTTAAGAAAGAGATCGGCAAATGAACATGAAAGCATCTCCCTCCTATTTATCTTTGGGGTTTTTTTAATTCTCCTTTCATAGAATTAGACAGAACAGAATGAATGAGCTGTAGCTTCAGGCAAGATGCCTAATTCCATCACTCCGTCATCCTGTGCCAAAATTGATCATGTTAAAGATAATTTTATCTGATTTTCACCCAAAAACCCAAATTTCAAATGAACATGGTTTTTTGGGTTTTTTTGTTGATATGAATAACAATGCACATTTATGGAGAGTTTATGAGCTGTTCAACAGGTTAAACACACTGTTGAATTAGGTGATTTAACTGTTTAAATTGAGAATATCATCTTAGGCTTGCTTCATTAAATACAATTCCAGATGGGAGCAGCTACGTGGTGCAGTGGATAGAGAGCCAGTGCAGGAGTCAGGAGGATCTCACTTCAGACACTTGACACTCACTAGCTGTGTGACCTTGGGCAAGTCACTTAGCCCCAATTGCCTCATCCTGGGTCATCTCCAGTCATCCTGATGAATATCTGGTCACTGGATTCAGATAGATCTGGAGGAGAAGTGAGGCTGGTGACCTGCACAGCCCTCCCTCACTCAAAACAAAGTCACGTGCAAGTCATGTCATCACTTCTCTGATGGCATGGTCTTCTTCAGCAATGAAGGACAAATACACACACACACAATTGCAGATAAACAGGAAATCTTTTGAGCCCAATAGTTAGAGAAGAAACTTACTTTTAAGTCTAATGGTACACTTCCCTAAATGAGAAAAAAGTTGCCATTCAGCCTATATCATGAAAATGAAACAGCAAAATTAATAATAAATACCAATTATAATAATAATAATAATAATAATATCCTCACGGTAAAATGAAGTTGGGTCTGGATGACTTCTAAGGTCCTTTCCAGCTCCGTATTCCCATGATCTAGTCTAGTAAGTCTTTTTGTTTGTTTGTTTAATCCATATTATGCCCCACTGCAGCCAGTTATGTAAACTCAGAGGAAGAAAGATTTATGAATATTGAACAGAGTTATAACAATGGCTATCATCTAACAGATAAGATTTCTTTCCATGGAATTCCAAAAGCCTGCTCATCTCAGAGGTTTCAGCTAACCATTCATCTTGTACCATCGTGTGTTGACAGAGAGGAAGAACCACAAAGGTCCCACTCAAGGTCCACCTTCCACCACAAGCCTCTAGCTCCAATTTCACCACCTCCTCATTTTACTTCCCTCAATTCAACCTCTCCCCACTCTGCCTCCTTCAAAGGGCTACTTACTGTGACTCCAACTAATCAGGGCAGACTATAACCTGTACATATTCCCCATTCTCCATCCCTTCCCAGATGAATCTGCCCCATGCACCAGATTTCCTAATTATATATCTGATAACTTTAGGTATTTATTTCAGGCTAAAAATCTTTAATGGTATCCCAGTGACCTCAAGCCAATCTGCAGATATTTTTATCACTGATGTATTCTAAACATAAATACTCCAGTCTCTCCCCAATTAATAAATAGATGAATGAATGAATGAATGAATGACTAAATAAAAAAGAAATTGAGATTAGCAAGGACTATTGTGATCTCTCCCTCCTTGAATTTCTCCTAGCACTTTGCTTTGTGGTCCTCTGCCTTTATCATGCCATGCTTTCTATTCAAAATTCAATAAATACTTCATTAGCACCTACTATGTGCAAGACATTGTGATAGGCTCCAAGGATACAAAGGCAGGGGGAAAATCACTCCTTCCTTCCTTAGAGGTACCCATCTACATTCTACATATGCCCATATCAATGGAATTATAAGATGATTCCAGAATGGAGAGAGCACTGAGAAACAGGAGAGAAGTAATCAAGGAAATCAAGATGATATTAATTGGGCTATACAGCATATCCCTCCTGTTTCCCTCCCACATTAACCTGGAAACTCCAGAGGCAATGCAAGAAGTTTGCTCAGTTTGTCGTCAAAAGACGTGGGTACAAATGGCACCTCTGCCACCTAGCATTTGTAAGACCTTGGGTCAGACCTCTGGGCTCTCTGGGCCTCAGTTCCTCTATAAAATGAGGGGGTTAGAACAAATGGCTGATAAGGTCCCTCCCAGTTCTATATCTGTATATCTGTATATCTATATCTATATCTGTAATTTTATATTCTTGAGGCCAGAGACTGAGTCATTTTCATAGATGTATATCCAGCACCTTGGACACAGCATGTGCTTCATAAGTATTTGAATTGACAACTTAAATTATCCTTTCAAAAATACCCTAAACTATAAACTATCATAAAAGCTCCAAAACTCAGGTTCTAGAGTAGTTTCTGGGCCAATTACATGTCTAGAGTTAAGAAAAATCACCAAAATTTTACTTCCTATCAAATTTACTAATTAGAAAAATGGAGTATATTATCAACTCTTCAGGTCCAAATTGTTTTGACAGAATATTGAATCCAATTCACTAGTCAGTTAAAAGCATCAGAATGTATAAGAATCATTAAAGTACTGACTTTTTTCTTTTAATCTGGCAGGGGAGGAGGGAGAGGATGGGAGAAAACATTTAATTAGGATAAAACCAAAAAACCACCCAAAGCTCAACATTTTTAAAACTTTTTTTTAAATTAATAGTCCTGCAGCCACAATTATCATGTTAATCAGTGAATCTAAATAGAGCCATAGGGTTGATGGGCAAAAACAGAGTTTGATCAATATGTTTGCCAGTTTCCTTATCAGTAAAATGAATGGTCTAGACTTGATAATTCTTGAGATCCCTTAAAGTCCTAACACATTGTGATTATAGGCATACATACAAGAGCTATAAAATCATTCATTCATTTATGAATTTGGTAAGTATTTATTAAGACTATACTACATGCAAGGCATTATATTAGGCATTCAAGGCTAGACAAAGATGTATAAAACATTGTACCTTCTACACCTTTTTCCTCCATCTCTTCTGCCTCTCCCTAACCTACCTCACCATGGGGGATTTGTGGTATGATGTGCCTCAACATGGGTAGATCATTCTCTGTTCCTTTGACACCTACCCTCTCAAATGAATATGCCCAGGCACCAAACTTCCTAGTTACAGCTCTGATAATTAACCACAGTGCCTGGCACATAGAAAGCCTTAATAAATGCTTGCTGGCTGACTGTCTGGATTATTTTAAAGAGAAGTAGATTGTTAATGTTTTGGGTGCCACTGCCTTCTTCAAAAATTGGCTCAGCTGCTTAGTTTGTCCAATAACAAGTTTTCTGACATTTAAATGGAAATGGAGCATTGTTACTCCTTGAGTCAGCTAACAAAAACTCCAGCATATGATGCATTCATTCATAAAGAGCTGGAAAACACATTTTCATGCCTAGCTAATGTCTTGATCTTTCCTGCAAGTCAAGTTCTTCTCAAACCGCATTTGTATGGGAATAAAAAAGCCACAGCATAGCTGACACAGTATTTCAGAATGACTTGTCTTGACCAGTTGATTGGGTAGTAAAATGGATAGACCATACAGTGATCCTAGCCTATTGTTAAGATGTCAGAAATGACTTAACTGTGTTGTGACCCATGATTTTCTTCATGTAAATATCAACTACATTCAAATCAACCATCATATAGTCAATTAAATTTCCTCAGTCCTCCTAATAGCCCATCATTGAGCAATGAGTCAGAGAATGACAGGGTGGTCTGAAGCATTCATTTAGATAGATGGAAAGGCTGCATTGTTCCAGAGAGTATTTGAGTATCTGATCAGTTACGCAGAGCATAACCTGAGCTTCTAGTATTTTTCCACAGGTAGATTGAAGTACTTTCCATTTTTTTTTCAAACTGGCTGGACACTTTATGGCGAAACATTGGAGAACACAGAGAAGAGTACAGAAGACAGAAGCTACAATCTGCTTCATTGGAGGGAATGCTCCCATCTATGAGATCACAGAGCCAGCAGAGGATTGGAAACTGAGGGGGGAACATAGGACGTTGAGCTGAATAGAACTTTAGAAATTATCTAGTTCAACCTTCTCTTTTTATAGAGTAGGAAACTGAGGCCCTGACAAGGGGAGAGTAATTTCCTGAGATCACATTGGGAGTCAAACCTAGGGACTTATGACTCCAAAGAAGGTAGGGAAGGGAGAAATGGACGTAGACTGCTGCCATTGGAAATACGATTTGGCCTGCTCTGTTTGTTGGGGGAGATTGATCTCTATGTGAATGCATGTTTTACAATTTAATCGTCTTAAACCCTATATTAGGTCAGTCAGTCATGATCCAGATGGTTGCTCAGCAACTAACCGGAAAGGGGTCATTCTGGGCCTGCTTAGAGGCTTACCACCATATTTCTTTCTCTGTCTCTATCTCTCTGTCCCTTCCTCTATCTCTGTCCCTGTCTTTGTCTCTCTCTCTCTCTCTCTCTCTCTCTCTCTCTCTCTCTCTCTCTCTCTCTCTCTCTCTCTCTCTCTCTCTGTCTTTCTGTGTCTGTCTCTCTGTGTCTCTCTCTGTCTATCTCTGTCTCTCTCTGTTTCTCTGTCTGTGTCTGTGTCTGTGTGTCTGACTTTCTGTCTGTCTGTCTCTGTCTCTGTCTCTCTCCTCTTACAAAGGGCTCTCCTCTCCCTTTCTCCGATAATTCTGCTGCAAGTAGCAAATGGGCATGTGTACCATATACAAGTCACAATAATTCCTTGTGCAAGCAAATGCAACATAAAAAATAGTGTGTGCCAGCAGCTTTTAAAGCAAATATCCAAAGCAGATTAAAAAGCTAGCACTATCTCACAAGTAAAAGATCTTCCAAACACATTGTAGCGGTTTCAGCTGCCTGTTGATTTTAATTTCATTAAACAAAAATAAAAAATTCTACAGTAAGCTAAAAAAAAAGAGCTGTAAAAGGGAGTGTATTGCCATTAAAATGACCTCAGGCTACTTAGCATTGCACACTGCCATCTAGTGTGGAGTCTGTCTTTTAATTCCAAATGTGAGGTTAGAGTCTTCAGGGATAGGAATATACTATATTTCTTAAGCAGATTTTTTCCCTTTGGAAAGACAGGTTTGAAACATATTTATTCATAATTGCTTCAAGAGAAGAAGTCTATTGGGAAGAAAATGAGATTACACATTCAATAAAACCCAGCCTGTCTCATAAATTAAGATAAGAAAGATCTGATTGTATTAGCAAATATGAAAAGTTACAGATTTGGGTCATGAAGGCATAAAATGTTTCCCCTCCAAAAAATGAAGCGACTTTTTTTCAATCTCTATATCAAATATACTGCATTTGTAACTATGAAAGTGATGGACACTCATACTCTAAATGGAATGTGCAGTCATCTAGCTAGTTTAGTATATCAGGATGTTCAAAAAGACATTTGATAATGTTCAATAACTACCAGTAACATTTTCAAACATTTGTTGCAGCCATAGTTATAATCTCCACTCTTCTACGGTTATCATTTCAGTTTCAGGTGTAATTCTTTGTATTTTATTTCAACTATTTTATTTTCTAACTTTGTATAATGTAACTTCCTCCTATATAGGTTGATCCAAGGATTAACATAACGTCTCTCATTTTTTTACTCAGGGAAGCAGAGACCTGTGGAGATGAAATATGGACTATTTTCAACAACTGGAATGGAGCAAAGGTTGTATAGGGGCAAGGCAAAGGGTATCAGCTTTCTCATGCTCTCTCTCTCTCTCTCTCTCTCTCTCTCTCTCTCTCTCTCTCTGCCTCATTATGAAGGGCTCTCTCTCCTTTTCTCCCATTAGTCTGTTGTTAATAGCATCTGGCCCTGTGTACCATAGACAATTCACAATATTTCCCTGTGCAAACAAATGCAACATAAATGTAGTGTGCACCAGCAGCTTTGAAAGAAATCCTCAAATTTCTCAAAATCCTCACATCAGATTAAGAAGTCAGCACTGTCACAAGTAAACAGGTCTTGCAAACATATTGTAGGGGTTTCAGAGAGAGTGAGAGTTAATCCTTGGATCATTGGGCTCCACTGTTAGGGTGCTTGTTCACCACGAACTAGCACTGCTGTCCCTCCAATTCACTCACAACAACTTGGGTGCTTACCAACTCTAAAAACTGCTAGAAGGGAAGTTTGGAAGATTACCACAACTCTTTCAAATGAAATCGAAGTTAAAAAACATTAGGACTGCAACTTTCAGTCAATCAAGAAACATTTATTAGGCACCTACTATGTGCTCGCTGTGTTAAACACTAGAGGTAGCAAAAGGAGGCAAAAAACAGTCCCTGATCTCAAGAAGCTTACAGTGTAATGGGGCAGACAGCATGCAAACTAATATATACAAAGAAAGCTATACATAAGATAAATAAGAAAAAATTAGCAGAGGGAAGCACTAGAATTTAGATACATCCTTTAAATAAGTCCTATGGGATTCTTTCATCATTGGTTATGTCCAAAGTAAAGTGGAGATTCAGTTACAAGCTCTCCAGTACATTGTTCATACCAACTGGATCACTGGAAAATGTTTCATCCTTTACTGTACATATGTTCTCTCATTTGGTCCTCATAGCAATCCTATGTGGTAAATGTTATTATTCCCATTTTACAGATGAAGAAACAGAAGATAAAAGAATGTGACTTTTCCACACAGTTTATAAATATCTGAGCTCACAAATATCTCAAAATACTTTGAACATCCTTATTTCAATGCATTTCTTTCTAACTCCAAGTTCAGCATTCTCATCTGCTATGCCACCTAACTGCCTCATGTTCAGGATCCTAAGCAAAATTTCCTAGGTAATAGTCATTACTTTAAATATTGACAGATTAGTCACCCTGTTTTTATTCATTCATTCATTTATTCATTGGACAAGTGCTGATTAAATGCTTACTGTATACAAAGTACATTATATTTGAAAGCATGACCCAAGAAAACACAATTATATACTACCTCTGTTTACAATGGCAAAAATAAGTCTCAAGATTATTACGCTCCTTAATGTCAGCAAAGATTTCAAAATTCTTTAGTCTACTTCCAGAGTTTACAAGCTATAACAAAATAATGCTGTAAAAAAAACTAATGTGAAATAAATATATCCATTTAGTATCTTTTCAATAAATGAAAGGATCCTGCCATGTGGAAACAATAAGAATGTTGAGAAGGTATCGTAAAACTTTCTTTCTTTTGGTTCTAGACTTATAATGACATACACTCAGGGAGCTCCCAGAATGGAAACTCCCTTAGCACTCAGTCTACAACAAAGAATCTAACAGAACTTCTTAAGGCACTGATCCAGAGTCACAATAGATAGTATGTATCAGATGGAGGACCTGAATTCAGGTCTTCCAGATAAGTTCATCTATCTCCAATATCATGTTGCCTCTCACATAAAACTTTTTAAAAGCTTAAAATAAAGTATCTTGCTAATCTGCATGCTGGCCAAAACTCATGAAAAGAATTGACATCCCCTGCCCGAGTTGCTCTAAACACACACACACACACACACACACACACACACACACACCCCTTTACCTCAATCCCATCAATACATCACACATATCTGGAAATTTTTAAAATAGACTTATTTCAAAGAAATACTGAGTAAGCATTAAAGGAAACAAATATAACTAATAAATCTCCAGGGACCAAAATATTATAATAAGGTTTACATTAAAAAAAGTTTCCAAAAATGATTTATTCCATCAATTCCCTCTTTACTTAATCTTAGGCATATAATTCTAGTATGACAATGAGTATATCTTAAATTCCTTTATGATGCAGAACACAAGAATTTCTCAGTCAACTTTTTTTAACTTAGCCAAATAACCTGTAAAGGGCTTGAAAATAAGGTTTGCATGTTAAAATAAAATTGGTTGTAAAACAAGGTAGGAAATTTAGAAAAAGACAGCAAGATATTAAATTACACATTAATGTTTTAATTTGTGGTCATTTTATAGTATGTGTTCCTACCTATTACAATTCCCATATCTGTGAAGAGCAAGATTGTATTATTGGCACAAGTCTGTTACCTGTGTTTTCTCAATGTAGTCACTGGTTAGGGATTAGTGTCTGGAATCAGGCAAAATGGAGATGGGTATTCAGTAAGCATTTCACTCTCTAATTATAATGATTCCATTAAAAACAATAAAACTTTGGATTCTCAGATGTTAGATACTTACCTGGAAACTGCTATGCATGTGGTTGCTAAGGGATATGAATTCAGTTTGCAGGGATTGTTTTTTTTTTTTTTCTTTCTCTACCTTTCTGCGAATCACCCCCTTGGGTTTTGCCTCAAGGTAGTGAAATGTAATTCTGCTCCCCACATGGAAATTTACATTACTTGTACTGGGAGACACTCCAAGGTCTCATGCAGGTTATGAATTATCTTCAAGTCACAAAATTTAGAATGAGTATCTGTTGAAGGAAGCCCTTTCCCTAAAGTTAATGGTTTTCCTTTTCACATACCTAAAATGAAATGGTACTACTTATCCATGAAATTTCACTAATGAATTAGTCTATGTTATAAACTACTTCCCTTTCAGCATGAAGTCCAAAATGAGCTGAAAATTGAAGTCATTCCATCAGTTTGGGCCCAGAAATTGGTGCAAAGTCTTATCTCAGTATGGATGATTTTTGAGCCCTACGATTCTGAACCCAAAATTCTGTCACAGATTTTCTGCCTCTAGCTCTGGCTATGTGCTTCAACAGATGAAATGCCCAGGCTAGAAATCTTAATGTCTGTCTGGTCATATTTTATGCCTCTATCACATACTATCTCAGCATCAAAATATGGATTAAAATGTGGACCTTATCTGTCATCCTACTATCAGTAAGTGTTAACTTCCCAATTATCAAACAGAATGTTCTTTTTAAAGAAACAGGAGGATATATTTTAACCAGCATACACATCTTTTCCATTAAGAGGAAGCTCTAGCCTGTATTCCATGCACATTTTATAACCTTTCAAGGGCAATCTTCTTATGTCACATTTTAAGAATTAACTAGAAAGACATTTCCATAGGAAGAGTAATTTAACATTAGAACAAATTCCCCAAATTTACATTTTCTGTAATCTACTTATCGTAAGGAGATTGATCTTTTATGCTGAATTACCAGTGCTCAGTTCGGGCTGCTCTCTGAAACTGACATAACCGAGACAACCTTGCTCTTTACTCTGGGTAAACTGACAATTCCTGTCTTGCTTGCAACCTCTATCTCACTGAACTTCTTACTCAACATAAACTGCGCTTCCTTGCCTGTGATTTTTTCTTCCTTGGTGAACGGTTTAACAACCCAGTAGTCTGCAGTAAGTCAGCTTCCTCTAATGTCTGGTCCAAAACCCACTAGAAAGAAGACTCCTGGTGCCTTCTGTTGGGTGCCCAACTTTTGATCTGTGAAGCATACCTATCAAAAGGTTATCTAGTCCCTGCCTTAAACCGATGATAATAACAATAATACTACTAATAATAATCACAACTCTTTCCATTAGATTTTGCTTTTTTGCCTTTGTTATTTGTTTGGGGGGGGGGGGGGTTGGAGGAGGGGGCATTTTATAGTCCTACACATTTATATGACCAAATTCTGCCGCTGGGGGTAGGGGGTGTTGAAGGGAATGGGGAAGATATATATACAGAACTCAGCCCCCCAGGTCGTGATACACACAAATACCTAAATGTACATCGAATCCTCAAAGGAGACAAGGAGGGGAAGAGGGTGGAGGAGAAGAGAAAAGGGGAGAAGAAGCAAGTCTGCATTGTTAAAATAACAGCATCAGAAAAATCCACCAGGTTTTCCCGGTAAGTTTTGGACAACGGCAGCAACAGCCTAATGAATATGCGCATCCTCACCCTTAGAGATGAACGTCTTCTCCCCAGCCAGCAGCAGCTCCTGGGTCTGTCTCCTGCATCTCCTCCGGGGCAGCGGTGGCAAGAGCCACTAAAGTGGGAGGAGATTTGGGACGGGTGGGGAGGGAGGAGGGGCAAACCAGGTATCTAGAGCTGGACCCGAGCGACCACGCCACATCACCGTAGTCACCAGTCCGGGTGCCTGTCGTTCCACACAACCCTCAGTCCCTCGAGTCTGTACTTGTCCTCCCTCTAAGTTAGGGTAAGAGGAGCTGGGGAGCCAGGGTCTACGCAGGGGAAAGGGAAGCAAAGAAAGGATGGTCTCCTGTACTCCCCAGCCTAAGACCAACTGCTGTTAACCGTGCACTGGGATCTCTATTGAGTTTGGAATTGCAGTTAAGGGGAGGGGGCGGGGGGAAGGAGGACAACAATTGCATATAATGGAGTTGTGGGGAGACCCAAGGGAAGCAAGGGAGGGAGAGATGCTGTGGTTGGCAGCTGAGAGCCCCTAGCAGTAAGCTCTCTCCGTTTGAGATGCAGCAGCTCTGAGTCTAGGACAAGAATGGCACGCAGTAGCACCAGGGAGAGCCAGATAGCCAGCAGTGCCATGAGCCGTGCAGGTGGGCAGTGCCCAGGAAGGTCAGCCGTGGGTACACCTGAAGGCACCTGAGAGTGTGTGCCTGGTCGGAGGAAGTGGGGGGGGGGGGGGGGGGAGTTGAGGCAAGGAGTTGTACTGATAGCAAAGACAGGAGAAACGACCAAGTAAGAGACCAGATAGCCCACCAGTTAGGAGAATGAACGGGGGTGCAAGAACGAGTCTGGGGAAGGTGGTGAACAGGGTAGCCCAACTGAGAAACTTGCAGCGCAATAGAGTGGCGTCTGTCCATTCTCCCCTTGCCCCAGCCCAAGACACTCACCGGTGCTCCCCCAAACCCATTCCAGGACAGCAGCACTCTCCCACCTCCCCCACTGCCCATTCAGCCCCGCCAATATTCACAGAGAGTCCTTGGAAATAAGAGGCAAAAATTACCTCTCCGGAGGGAGATGGGGCTGGGGGCTTGCAGCGGCGGCCGGAGGAGTAGGCAGGCAGTGGCACCACAGACTTTTAGCTTGACTTTCCTCCTTCGGAGTGTATGTGTGTTTGTGTGTGCGTGCGTGTGTGCGTGTATATATATGCGCGCGCGTGTGCGTGTAGAAGGAGCTGTAACCTGCTATTTATAGACTGGAGTCTCCAGCACCTCTGGCTGAAAAACCAAGAGGAAATGAGCAGAGCAGAGAGAAGCAGGGGCAGCCGCGGTGGCGGAGGCAGCAGCACTGGGCACAGGCAGCAGGCTCAGAAAGAGACGCACGCACACATCCCCTTCCACCGCCACCCACCCTCTTTCCTTTCCTCTTGTCTCCCTCCCTCCCTCTGTCCTCGCTGCCAGCCCTGCCACACGCGCTGCCGCCGCCAGAGAAGTTGTCACAAGCGCCCGCTGCTGCTCACACACCCCCTGGCACAAATGCTACTTTCTTCCCCCTCCTCTTCTTTCTCCTCTACCCCCTCCATCTATTCCTCCTCCTCCTCCTATCCTTCCTCCAAGCCATCTCCTCCCAATGTCACCCGCAGATCAGCAGCAGCAGCAGTAAGGGCACTGGCTCAGCTCCCTTCGCAGTCCTCTAGAGGAGTTTGTGTGCCCTAACCCCCGCAGGCCAAAGAGGAGAGGAAAGATGCCTTTGGCCCCCTTCCTTGCCCTGATGAGTGAGGCTACTGTTGCTCTCCACTTTCCTTGGGAGGGACTGACTGGTCACCTCGTCTAGCAAGAGATAAAGCTGCAAAGCAGAGGGTCAAAGGTGACCTGGTGCAGACGCCTCGGAAGCCACTGCTGGCGAGCTAGAGAGAAAAGGAGGAGACTACGGCCTTAAATACCCAGGCTGCAGGCGGATGGAGTCTGCCAAGCCCAGGAGCAGCCGCGGCCCCATGCAGCCCTCACACTCAGCCAGCCCTCAGGCTCAGTTCTACCGGGACCCCTCCGCATCTGAACTCTGTGCATTGGACTCGCCTGTCAAAGCAAACCCCGATTGAGCATTTACGCAAATCTACACGCTCCAGGACAGTTGGGTCTAACAGTAGCCACACCAGGACGCGAACAATCACGTTTTAGAGGGTGCGGGGAGGAGAGGGGAATCTGGGCGCAAATCCCCACGGGTTATGGATAGTCTGATGAAAGAGCGGGAGCTGTGGGCCAGGAAACTCGGCTCCTTCACTTCCTTATCACTCTTGTACACCAGTGCATGTCTGGACAACGTAGGTTCTCGCCCTTACAGGCTCCTTCGAGGTGCCACCTGGTGGCTCTCTCTGGAAGACCTAATCCCTGTGCTGACCCTACTGCCCCCAGGTCCCTGTCCTGATTTCCCCTGCTACCAGGCCTGAAGATTTGCCTTTCACCTTGCTTGTCTCCCCCGCCTTCTTTTTGTACCAACATCCAAAGATGTGCGCAAAGATGTCTTTGGCCCCCTTCCTTGTCAATCCAAGTCATCGCTTTCCCTGCCACTTACAGGCTTAGACTTCCCTAGAACCTAAATGTTACACAGAGTCACATAGCCCGTTTATGTCAAAGGCAGGATTTCAACTCAGGTCCTTCTTAGAAACAAAGCCAGCTCTCTAGCCATTAGACTGTTACCTTTCCTTTTTATAAAAACAACTATGGATAGGCGTTTGTAATGCAGAGTGGAAGGGGAGATTCATTCAAGCCAGTACTGAGGGCTGGATCATTTGCCTGCTCTCCACCCCGACTTTAGTCCTGGAGGAAATGTAATGAGGTAGGGTTCTCTGAAGGCATGTTGTCCTTAGTGTCTGTAATCCTCATCCTTCCTACCACCTCCCCCCAATCTCTTCAGTTAACTCCAAATTACCAAGACTCAGTATGTTATAGTGGAAAGAATGCTAGATCTGGAGTCAGAAGACCTGGGTGCAAATCCCACCTCTGTCACAATACTTGTATGACACCAAGCAAGTTATTTAATTTCTGTGGGCCTCAATATTCTCCTCTGTAAAATGAGAAGATGGGACCAAAGTATTTTTGAATATGCTTCGATTTTAAATCCATGTTCCTATAAGAACTAAGAG
Source organism: Notamacropus eugenii (assembly GCF_028372415.1). Classification (NCBI taxonomy): domain Eukaryota; kingdom Metazoa; phylum Chordata; class Mammalia; order Diprotodontia; family Macropodidae; genus Notamacropus; species Notamacropus eugenii. The sequence goes on from NC_092877.1 coordinate 139,971,752, forward strand.
CCAGGGACGTTTAGGCAAGAAGGGCACAAAAGATAGCTTGCCTTGAGCTGCCTTGGAATACATACTTCACTTCTCTTTTATTATCATATTTTCTTTTTCCCCCAACTACACATCAAAACAATCAACATTTTTTTAAGTTTTGAGTTTCAAATTCTATCTCTACCTCCCCACCTTCCCTCTCTCTCCCTGAGACAGTAAGCAATTTGACATGGGTTATACATGTGTAATGATGTAAAACATTTCCATGTTAGTCGTTTTGCACAAGAAGGCTTGAATAAAGGGAAAAAAAGAATGAAAGACAGAAGGAAATTGAATACTTCTTGAGAAACTGATCACAGTGTTCAATTATCTAGTCCAGGGGCTCAACAGTTTTTGTGACACCTTTGGCAGACTGGGGAAGCCTGTGGACTCCTCAGAGCATCTTTAAATGCATAAACCAAAATAGGAAAGATTACAAAGGAAACTAATTATATTAAAATATAATTACCAATATATTTTTGAATCAAGTACATAGACCAAAGGCTAAGAACCCCTGACCTAGTCCAGTTGCCTAAAAGCTCTAATTTCAAGTTTGCCCGTGGCACTTATCCACTTGTACAGCTATTGAAATTTTTATTTTCATTCAGAGAAGTGTTCATCTGACTATATATTTAATTTAATCCAACAATTATTTATTGACCATTCCAGGAGCCTAGCAGGAGTTTGGCTCTGAAAATACAAAGACAAAAAGAATGTGATTATCTGGCTATCAAGGAGTTTACATTTTTAGGTATGCTTCAAGGGAAAATATAGATGTAGATGTGATTATAGACACAGATACCGCTCTAGATGTAGATAGAACCAGTCTACCTCGGGATGTGGATGTATGTATATGTGTGTGAGTATACATATACACATACAATGAAACCTCCATCCATTTCATGGAATTCCGGAGGGTAATTGTGTGTGAGCTCAAAAGATATCTCTAGATAGATAGGCAAACAGGTAGATGGATTGATAGTTAAATAGAGATAGAGAGACAAGTAGATGAATAGATAGATGGATGATAGACAGACAGACAGATGGATGGATGGACAGATGGACGGACAGATAGATAGATCTGTAATTTTAAATGGCCTATAGTTTCATCTGCTTGAGGAATGTCCAGTGTGGATTCATCTTCAACCCATAAAGTTTTGCAAATAATCTGTAATGTAGAGTCTTTTTTTGATATATAATTTATGTATTTTTCATTTCTCAACATTCACTTCCACAAGAATTTGAATTCAAAATTTTCTCCCCATCTCTCCCCACACCCAACCCCAGGACAGCATGCACCCCATTCATCCCTTCCTCCAGTCTGTCCTCCCTTTTATTACCCCCCTTCTTCCATCTCCCTCCCTTCTATTTTTCTATAGGGCAAAATAGATTTCTATACCCCATTGCCTGTACATCTTATTTTCCAGTTGTGTAATGTAGAGTCCTAAAGAGTTCCCTTGTGCTGGGAGAGGCCCATGGCCACAGAGTTAATATACATCAAAAAGTGGACCTAGCATCTAGTCTTTATGATTCCAAGGTCCATTATCTATACGTACTTGTTGCCTCTCAGATGTAATATTGTAGATATGATATACCTTGGAGGATTGTAAAGAGCATAACTGAGCCCTTAGCTCTGAAGTCCTTAATAGAGGTCACCTAATGTTGACCTATATCACATTGGTCCATTCCAGGGTAATGAACAGAAGACTCACTGGAAAGGAGATGGCGCAATTTTCTTGGTCATTGGCCACTGGCTCAATCATTCCCTGAAAATATCTTCAATCTGAGAGAGCCTGAACTAGATAATTCATGGCACCACTGTGTCACCATGTTGTCTTCCTCATAACTGGTTCTTTGAAGAGTAAATAGAGCTAGTAGGCCCATATGTGTTTTTAAGAGACCAGTAGCAGTACATGGAATATCAAACCATCACTATTAAAATAAAAGGTGTTAAAATGGAAGAAATGATTCCTCATTTCTTTCCCCTCATAAATAAGCATGTAAAAGAAGGTGTCCAAAAAGCCTCATTGTCAGTTAAACCTTGGAAATAGAACCCTGATGCCAAATTTTCCACCCAAATTTCAGAGAAAAAAAATTGTACCCATCCACCTCATTTAGGGAACTAAAATTCTGCCACGAAACAGATACAGGGATCATCAGATGCCTACGACGGTAGACATGGTCTGTTTTATAAGCCTGAAGCTATCGTTTTTGTTTGTGAGTTGGTGGTGTTTGTGTGTCTATATTGGTCCCTCATCAAGACTGGATGAGTCAGAACCTCTACCTTTTATTAAACTCACTGGCTGAAATGCATACACTCTCATCCAACATTCTGTCTTAGAAACCTTGAACTCCTTCTACCCTCTCCCTCAACATTCAAGATGACTCCATTTTCCATCAAAAGTCAAAATGTTTCTCATTTCCTTCTGGAACATTGTTTGGGGGCAAGGAACAAAGGGCAGGCCAGCACTTAGCTTGCCGTCCAAAATGATAACATCGCCAGAATAATAGTCTTGTTGCATCTCTGAAACAGTACTGCTACTTTTTTATAGGTACAATTTCCCTGGGAGTATAAGAGGATCTCTGTATTAATATATCAGGTCAAGGTCACTATTCAAAGGCCCAAGAAATTACTACCAAGTATTATTTGTCATTGTACCATAGAGGAAAGGACTCAGGACCCGAAATCAAAAGCAACCTGGCTTAAAATTCTGCCTGCCACATGTACTAGCTGTATGGGCACTTAATACTACCTCCTCTGTAGGATGAGAATAACAATGCCAATAGTTGCCCCCATATAAGTTTGTTATGTGGATTGCTTCCAATAAAATGTATACTGCTTGAGGTCAGGAGCTGCCTGTCATCCAGTACAGTGACCAGCATATAATTAGTGCTCGAAAGAGAAAATGTATGAAAGGTACTCTGTAAATGTCAGTAATATGATTATTAGAGCTATTATTTGCAATTTCATGGTTTTTTAGCAAAGTACCTTAGCACCCTATTTTGTAGTTTAGTATCATCACTCTCATTTTATAAAGTAATAAAAATTACTTTCAAAAGGCTAAACCTTTTGAATGCATACACCATCAACCTCTTTCATTATCATGAAACCATTGGGATTTCATAAGGCATGCTAATATAGTGTCCAAACATTAACTTGTACCTACAGCAGGCAGTCGAGAGAGAAAGTATTCCAAAGTCCTGTCTCTCTTATTGTCCTAAAACTCTTGCACCATATTTGAATACTTTGTGCTTAAAATGCTAAGAAATTGATCCCTCTGAAGAAAAAAGTTCGAGTGGTTTTAGTTTAATTAAGCTTTAGTCCAGTAATTTTAGGCTCTCCTGGGAAGGGGGAAGGAATGTCATGGCAGGGGAAGGGAGTAAATAACACAGGATGACAGGTCATGTCATGGTAGCTCACCCTCTCTCATTCAGGCTTTGAATATGGGCTAGTTATCATGCATCTCACTAGTTCAATCAGAGCAGGATCAAAGAAAAATAGACTTAGGAGTGGGAGGTGCCTTAGAGCTCATCTAGGGGAATTGCTTCATTTTGTAAAGGAGAAAACTGTGGCCAAGAGTTGGAAAGTGATTTGCCCAAGATCACACAGTAAGTAGCAGAGCTAGAATTCAAAATAATTTCTTTCAGACTCCTCCATCTCTCTTTCCACTGTACTGAATATATCATAGGAAGGAAGAGAAAAAAGCCTTTATTGAGTGCCTGTTCCATGTCAGGCACTGTGATAAGCATAGCACAAATATTAAAGGAATCCCCTCTGAAAAATTAAGCTGAATATAAATAATATTTATTACCTTGAGTCATATAAACTTGAGGGACTCAATAAATAAGTTGAATCTGAAGTAATTTGACTTTTATTGATTACCAGCAAGTTGTCAAGTGCAGTTGTATCCTCTTTTAATGAATGAATCTGTTCCTAGAAAACTGGATATAAGTGTATTGTCAAAAAATAAAATCTTCTTTTAATGAACTAGAAAATAAAGCAAAAAGAGATTACAAGATTCATTTATTTTGTAAATTTTGTTTTCAGTCAGCAGGCAGCTAGAGGACACAGTGGATAGAGTTCTGGACCTAGAATCCAGAAGATGTGAGCTCAACTCTGGTCTCAGATCATTCATAGCCATGTGACCCTGAGCTAGTCATTTAAGCTCTGCTTGTCTCACTTTCTTCATCTATAAAATGCACCTGCCTCCCATGGTTGTTATGAGGATAAAACTATTTGAAATGCTTCTCTCCACTTGCTAGTAATATTTTCTCCTTGACCTGGGAATTTTGAAACTTAGCTATAGTGTTCCTGTGGGTTTTCATTTTGGGATCTCTTTTGGGTGGTGACTGGAAGATTTTTTCAATTTTTGTATCTAGTGCTAAGATTTTAGAGCAATGTTCCTTAATAATTTCTTGAAGTAAAATGTCTAAACTTTTTTTTAATCATGACTTTCAGGTAATCCAACAATTCTTATATTATCTCCTTTTTCCATGTCAGTTGTTTTTCCAATGAGATATTTCATGTTCTCTTCTATTTTTTCATTCACTTGATTTTGTTTTATTATTTCTTGATGTCTTGTGAAGCCATTGACTTCCCCTTGTCAAATTCTAATTTTTAAGGATTTATTTTCTTCGGTAAGTTTTTGAACTTCTTTTTCCAAGTTTTCATAATTGCATTATATTATTCTTATTTCTTTTCCTAATTTTTCCTCTACCACTCTTATTTGATTGTTAAAGTACTTTTTAAGCTCTTCTAAGAATTCTTTTGGGGCTTGTGATTATTTTACACTTTACTTTGAAGCTTTAAAGTTGCTGTTTTGATTTCATTGTCTTCTGCCTTCGAAACCTGGTCTTATCTATCACCATAGTAACATATTGTGGTCAGGTTCTTTTTCTGTTGCTCACTCTTTTTTAATGCCTCATTTGGTTGTTAATTTTATGTTATGGTCAAGTTCTGCTCCAAGGGTATTGAAGATAATGTGTCAAGCTTCAGGTTTTTTTGTATGGTTGTGTTCAGAGCTCTATTTAAGCATCTTTAACGTTTTGGTTCTTCCAATATTTCAATATCCAAGGCCAGGTATAGTCACTACTCTTCTGATTTATGCCTTAGCTTATGAATGACCTCAGGTACTCCTCTATACCTCTGAGTCACAACAAGGACCACCACCACCCCATTGCTGCCCCTGCAAACACTTACTTCCAGTGGTCCCCATCTAGCCTTTGTTCTCCCATGGCCATAAATATCCATACATACCTCTTCCCTGGAACCAGAATCAGGGACTCTGTTCTCCTGTGACTGACCACAGTCAGCCCTCTCCTTCTCTCATGGAATTTTGAGCAGAGACCCCATCTCTATGGAATTTCACTCACTGTGTGTACTTGTTCCTTTTCCCCCAGTTGTTACAGCCTAATACCAGGTCCAGTCAATGAGCCTGGGCCCTTCATCCAGTGCCAGTAGAGGGCCCTATAATCTTCCCCTGATCAGCCTCCCAATCCACACCCCCTCCATCCCCACCACTGTCTGTGGGATGAAAGTTCCCAAAACCAAGTCTGGTACCTTCACAGCTGCCCACAAGCCTTGCTGTTTGTTGACATAGACATATCAGACCACTATCCCATAGGTCAGATCTTTCCTAATGTCCTCCTAAGTTGTCTTAGACTAGACAACTGCTTTATCCCAACTTCTAATTATTTCTGCCACTCTAAAATTCAATTTGAAGCATTATTTTAAGTTATTTCAAGGAGAATTTGGGAGAGCTAGGTAATTTCCCATCTTATTTTACCACCTTCCCACAGCCTCTGTGGTTCTTTTATTTCTAGCAATCCAAAAGTGTGTGCTCGTCCTTCGTTGCTAAAGAAGACCATGCCATCAGAGAAGTGATGACATGACATGCACTTGACTTTGTTTTGAGTGAGGGAGGGCTGTGCAGGTCACCAGCCTCACTTCTCCTCCAGAGCCAGCTGAATCCAATGACCAGATATTCGTCAGGATGACTGGAGATGACCCAGGATGAGGCAATTGGGGTTAAGTAACTTGCCCAAGGTCACACAGCTGGTGAGTGTCAAGTGTGTGAGGTGAGATTTGAACTCAGGTCCTCCTAATTCTTGCACTGATGTTCTATCCACTGCACCACCTGGCTGCAACAATCCAAAAGTATTTTTTAAATGGAAATCCAAGAAGAAAAGAAACAAATAAATTTTCAGTAGTTTTTGTTTTCAACTAGAAATTTTCTGTGCATCAATATTGGTATAAAACGGAGAGAAAACATGACATTGTTGAGATTAAAGATTCAACCAAAACTCCTGGAAATAGGAAGAGAAACTGTCCCTGAATATATTCAACTCTCACCGCTTTCTCTCTCACTCTTTCCATATTTAAGCATATATGTAATAGTTGCTAACAATAATAGCTAACATTTACATAGCACTTATATCAATAATATAATAACATATTAATAATAGCTAGCATCTATGTGCCAGGCATTGTGCTAAGTGCTTCATAAATACTATATCATTTAATTCTCACAACAATCCTGGGTGGTAGGTGCTGTTATTATCCTCATTTTGCAGACGTAGAAACTGAGACAAACAGAGGTTAAGTGACTTATCCAGAGTCACACAGCTAGAAAGTTTCTGAAGCTAGATTTGAACTCAGTCCTTCCTGACTTCAGTCCTGATGATCTGTTTACTGTATCACCTAGCTACCCCCATGCCACTTATCTGTACTTTTCTGTTAAAAATAAGTTTTTTTAACTATAATTTATGCCTTTCACATTCAAGCTTTTAGGATACATGACTCCCATATATCACTTCTTTTGACCCAATCACCCTCCCTGGAAGTCTTGACCCTGTCCTCCTCCTCCTTGTCAATACACTGGAATTTTACGTGTGATGCTACACAAAGAGTAATGGATTTGGAACCAGAGGACTTGAGTTTGAAACCCGACTCTGTTCTTTGCTCTCTGTGACCATGGACAAATCTTTTCACTTACCTCACCCTCAGTTTCCTCATATGGAATGATGTTGGACCAGATGACCATTAAACTTCTTTAGGACACTAAATCCATACTCCTATGCTCTCTCGGAGACCAGATTCAAGCTGAGATCAACTAGTTCAAGTCTGTAAGGCAAATCTGGAGGAGTCAAAAGGATTCTCTGTGTGTGAACAGTTTGTTACCAACTTGAAGGGAAAGCTGAGCCAACACACTAGCACAGAAAAGGAGCACACAGTTTTCAAAGATTTGGTGTATAGCGCTACATTTGTGCATCTAGGCCAGAACACTGTCAAACATCAGGATCGGTTTGATGAAAATGAGAGAGAAATTCATAAGATACTAAATGATAAATGAGAACTCTACAGGATCTACCAGTAATATAGCTCATTCATCTCTAAAAAGGCAGTATTTAACTCCATCAAAAGTAAAAAGCAAACAAAGCTTAGAGAGATGCAGGATTCTTGGCCCAGTAAAAAGGCAAATGAAATCCAGTTTTACATAGATAGAAACAATGCCTTGAAATCTATTTATGGGACAAAGATTTTTGGTGCATCTCAACTACTCAATACTGATGGAGCCATGCTGATCAATGAAAAGGACATGATCCAGGAAGGATGAGCTAAACACTTCCATAGTGTGTTCAACAGATTGTCATCAAGCAATGAAGAAACAATTTGCCATTTACCTCAGGTTAAAATTGATCCCTCTCTAGTCAAACTTCCACCTGAAGAAATTTTGGATGCTATTAGACTCCTCTTGTGTGGCAAAGCACCTAGTGCAGATTCTGTTCCAGGAAAGATCTGAAAGATAGAGGTCCACTGCTCATACAAAAGCTAACAGAAATCTTCTGGGTTAAGAGGAGCCTATCTCCCAAGAGTTCAAGGATGTCTCTATTGTCCATCCACAAAAAGGAAAAGGAAATAGGTTGTCCTTGGACAACCACAGGGGGATCTTTCTCAGTCATTGCCAGTAAGATTCTTCTAGAGTCCTCCTTAACTGGCTGATCCTAAACCTGAAAGATGGTCATCTACACAAGAGCCATTGTGGCTTCAGAAAAAGCTGAAGGATGGTTGATATGGTGTTTTCTGTCCAACAACCCCAGGAGGAATGCCAGGAGCAGAACAGAGATCTGTGCACAATGTTCATAGATCTATTAGTTATGAGGGCATGTGGAAAATCATGGTGAAATCTGGTTGCCCAGAGAAGCTCATAGTATTGTACACCAGTTTCATGATAGCATGCTTGCACAGGTTCTGGATAATGGATGATTCTCTTGTACTTCCCCAGTCATCCACAGAGTAGGGCTGTGGGCTTGCTCTCATACTTTGAGGCAGGATGTTTTCAGCAATGTTGTTGGAGACCTTCAGTGAGGATGAAAACATCAAGGGCAACTACTGAACTTATGGTAAATTATTTAACTTGACTTCACTGACTCGGCAAGAAGCCAATACTAAAGTAGAGGAAGAGCTGATGTGTGACTTTTTGTTCACAGATGGTTGTGCACTCAATGCAGCCTCTGAGGCTGAGAAGTGACCCAGTATGGACTGACCATCTGCTCCTTATCCTAATTTTGACTTAATGATTAACATCAAGAAGACAGAGGTTCTTTTTATCCACCTTCCATACGTGGAACCATCAGTTACAGATAATGGAGATATTTTGCATGCCACAAATAAGTTCACTTACCTTGGCAGTATACTTTCCAGGGATGTACACATAGACGATGAGTGTGATGCATGCATTGTTAGAGCTAGTTGAGTGTTTTAGAGGCTCCAAAGGAAAGTGTGGGAGAAACAAAGTATTACGCTGTCTGAAGATCTGTCTAACTAAAGATCTACAGAGCCATTGTGCTGACCTCACTGCTATATGCCTGTGAAACCTGAACAATATACAAGCTCCATGCCAGAATATTGAATGGATTCCATTTGAATTGTCTTAGGAAGATTCTAAAGATCAACTGATAAGATAAGATACTGGACACTGAGGTTCTTTCTCAAGCTGAACAGTCAAGCATTCAAATTCTACCACAGAGAACACAACTTTGATGGACTGGCCATTGTTTAAATGCCACTTGCCTAAAAGACTAAACAAGGCAAGCACTCACATGAAAGTCAAAAGAGGTAATACAAGGACACTTCCAAGGTGTCTCTGAAGAACTTTGGTATTGATTGTGAGAGATGGGAGATACTGGCATTGAATCATCCAGCATGGCATTGCTTGAATCAAAGAAGGCACTGTGCTCTATGAGTAAAGGAGATTGCAGTAGCTCAAAAGAAACACAAGATGCACAAATTTAGAGAAATCTCCACTCCAAATGTTCATATGGCCTATTTATGCCCAACTTGTGATAGAACTTTCCAAGTTCATACTGGCCTGATCAGCCACAGTTGGACACCTCAACATGGTGATGCTATTTTGGTCCTCTTCAAGCATGAAAGACTAACACCAACCATGAAGTTAGATCAGATGACGCTGTTTCCATAGAATACTAAATCATACTCCTATTTTCTGCAGAAGGCCAGATCCAGGCTTGGACTAACTAGTTCAAGGGCAATGGCAAGGTGGAGGAGCTGAAAAGGTTCTAGAACAAACTAAACCTCTTATCTAACTCTAGACTAAACCTCTGTGGAGGTTCATTCTTCTCCATCAGTTGATACCCAGGCTAGATAGATAGAAAGATAGATGATAGATAGATAGATAGATAGATAGATAGATAGATAGATAGATAGATAGATAGATAGAAAGACAGATAAAGCCTGATTCTCCTGGGACTATAATCCTCAGCAATGCCCCCACTGAATTTAGAACACAGAGGAATACTCTACACTGGAAGATGAATACATTTTAACAAATCTCAAAATCAAAAGATATCTCAGGGGACACCCAATTCAACCTCCACCTGAACAAGGATCTGCAACAAATGGGCATCAATCCACATCTAGAAAAAAGGGAAACATATCATCTCTTAAAGTACCCCATTCTCCTCTTAAATGTTTTTAATTGGTAACGTAGAGGAGTCTTCAATGACCCTTCTGGTCATGAGTTCAAGAATATGATGCAACTACTGAAGAGGCTACAAATCAAAGTGAGATTTTGCTTATGGGCTCAAGGCATGGTCCAGCCACCTTTGACTGTTTTCGCAGACTTCACTCTGAGAGACATTCTGAGTCTATCTTCTCATTCCATTTTTTCAAGCTTCTGAGAGCAGGGAGAAAGAAAGGGGCAGAGCTACATACCCTTCTGGCCATACCAGCCACAGACAGTAACTGGCCACTGTGCTTGTGGACTGATACTTTAGCCTTCCCCATTGTGACTGGGATATTATGTGAGCTAAGACATGACCCCAAATTATAAATTACTCACTAGAAAATGTTAAAGCCATACCTGCTGGTGAGATGTAGGGAAGAAAGACTCTCCTCTCTCATGTCTCCTTGCCCCAATACAATGAATTGGAAAGGAATGCCATAACTTCTATCCCTAATCCTTTGACCAACAGGAGAAAATGGGAATCACAAAAGTAGGAAGTTTTACATTTGAGATAATCAGTGAGAGATGATCAAGTGAAACAATTCCTTTGTGGTTTTATCACTCAGAAATTTCCCCACAGCTTTGTTTGTTTTGTATTTTTACAGTCATGTTCCTATGTTTTGGAAAAATTACATAGATACTCTGAAGTCGGTTATTCATGATTAATCAAATGTTAATTTGGTTAGTGTTAAATTGCTAAATGTTAAGATTCGGGACTAACCAAATGTGGTGTAGGGCTTGAGTTAAGAGATGAGGAATTTTATGCTTTAGTAATTTGGAGACATAAATCATACTGCTAAATCTATATTGAACCTTAAGCCAAGTACCCAAGGGGAGATCAGAGGAGGAGGAAGAGTGTATATATGTGTGTAAACTGAAGGCCCTCTGGTGGTTGAAATATGTACTACACCCTTAATTGGCTAATTAATTAATTGATTGTTAGCCTGTTCCTTGGCAAGTTGCTAAAAGTTGGGGAATATACCAGTTATGAGTGGTTAGTGTTTCTGTAGTATCAGTAAGTATATATCTTACATGTAGTCCATGACAACCACCACTTGAGGAAGTAGAAGGCAGATTTCTTCCCAGAATAGTTTATACCCTTTTGAGAAAAGGGTTTATATGCTTTGAGAAAAGGGACTTCTATTTTGTTTTTGTATCTAAAGCACCTAGCTCAATATCTTGTACATTTTTGGTCTAAAGCTGCAATGTGATCAGTACAAGACATAGTCCATGTGGAAATCCTTTCCGCCAAGATAGTTCAGTGACATTCATAATTTAGTCTTAGAGAGTTGCCTGGGTTACTGAGGGGTTTAAGTGACTTGCATCCATGATTATACAGCTAATAGATATCAGAAGGAGAAAAAATCATGAAACTGCATCTCCATGTGACTACAAGAAAATTTTTCCCTTCATAGTACCACACTGACCCTTATGCTTTATATAGTAGGTACTTAATAAATGTTTGCTATATTGAATTAAGATTTTTTTCTTTACATAGAACTGAATTCTGGCTCTGCATGAGGCTTTTTATCTTTTTTCTGTCCTCCAGGGAAAATCAGAATGGAGTTCATCTTTCTTCCATATGACAATGCTGAAGACATTTGGAAGACCACTGTCAGGCTCAATCCAACCCAAGTTTTCACTTATCCAGGCTGGAGAAGGAATCCTCAGATAGCATGAGCTTACATTCAGGTTGCATTTCCTAAGTAGCCTCAACATCACAATGATGTGATTTCTTCAGAAAAGACAATACATTTCTATAGAACATAATTAGTGTAGATGCCCTATAGGAGGTGATATTTCAGGAGAATTTATAACAAAGATTATCTATAGGGCCAGCTCAGCTGCCAGGACCCAGTTACCTATGGAATCTTCTTCCTTTCAGGTGAAATAAATACAAATTTGCAAGCAATTAAGTCTTAGTGTAAGCAGAAAGAGATGTGGTTGAGAATTCCAAGTTATACTATTAAAGTATCTGCAAGTTATTAAATGGATGCAAATGTTAATAGAGTCATTAAATTCCAGTTTAATTTAACAAATACTTATTTATTAAATGCCCTCTATATACAAGGCACTTTGTGTGGCACTCTGTCTATATTAGTGTCACTTAGTCGGCAATATAACACAATAGTTGTTTTCCTCATACCTCTCCAACTCTTAGAAAGGACATATATGCTAAATTAAAGCTGATTTCACAAAATAAAAAGGAAAAAATGCCACACATGATAAAAACCCCATGAAATAATATTTAAGAACACAAATACTTAAAGCTCCTATACATCCAAAGCTTTCCAGGAATTTCTGATCATGGTACCTTCTCTGACAGGCAAACTTTTACCTCATCTTGCTTGGAATCAAACCATCACATCATTTATTGGCAATTTCCCAACAAAACAACACCCCCTTTAGGGGAGTCCTTTTATGAGTTTTCTTCTCCCATTAGAAGATAAACTCCTTGAGGAAAAGGAGTGCCTTGCTTGCCTTTACTTGTATCTCAGCGCTTAAGAATGCCTGGGACATAGTAAGCCTTAATAGGTGATTTTTCATTTATTGATCCTCCCCAACCCACATTCTGGGCAAAGTCAGTACAAGTAACCTTGAAGGCTAGTGTTTAAGAGCTTGATTATTAGGGGTTTGGCCAGTTCCCCCAAGAGAAGTGACAGTCTGTACTGCCAAGGCAATATTCATAGCACTAACAACGACTATGAATACGCTGGTGTAGTTGTGAATTGCAAAATATAACAAACTTGCCATACAGAAGGCAGAAGGAAAACATTTATTCAGACACCAGAAAGCCAAATCTCAACACCAGGAAGCCAAATCCATCATAGTAACCAAGAAGTCTATACACATTATCAGGCCTTCCAACAAATGAATACCCTCAAGCAAAATGCCCTTCTCTTATCCACAGACAGCTGCCTGCTTTCTCTGTTCTTCCCAACTCTGACTTCTCTGATTCACTTCCTGCTCCATTCCTTCCTGCTCCACCTGTTCAGCAAACTCCTCCCACCACATGTGACTTAGCCTTCCATGTGATGTAAGTAGGCCACATAGGCCTATTAATGAATGGGAAAGATCTTCCCATCTAAATTACCATTACATTCAACCCCAAGATCTTTTGTATTCATTACGTAGTTCAGTGGGGCAATTGGTATCCACAGAATTGCAACAGGTATAACAGAAAGTAAGCATGCAAAACATATCTTACGCAACTGGTATCAACAGAACTTTATAATAATACAACAGGGATCACACAAAATAAGCACATAAAACAATATCTTAGGGTGGGGCTGTTGAAATTGAAAGTAGAACTGTCCCTGCCCTAGGAGGTCCTATTTGAGGGATCAGTTCTATTACTGGCATCTGGAGCTTGGCCAACGCCAGGTCCAGGGGTGACACATTACAATCATAGACAGAGGGTGACATCCAGCTTAAGCAATCAGGCATGTGTAGGTGGAGGGTATTAAACCTGCAGACAACAAATCTGACAAATAAATTGAACAGACAAAAAAAACAAAAAGAAACAAGGAGAAAATAACCAGAAGCAGGATAGATATAGAGTCAGCCATGCTTCTGGAGTTCATGAAACCACCATCATGGCCTCATTCACTATTGTTTACTGTTTTCTAATTTGCAGTTTTGAGGTCAACATTCTGGCTAGAGGTATACTTTCTTTAATCTGAACTGGGGCCTGGCTAATTTCCTATTCTTCCTGCAGGTGTGACAAACTTGGACACAAAGCTTCAGGAGGATCTGTAGGAGCAGTTCTTACTTTTCTATTCTGCCTAGTAACAAGTCCCTTTTCTTGCTACATTTTGTATAGTTCATTAGTTGGAATACCATCTATACTTCCAACATCTACCCCTGCCCTCAACAGAACAGCAAACAATTCTTTTCTTGTCAATCTATTCTTACTTTGAATCCAGTGACTATTTACTCTTCTCTCTCAAGGAAATTTATCTTTTTCCTAGTCCCCTAAGTCACTTAACTGTGAAATCTTGCCCAGTATCTCTGAAAGAGGGTGTCCTATTTCCCCAGTTAGTAGAGTCAGAACTAGTGGCTTGCCAGCAAGAAGAACTGTCTTCACTATTATATTCTTATGGGAAACTGCTAAAGGGAGTGTCATAGTATCTATATTTCCAGTCATTATAGTAGTCTTCCTTACCTCCTCCTTTAACTTTCTCACAGTCCCTAAGTGAATGCCCTTCTCTCACCCCTAGACAGCTGCCTGTCTCTCTCTCCTTCCAAACTCTGACTTCTCTGACTCACTTCCTACTCCACCCCTTCCTGCTTCACTTATTCAGCAAACTCCTCTACCGCATGTGACTTAGGCTTCCATGTGTTTTAAGCAGGTCACATGGGCCTATTAATGAATGGAAAAGATCTTCCCATTTAAATTACCATTACACAGTCTAATTATTTTCCCACCCTGATCCACAGCAGGCAGTTTTTTGTTTTGTTTTGTTTTGCTTTTTGTCAAGATATAAAAAGGAAAAGAAATACAACTATGAATATAATGGGAGAGAAGCAGAAGACATGGCAGGTCAGAGCTAGTCATTAAAAGGGAAGAACTTTGGAGTCCAAGGGAAAGGAGACCAGAAGCATAGATGAAATCAGTCTTCAACGTACAATTTAATGTGAGCAGGTGATTAGCTAGGATCCCACACCACTATTTTTTAGGAGGTTAAGGTTAGCCTGTTTCTGGAAGTCTGTGGAGGGGAAAAGTTACCACTGCAGTAAAAAGGAAAATATCTGAGTCAGGAGCAAAATCAGAAACAAGATCCTTGAACTGCAAGAAAAAAAGCTGAAAGAAAAAGGTCAGAGAAAGAAGGGGGAAAAATATCCCTGATTTGACTCCTTTTATGGTGAATGCTATCAAATACTTAAAGATCACTTGATAACTGTGCTACACAAATTATTCTCAATAATAGAGGAAAAATCCTACAACAAACTTACTTACAAGGAAAATATAGTCCTAATATCTAAACCAGGGAGGGATAAAGCAGAGAGAAAGAATTATTG
Source organism: Notamacropus eugenii (assembly GCF_028372415.1). Lineage (NCBI taxonomy): Eukaryota > Metazoa > Chordata > Mammalia > Diprotodontia > Macropodidae > Notamacropus > Notamacropus eugenii. The sequence goes on from NC_092877.1 coordinate 139,986,817, forward strand.
CTAAGAAATATTTAGGCAAAATTTTAAAGTAAGATTCTAGGCCAATCAGCTTTATGCAAATCCAAAACCAATCATCCAGTGGATGAGTGTGTGTCACAAAAGTACAAGATGCTGAACAACATATCTCACATGATTTCTGAGACAAACACACAAAAACCTCATTGCTAAGTTGGCTAAATAATTTATAACTTTATTAATTCTCTTGTGTTGTGTCCAAAATCATTTAAGAGGTAAAGTTCTGAAATTTCCTCATAAATTCCCACAAGTACAGGAACATTGATTCTTACTTAATCATTAATTAATTAGCTACAAGGAAATTCTTTCAGGTTTATAAAAACCACAGAAGCATATTTTTCCATAAACTTTCTATTTTTCAGTATCAAACCTCAGTGTCATAGACATAGATAAAACATCAATATTACTGGCTATGGAATCTACTAAAAGTATAGCAAACAATACAAAAATATGTTTAAATATTCAACAGTGTATCAGCTGTGGGGAGAAAATCTCATCTCTAGTTGCTGACTCATCCAGAGACTATAATCTCAGTCTATCCAATTAATATTCTCAGAATGGCAGTTAAAGTCCCTACAGAATTCTGCCCAGGATGTCTTCTCCATGGGATGTCCTCTGAACCAGAATGTTTTCTTTACAGAACAGAAATTAAATTCAGTTCTCTCAAAATGCCTCCATACTCTTCTTTAAAATGACAGCTAACTCTCATAGTCTTCTCAAAGACTCCTCACAGATGACAGATAACTCATTCAGTCTCAGTTTCCCACAAGATGAGAGTCAATTGTTCAAGTACATTCAGGAAAGTTCTCCCAGTCCTACAGAAAACTCTGTTCCTTATGCAGTATCTCATAGCCATGACAGTTACCTCTCTTCATTTGACAAGTAATTGTCATTCCCCACGAATTTATTCCTGTTCTCTTAAAGATACAGCAATAATAGGCAAATCTCTGTGGGAGGAACTATTTAAGTTGGTGTTATTATTCTAAAAAATAGATTATAGCAATATTTCCAAAAACTAGAACTAAGTTGAGTTCATATCATGGATGCAAAAATGGTTTGACACTAGTAAAAGGATCAACATAATCACATTAAAAACAAAAATACACCAAACTATTATTAATAAACATATTATTCCAAACTCTATTAATAAATAAAATGTTTTTGACCAAATTAAATATTAACTTATGCCAAAAACACTAAAAAATTCAGGCATAGAATAGTCAGTATCCATATTAATACATATATTTTATATATTCATATATGTATTACATGTGTGTAAATGCATATACATGTATTATTATAAACTATATATGTAACAAATATATTTATATACCTATACTATATATATGGGGGAGGGGGGGGTGTAGGATGAGTTCAGAGAGGACCAGTACCTCTGGTGTGATGGCTGCCAAGCCCTTTTCAGGGCTGCTTTCGACCTGTTCCACCCAACTTTCACCTGTGGTTCCAAGAACTGCAGTATGTGCCATGGCCATACCCCAGTAAACCATTTCAGCAGACTGGTCAAACCAGGATGAGGGTAACCAAGGGGTCCCAAACCCATTGGTGAGTTAGAGGGGTGTCTATCTGAAGCATGTGAGGACTTCCCCTAACAGAATGGGTAGATGAGAACTATTTGTTCCAACAGTCACAAAGGCAGCTGAAGCAGGCAAGATGGAGCACTTAGAGCTTGGTTAGACATCAAAGATACCAAGGTCATCCACTGTGTCCTGAGTCATCGCCACTCATCTTGACTTTGTCGTGCAACTTGATTATGATGACTCTGGAGGAGAGAGTGAGGCTGACAAGTTCATGCAACTCTGCCTCACTTAAAGCCAATTTATGCCCAAATCAAAAGATATCACCCATACCATTTTTTAAATATACACACATATATATTGGTTGGTGGCAAAGCCCTGGTGCTGATTCTATTCCAGCTGAGATTTACAAGGTAGGGGGACCATTGCTCATACAAAAGATGACTGAAATTTTCCAGGTTATATGGCAAGAGGAAGTTGTCCCCCAGGATTTCAAGGATGCCTCTATTGTCCATCTCTATAAAGGTAAAGGAATAGACTGTTCTGCGACAATCACAGAGGAGACTCTCTCTTAGTCATTGCTGGTAAGATTCTTGCTAGAGTCCTCCTTAATAGGCTGATCCTTCACCTGGAAGATAGTCATATACCTGAGAGCCAGTGTGGCTGCAGAAAGGGCCAAGGAACAGTCGATATGGTGTTTACGGCCTGACAACTCCAGGAGAAATGACAGGAGCTCAACAGAGGTCTGTACACAACATTTGTAGATCTGCCCAAGGCCTTTGACACTGTTAGTAGTGAGGGCTTATGGAAAAGTATGTCAAAATTTGGTTGCCTGGAGAAGTTCATAAGTATTGTACATCAATTTTATGATGGCATGTTTACCTGGGTTCTGGATAGTGGACAATGCCCTCATGTCTTCCTAGTCACAAATGGAGTGAAACACGGTTGTGTGCTTGCTCCCATGCTTTTTAGCATGATGTTTTCAGCCATGATGTCAAATGCTTTCAATGAGGATGAACACAGCATCAAGTCAATTACCATACTGATGGCAAGTTCTTCAATTTGAAAAGACTATAAGCCAAGACCAAACTGGAGAGAGTGTTGGTGCATGATTTTCTGTTTGCAGATGATTGTGCATTCAGTGCAGCTTCTGAAGCTGAGATACAACAAACTATCCATCAATTCTCTGCTGCCTATGCTAATTTTGACCTAATAATTAACACCAAGAAAACACAGGTGCTCCATCTGCCACCACCACACCATCCATATGTGGAACCATTGGTTACAACAAATGGAGAAGTTTTGAATGCTGTGGATAAGTTCACTTACCTTGGTAGTGTACTTTCCAGTGATATACACATTGACAATGAGGTTGATGCATGCATTGCCAGAGCTAGCTCAGTGTTTGGGAGGCTCTGAAGAAAAGCTTGAAAGACAAGAGGTATTAGACTGACTACCAAACTGAAGGTCTACAGAGCCGTTGTGCTGACCTCATTATTGTATGCCTGTGAAACATGGACAGTCCACCAGTGCCATGCCAGGAAACTGAATTGCTTCCATCTGAGCTGTCTTAGAAAGATTCTGAGGATCACCTGGCAGGATAAGGTACCAGACACTGAAGTCCTTCCTCGAGCTGAACTGCCTAGCATTCAAACTATGCTTCAGAGAGCACAAATCCGATAGACTGACCACGTTGTTCGAATGCAAAATGAATGACTGACAAAAAGACTATTTTATGAAGAATTCACATGGGGCAGGCAATCACATGGTGGTCAGAAGAAGTGATACAAGGACACTCTCAAGGTCTCTCTCAAGAACTTTGGATTTGATTGTGGGACATGGGAGACACTGGCACAGGACAGCTCAGCATGGTGTGCCCACATCAGAAAGGGTGCTGTGCTCTATGAGCAAAGCAGAATTGAGACACTACAAAGTAAACATAGGATGCATAAATTTGGAATATCCACCTCAAATGTTCACTATCTGTGCCCAATCTGTGGTAGAGCATTCTGAGCTCATACTGGTCTAATCAGTCACAGTCTGACACACTGAAACTTGAGTTTTTCATGGTGATGTCATTTTGGTCCTCTTCGAGAACAAAGGACAACAACCAACCACCCAATACATATGTGTGTATAGAAAAGCTAGTACTATTATCAAAGGCATGTATTAGGTACAAATAAGTGATTAAGCAATGATGAAAGTGTAACTATGGTGAATAGACAGGAGATTAGGTTAGTAATGTCTACAGCGGTAGGCAATATTTTAAAATAGCTAAAATAAGAACAAGATGTTAGTTCTTTATTTTCTTTTCTAGCTCTGTTTTTGACTCTCTGTACTTTTCAACCTCCTCCCTAACAGTTTCTCCCCCTCCCAAATGGGCATCCTTTCCCCCTCATCCCAGCTCCCTTTTATGTGTTCTCTTCCTCATTTAGAATGTAAACTCTTTGAGGTTAGTAACTTTTTCTTGCTTATTTTTCTCTTCCCAGAACTCAAAATAGTGTCTGCCACTTAGTAAGTGCTTAAAAACCTCTCTGTATCTATCCGCTATCCAATCAGATTTTTGGAATTCAGAACTTGTCCTATAAGATGCATACAAAAATTAAAAAATGTAAAGACAAGGTTGCATGAACAATGAGAGAAAATGTCTGAAAAAGAAGAATCAGCCCGCGAACATCCATTTTGTACAGTATTACAGAAGAGAAACATTATACATGTTATTTGGGGGAAAAGATTAGGAGACAGTCTGAAAAGGGTGGTAAATAATATTTTTCAATTCCAAAGATCTGTAAAATATGAAAGATGCTTCTGTACAGCAGAGTGGGAAGAATACAGATTTGGAGTAAGAGTCACTTTGATGTCATTGTTCAGTCATGTCAAATTTGTCCTGACCCCATTTGGGATTTTCTTGGCAGAGATACTAGGTGGTTGCCACTTCCTTCTCCAGTTTCATTTTATAGATGAGAATACTGAGGAAAATAGGGTTAAGTGACTTGCCCAAGGCCACACAGCTAGTGAGTACCTAAGGCCAGATTTGAACTCAGATCTTCCTCACTCCAGGTTCAGTGCTTTATCCACTGTGCCACCTAGCTGCCCATTGGAGTAAGAGTACCTGTGCTCAAGTCCCAACTCTACTACTTATTACTTATTTGATTATGTGCAAGTTGTTTAACCTTTCTAGGACTCAGTTTCATGATTCACAAAAGGATGGGAATAGACTGAGAAACCTATGATCCTTCTACCACTAAATGTTTATTTCATGATCTCCGAGATACATAAGCCCCATCCTCTCCATGTGGAGAGTGATGGAGGCAAGGGGGGGTTGTCTAAAGGGAACATTAAGATGCCACAAGGTCCAGTCTGGAGAAGAGAATCATGGAATGAGGTATGGTGTGGACCTTACACCCTTGTGTGGTCAGGAATAACATCCATCTGTACCTGGAAGCTGAATCTTCTCTCATCCCAGTTATGTAGGCAGTATATATGGAAGATCCTGAGGTTATAGACACTATTGTAAAAAGTTATCATCATTTTCAAAACCAGCATTATTGGACATTATTAATGTAATCATGCAAAGAATGTTTTGTGAAATTCAGAAAGAAATTTGTAAAGAAGTATTAAAGAATAAGATTAGGATTGGTTTTCCCATAAAAACTATTCCTGCATTATTTATTTAGTGTGCTAATGTTTTTGTAGAAGAAAGTGAACATAGCCCTAGTGGTAATCATCATTTATTTCACCTGTTTTTTTTTTAATTTTATTTAACTATTGTTCTATGAGAAATAATGAGCTACACTGAAGAAAATAGTTCTTTAAAAATTAGAATGGAACAGATGGAGGCTAATGACTTTATGAGAAACCAAGAAATCACAAAACAAAACCAAAAGAATGAAAAAATGGAAGATAATGTGAAATATTTCATTGGAAAAACAACTGACCTGGAAAATAGATCCAGGAGAGACAATTTAAAAATTATGGACTGCCTGAAAGCCATGATCAAAAAAACAGCCTAGACATCATCTTTCATGAAATTATCAAGGAAAACTGCCCTGATATCCTGGAACCAGAGGGCAAAATAAATATCGAAAGTATCCACTGATCACCACCTGAAAGAGATCCAAAAAGAGAAACTCCTAGGAACATTGTGGTCAAATTCCAGAGTTTCCTGGTCAAGGAGAAAATCTTGCAAGCAGCTAGAAAGAAACAATTTAAATATTGTGGAAATGTAATCAGGATAACACAAGATCTAGCAGCTTCTACATTAAGGGATTGGAGGGCATGGAATATGATATTCCAGAAGTCAAAGGAACTAGGACTAAAACCAAGAATCACCTACCCAGCAAAACTGAGTATAATACTTCAGGGGAAAAAATGGTCTTTCAATGAAATTGAGGACTTTCAAGCATTCTTGATGAAAAGACCAGAGCTGAAAAGAAAATTTGACTTTCAAACACAAGAATGAAGAGAAGCATGAAAAGGTAAACAGCAAAGAGAAGTCATAAGGGACTTACTAAAGTTGAACTGTTTACATTCCTACATGGAAAGACAATATTTGTAACTCTTAAAACTTTTCTCACTATCTGGGTAGTTGGTGGGATTACACACACACACACATACACACGCACGCACACACACACATAGAGAGAGAGAGACAGAGAGCACAGGGTGAGTTGAATAGAATGGGATCATATCTTTAAAAAATGAAATTAAGGGGTGAGAGAGAAATATATTGGGAGGAGAAAGGGAGAAATGGAATGGGGCAATTATCTCTCATAAAAGAAGCAAGAAAAAGACTTTTCAGTGGAGGGAAAAGGGGGGAGGTGAGAGAAAAAAACATGAAGCTTATTTTCATCACATTTGACTAAAGGAAGGAATAAAATGCACACTTATTTTGGTATGAAAACCTATCTTACAATACAGGAAAGTTGGGGAGAAGGGGAAAAGCAAGGTGGGGGGGATGATGGAAGGGAGGGCAATTAGAAGTCAACACTCTTGGGGAGGGACAGGGTCAAAAGAGAGAATAGAAGAAATGGGGGGATAGGATGGAGGGAAATATAGTTAGTCTTACACAACATGACTATTATGAAAGTCTTTTGCAAAACTACACAGATATGGCCTATATTGATTTGTTTGCCTTCCCAATGGGGATGGGTGGGGAGGGAGGGAGGAAGAGAAGTTGGAACTCAAAGCTTTAGGAACAACTGTTGAGTATTGTTCTTGCATACAACTAGGAAATAAGAAATACAGGTAATGGTGTATAGAAATTTATCTTGCCCTACAGGAGAAAAGAGAAGATGGGGATAAGGGAAAGGAGGGATGTTAGAAGGGAGGACAGATTGGTGATAGAGGTAATTAGAATGCTTGGTGTTTGGGGATGGGGGAGGGGAGAAATGGGGAGAAAATTTGGAACTCAAAATTTTGTGGAGATGAATGTTGAAAACTTAAATAAATAAATTAAAAATAAAAAAATAGAAATGATGAGCTAGATGCTCTCAGGAAAACTTGGAAAGGCTTACATGAACTGAAACAAAGTGAAATGAGTAGAACTGGGAGAACATTCTACACCATAACAACAATGTTGTGGGATGATCTACTGTGAATGACTTAGCTATTCTCAACAGTGTCATGATCCAAGAAACTCTGAAGGACTTAGGATGAAAAATTCTGTCTATCCCCAGAGAGAACTGATGGGTCTGAGTACAGATCAAAACAGACTTTTTTTACTTTATTTTTCTTGGGTTTTTATTTTGGTCTGTGTTTTGCAACATGACTAACATGGAAACGTATATTGCTTGACTACACATGTATAATCTTTATCAAATTGCTCGCCTTCTCATGAGAGGGATGGGTAGGCAGGGAGAGAAATTTGGAACTCAGTTTCCAAAATGAATATTGAAAGTTGTTTTACGTGTAATTGGGGAAAAATAAAATATCAGATTAAAAAATCTTATTTAAAAGATTAGACTCTAGATTGAAATACATTGGAGGATTAGGCTGGAAAACTCTAAAATGATAGATATTACTTTGCAAATAGGATATCAGCTACTCAATCTGACTACACTTATGTGTTCTCTCCTTACAATAATTTTCCAAGGAAAAAGGAGTAAAAGATAATTTCACGTGTTTCCAAACCTGTTTCTCCTTGGTATGGCAGTGCTAGTGGGCAAATATCATGGTCTAGTTGCTGAATAGGAGAAGAGAAACAATGATAACATAGAAAATGGTGTGACATTGAAGTCAGTGATGCTAATAAGCTTCTGTGCAAACCATCATGGAGGAGAGAGGTAGATAGGGAATGCTCAGTGTTTATTTCCTTTAATAAAGGGAGGAGAGTTTGGGGGCTGGGTAAAAGAAACCAGCATGAATACCAGGTCCTTCAAAGCATTTTCATTTTGTTTTTCAAGATGATCATTATTTAGTCTCTAATCTGGTAGAATAAGAGAAGAATGCATGGTAGTTTCATAAAAGTTATTTCAAAATGAAACCTCTCCTTTTAACCTCTTGTTTACTTTCTATAATAATTCTAGAAGATAAATTCCCTGAGTCTAGAGGAACTGTGGTGCTTGGAACATAGAAAGTGCTTAATAAATGTTCACTAAATTAAATTGAATTTTAAAAAAATCAAAGTTGCTTTAATGAAATGAAAGGATATTTAACTTAAGTAGACAAAAGGGAAGTTTCACTGAGTTCTAGGCATATATGAGAGATGATAGCAAATTACAAACTCACCAGATTAAGTGAGTATAATGATGCCAAGTACCAACATGATGGAAGCAGCTTGAGAAAACCCCAGAACATCTACAGATGGACACTGGAAGCTTCAATCAATATCTAGCCAGTATATTCAGTAGAAAACACGAACACCATATTGTTCAACTAAAGGTAATCAAAGAAGGAAACAAAGAAATTAAATATGCAAAATGGAATATGGAAAACTAAAGCATATCAGAGTTCTTAATATGATAAATCAACAATTAAAAGTGAAAGTCAAAAGTTTAATATACATATACATATATAAGAAATCAATGCAGAACTAAAAATGAATGAATGGTTCTACATCAATAAAAAATATAGAGTCTTTAGTGGCAAAAATACTAGAAGAAAGAATATTTGAAGAAATTTTTTTATTGTCTCCACGGTCAAAAGAAGTCCAACACAACAAAAGCTCAAACTGGACCAAATGTAAAGCAGAAAACATCTGTCTATTAACAGAATGCATAACATAGTAGTTAAACCAAGGCTGGTGACTGAAATTCTGGTTTCTCTGCACAAAAGAAAGGGCCTGGGCCAGAAAAAGACTCATAAGTGTTGGTTCAAATTCTACCCAGTAGTACATTAATTACTATCAAAGCATTTTGCCAGCTTCTTCTTTGATACAAGTATGGTACCATCTTTCTTAATGGAAAGCATTCTTATTACTAAAAATGAGAGTAATGGTGACCCCTCCAAATATAGTTAAATGATATCTTTGTGCATTTTATGCCAACCATTCATAATTTTTATAACTGAAAAAATATATAAATATTCAGAAGAAAACAACATATTTATAGGCTCAAATAGGATAAGCCAAAAAAGTATAGGAGCAGAAATAAATAGGTTAAAAATTTGTAGAAAAACTTTTATAGAAAAATGACCTCATTTCACAAAGCTTAGCAACAGGTATATACCACTGAGTGTGCTGCATGTAACCATCTTGAGAAGGTGCCTATGAAATAATTAAGATCCAGCAATGGAATCAAAAGGTACTCCATAGACATCAATCCTCTTAACTTCACCAACATCCTAGTAACAAAAGAGTGTTAAACAAATAGCTGAGTCTTACAGATTGGTTCATAGAGACTGATGGGATTTGTGATATGGATTCAAGATCAGATGATCCTCCCTAGAGATTACAGAAAAGTTATCCTTTTGAGTCTAGGCTTGATGCAGATTATTCAACGAACTAATTTCTGTTTGTAAAATTTTTAACTTTATTCTACTAGTTTTCTACTATTATTCTACTAATTTTATTCTACTAGTAATTCTACTAATACCAAGTAAGAGATGATTGGATATTTAGAATTTTTTTACAACCAAACTATGGTATACTTTGTAAACTAACTAATCATATACACCTACAAGAACTTGAAAATATCCTTGAAAATTCAACAAATAAATACTATTGGTAAGAGATCATTACTGCAGACTGAACTGCTGACTATAATTACCCAGATATAATACTGATGCACAAAATATAAAATATATTTTTAATAAACATTGCCATACCAAATACTTATATCTGCATGTCACATGGAGCAGAGAACTTCCTACATATAGAACCTTGCAGAAGAATTAAAATCATGTGAGATAAAGATGCAGTACATATGAATCCCATCATCCTGTCTGCTGCTACTGGAATGGCTACAAAGATACATTCAGTGAGCCTAGAAAAGATGAGTTTACATCCCAATTCTTTTATGCAACTACAAAAAGCAATAATTTTATCTACCTATGCAATATTCCACAGAATATTTAATATAAAAGAGCAAATCTGAATTCCAATGAAAAACATGAGCAGGAGAATAATTGATGATGATGACGATGACGACGATGATGATGATGATGATGATTGACCTTTACACAGTATTTGAAGGTCTACAAAGCACTTTTATACTAACAACAATGAAGTAATGTAAATATTATTTATTTTACCTAATTTACATAGGAAGAAACTGAGCTTTTGGGATTATGGAAATTGCCATGTATAGGTAGAATGCCCATATGGCATTCTGTTTATGTGAATGAGTTATTTCTTGAGAGGATGTTACTGATTTCCATTGACAGAAACAGCAGTCTACACAGTAACCCTAAATGACAACTGTAACTTCTCTTCCAAATCCAATGTTCCAAATAGATTGTAGTTTATTTATCCAAGTTTTTCTGGGGCTCTAAAATTTCATTGTGATAAAAACCATTTCACCCCTTTATTACTATAATCCCCAGATAAGCCACTCATGGTGTGAAGAGCCTGAGCATACGATGAAAGGTTTTTTCTCATTTTCTTGGTTCATGAGTCCCTTAGAAAATCTAGCAAACCCCCTACAATACATGATACCTTGCTTCTAAGCCTTTTTTCTCAATATTACAAAATAAAACCTTATTTGAAGATGAAGAAACAAAACAGAAAACTAGATGAGGAACCATTAGTGCTATAAAAAAAAAAATCTCTATCATTTCCAAAAGTCTCATGTACTCCCAAACATGAGGATTTGTCTCATAAAGAAGTATCCAGAGGGTGGTTTGTGGTACTGCCCTCAGTTACAATCTATATTACCCTTAAGCTCTCTCAGAGAGATTCGGGGCTATGACTGATGATTTAATTTCCTCTTCCTCCAAGCCAGGTAGCCCAGGTAAGGCCCTTCTCCCTCCCTCCCTTTATAGTTATCTTTTAACCAAAAGATTCTACCTAAACAAGAAGTAATGGTCTTCACTAACTGAGAATAGTCTTTACTAACAAGGAGAAAAAATATGTCAAGCCCTCATTGTGTGGAAGGAGATGGGGATCTTCCTTGCAGGGCATTAATGGTCCAGTGAGATTTCCTTTTGCTGAGTGCATCCTATTTGGTCACTGCTCCTGGCAGAGCAAGATGTCCTCCAAGGAACAAGTTCTACTGTTTCTCTCCAGTTTCAGGAAAGTCTCCAGCACAGATTCTAGGTTCAAATAGTGCAACCACTCTCTTGATGTCCTTTCACCTTCTAATGGTAGGAATTAGTTCAGAAACTTCCAAAGTATCCCAATTGTTCCCTAATTTTATCTAACTAAGATTAGCATCACCTGTTAGTGATTTCTGCTAGCTATCAGCCATGCATTGGGGGTGGGAAAGAGGCAACGAGGTATATCTGAAAATAACTATGACATAAAAACACAAGTCATCAATAACTCTTTTTTAAGTTAAGTCAAAACTCCTAACTAAAATGACATGGCTATGGTGGATTTTGCAGGGCTCTATCCTTTCTGAAGTGTTTCAAAAAACCTTTTAACCTAAACACAGTTTAAACTCTTAAAGCAGCCCATGGTAACGTTGATGTTGTTATAGCTAATACCACATTCTTTTCAAGCATGCATCTAGTAAGCACATAATATTTTGATCCCTCCTTATAAAACTGGTAGTATATATGAGCAGACCACAACACATTACAAATGAAGAATTATCCAAGAGAATCAACAGAAAGGGTAACATCAGAAAAATAGTTTATGTAGGGAATTGGGGGAAAATGGGCCAATCACATAGAGACAGCAAGGGACAACCTATTGACAGCTTGCATGATCCATTGGTAATCACAAAATGTCAGGAGGACACAAGAATGGATAGGTGAATTCCATCTGGTAAATATATGGAAATCATAACTGAGCATTGCATGGAATGGTCAGGCAAGTGGGGGTCCCACTCTTCATTATTGAAGAGACAACTAATATCAATGAAGTCACAGATTCAATGAGATTTTAGAGTATATGCTGAAGCCAAGGTACAATTTCCTGACTGAAGTCTTTTTATTGCATTCCCTAAAGAATATTAATTAAGATGATCAGTCACCCTTGATTAACCGGATTTACCCTAATTAGCAAGTCTCTACTTCTAAACTTGATCCTGCTGGTTTTATCTTTGTACTTAAACATTTCTGCAGGAGTCTAGTGCCACATGATTTATGTCAATGCTGTATGTACATAATTAGATTTCAGAAAGATTTTCCTTCTATCATTGAATCATCATGAAGATTACATTTAGCCTTCCTACCCCACGACCTTTCCATACTGGTCATAATAGAGATTCAAATGAGCTTGGAGACAGTGACTTCTTAAAGGCAAGTAAGATCTTTCATCTTACTCTTTTTTTTCCCCTGACTTTGAAAATTTAGTTCTTTATCACTGGCACAGATTGTATCTGTTCTAAGTCTTAAGTATGAGGTAGGTTTGCTTTATCTTTATTTGGTGTTTTCATTTCATTGTCACTTTCAATACCAATAAAACATACACTGTGTTTTAAAACAACCTTCAAATTTTTTTCTTCTGTGATCATGTCTCTCGCCAACTTCCAGCTCCAGAGTTTCTGTCTTTGATGCCTGAGGAAATCAGTCCTGCATAAATGTGTCTGACATGTTCAACACTAAAAATAAATTTTGGACTGGCTCCCAGGTTAGCCTCCTGAAATCACATCATTTTCATGAGGTATGAACAGCATTCAGTCTCCCTCCACTCGGATGCTATTTATAAGACCAATGCATTACGTTGGCCTTTCCCTATCTTCTGTTGGTGTTCTGATTAAGATTTTTGATTAGGTCAGATGCCAAAAGGCTCTCTTTCCTGCTAACAGTGGTGGGAAATATGAGACTATTCACCATTTGATCTGCTTCCTCCATCTCATCTCTTCAAAGCTTTAGAAAAACACCACTTTTTCATTGATCTGGAAATGCTTTTAGGACTTTTCTAGAGCTATTTTGATCAACAAAATATTCCAATGGTTTCCATGTAGCTTGTTCTTACAGAAGTAAAATCTCATCGGTAGATCAATCTTCTGTATGGTTATTGCCAGCCAGCACACAATGTCACAACAGGGCAAAATCAGTCTAGGTAACCAGCAGCCAATCCCCACAATCAATAAATTGCTGCAGCCAGATCGATAATGGGGTGATTCATATTGATCATTAAGAACTATGGTGGCAAATCATCCCAACTGGATTTGCTCAACCACAGCTCAGGAGTTATTGGGTTAAAAAAAATAAACTGAATTGAGAAGGCTTCTTCCAAGCCACTAGAGATCGTTCAAGACAACATCTGACCAAGTGAACATGATTTTCGATTTGTTTGGTTTGTAGCAAAGTGATTTAGGTGCTGGAGAGACTCTCCTGTGGCTACATAGCATGTGTTACCAAAGATAAGGTGTCTTTTCTTACTGATTACCAACAATTTCCCATTCTTTCTCTTTTTTAAAAAACATGCAGAATAAAAACAGAATTGAGAATTGGAAAGATTCTTAGAGGTTATCTAATTCAGCTATCACTTTTTTGCAGATAAGGAAACAAATGCCCCATAACATTGTGTTTGGATAGAGAAGGGAAGGGAAGGGAAGGGAAGGGAAGGGAAGGGAAGGGAAGGGAAGGGAAGGGAAGGGAAAGGAAGGGAAAGGAAGGGAAGGGAAGGGAAGGAAGGAGGTAAAGCGAAGAATATTTAAGGGAAGAAGGGAGAAAAGGTGAAAAAGGAAGGAGGAAAAAGGAAGAAAAGAAAAGGGAAAGGAGAGGAGAAGGAAGGAATGAAGGAGTTGCTCCAAATGACAAAAACAATAAGAAAGGTGTGTATGAAAACTACCATGAGGTTTTGCCTCACACCCAGTAAATTGGCAAAAATGACTCAAGATAAGAATTGTCAATCATGGAGAAGCTGTGAGAAGATAGGCACATTGTTGCCATCTTCATGTAGCTGTGCATTTGAACAACCATTTTGAAGAGCATCTTGGAATGATGAAAATAAAGTAGCTAAAATCACCATTTTTGACCCATGAATAGGCATGTATCGCAAGGGGGCATTGCTCAAGAGTAAAGAATCCCCATATGGACACTTTTTGTGGTAGCAAAAACCTGGAAACAAAGTGGATGCTCATCATTTAGGGGAAGAATAAACAAAAATTATGGTACATGAACATAATGAAATATTATTGTGTTGTGAGAAATGACCAATATGATGAATACAGAAAAGCATGAAAAGACTTACATGAACTAATGCAAAGTGAAGTCAATAAAGCCAAGAAAACAATTTACACCAAGACTACAACAACGTAAGTGGAAAGAACCACTAAAAACAATCAAAAGCGAATGTTGCAGATTACCAAGAACAAGTATGGGCCCCAAAAAGAGGAACAACAAGGTCTCCCCTATGCCTTTGCAGAAGCGAGAGGGCTCTGGGTATGGAGTAATACATATATTTTCAAATTTTCTTTAGTATATTGATTAGTTTTACTATTTTGTTTTTTCTCCCTTTTTAAAAGAAGACTTCATGGAATAGGGAAAGGCTACAGGGAAATATTTATTCAATGAAATAACAAAAGCTACCCACAAAAAATTACTTTGAAAAGAAAAAATTTGAAGTTGGAAGAGACCTCAAAGATCTTAGCCTGGAAACCTTTTCAATATATTTCCATCATCTTTGTGTCAGGGGCACAAACTTCAAATGATCTCTTGAATTACAGAGGCCAGAAAGCTAAGCATGAGTTTGGAGCATGGGGAGCCTCAGGTTATGGGAGGTTTTCAAAAGTACTGGAGGAAGTCCTGAAAGAATTATGTACTGGACTGGAGAAGCAGGTGGCTTACCTGAGGAGGAAAGGGGTGAAAATGAGCTCTGGTATCCTGCCCGAACTACATAAATACATGGATAGAGGCATTTTCTGAAGTCTTCCTGATGGAAGTTCATTTTTCTTAAAAGCCTCTAATTGGTCACTAGGTGACACTGTGGATAGAGCACAAGACCTGAAATAAGGTAGAACTGAGTTCAAATCCAGCCTCAGACACTTGCTAGCCATGGGATCCTGAGCAAGTCTCTTAACCTGTTTGCCTCCGTTTTCTCCTTTTTAAAATGGGGATAACACTACTAGCACCTATCTCCCAGGGTTGTTGTGAAAACCAAATGAGATAAATAATTGTAAACTGCCTGGTGTGTTGTTTGTTGTTCAGCCAGTGAATTGTGTCCAACTCTTCGTTGTCCATGAGGTTTTCTTGGCAAAGATACTGAAGGTGTTTGCCATTTATTTCTCCAAAGCAAAGCACCTTGCCTAGGGTCATATAACTAGTAAGTATTTGTGGCTGAATTTGAACTCAGGTCTTCTGACTCCATCTATCCGTTGAGCTACCTAGCTGCCTCCTATCTGGCATATACTGAGTGCCATATTAATGCTAGCTATTATTTTTTTCAAAATTAAGAATTTGCAATGTTTGAACTCTCAGTTGCTTGGAATATGTTCTCCCATCTGCACTGCTGAAAAAGAAGGGCAAAAAAGATGAAGGTCAGTGCACTCAATGAGTGTAGTTCAAAATCTAGCATCACCGTATGACTTGTTCTGTTCATATTGCCTTCTAGCACTTTCCACAAGAGCTCAGTGAAAAGCCTTCTGAACAGAAAAAAATTCTCCAAAACATATTGACTAGCAAGTTTTAGGTGGTTTATGTTTTCTTCTTGAAATACTGAAAATAGGCAATACTGCCTTTGTTCTTCACCTAGGAAAAAAATACAGTTCTTCAAAATCTGTAAGAGCTGCCGAAAAAGGTTAGAACCCATCCTTGCTTCTCAGAGACAATCCCTCTAAAAACTGGGTTCTATATATTAACTTGAGAATCCAACCTCTAATTATGACGTACAGTTTTCATGATGACTTTGTGCCAGTGGTATGTGAATGGGTCTGTTCACTAACAAGACTCAAGAGTCAGAAGAGGACCAAGTGAAATGTCAGTGGAAATGGTATACAATGATTCACTTAAATGCATAACAATAATAGTAGCCCTCACTTACATAGTATTTCCTATGTGCCAGGTCCTATGCTAAGCACCTCACAATTATTAACTCACTTCATCCCCACAACAACCCTGGAAGATAGGTACTGTTATATCATCATTTTACAGATGAGGAAACTGAGGCAAACAAGTTAAGTGACTTGCCCAGGGTCATATGTTTAGCATCTGCAACTGTATTTGAATTCATCTTCCTGAAACCAGACACAACAGTCTTCACTGTGCCACTGAAAAAATAAGTTATATGTCTTTCTTTAAAAAAAAAAATTGTAAGGGAACAACAGCAGTATTTACTGAGGCAGCGTGGGTACAGTGAATAGGGAGCTAACCTTACAGTCAAAAAGAAAGACCTGTTTTCAAGTCTGTCTCTGCCGCTGGCATACATAGTGGCTGCGTGAGTCTTGGCAATTCATTTGATCTTTTAGTGCCCCAGGAAACTGTCTAAGCTTTTAAGTTCCAAAGAGAGAACCCAGAGAGACATTTAAATACATTAAATTAAAATTAAATAATAATATATTAATTATATATAATATCTAATTAATATATTGATATATAATAATAATAAATAAAATTAAATACATTAAATTAAAAACCAAGATGCATATATGGGAGAGGTTCGGGGTACCGGCATAAAAAGGAAAAGCTCTTCGTGTGTTGGAGAGGAGAAAGATGCTGTCCAGCTTTATCACAGAATCGGGAGCCTGGAGCCCCAAACTTTCGGCATGTGTGGAGCTGAAACACTGACAGGGTCAGGAACTTGCAGATTCTGACAGGCATTGACAGAAAGAGCGTGTTATGGAAGTCCCCATACCACTGAAATCATCGGTCTAGAAAAAATACTTTTGAAAAATATTTAACAATTTTTACAATGTGGTTTCTTCTCTTGTAAGCATTTATTTGAATGTGTGCATGAAATAACTTCTTGATTTCATATGTAATCTGATATAACAGGAACATTCTGGCCCTTGCCAACACTCTGACACACTGAGATGGCTTTATGTGCCCTAATGGAAAACACAGCACCAGAAATGAGGCTACAAGGAAGGTGGTGCCACGAAGGCACACAACCCCATGCATGCATTTGCTTTTTCCAAGCAGATCAGAAATGGAAACAGCAATGCTGATCTCCCTGCTATCAGGTTCTGGGCCGAAGGCCTTAAGCCTTGACCCTTCCCAATGAAGGTGAGGTTTCAAGTACAGATAATTGAGTAAGGGAAAGAGGAAGGGCGGCAAGGTCATCGCCATGGCAGCAATCCTTTCTCCAGTGCCTGAGTCCCTCCTGAATCTCACCAAGCAGCCTAGAAACTAGTGATCAGAATGAATCCAAGGCAAAAGTAGAAAGGATTTCTGACTTTCAAGCTGCTGATCTAACTAGAAGGTTAAAAGACTGTGTCTCTGGGTCTTGTGCTACATCTGAGAGCCAGGACGTTGATAACCAGATGAACTTGATTCCTGTAGATGCTATGACCCAGTCCTCAACCAAGAAGGAAAGGGACATTCACTCAAGTGGTATTCTTACTGCCTAAGATATTGTACTTGGTATCAAAGGGAACGTGCAGCCTGTACCATTTGAATAGCACCTTTATTAGTATTGCCCCTTTTAGTCTAAACCCTTTAAACTGTATCCTAAAGTAATAATCTTTTCGGCAAAAGCTATTGATTAACAGCAATAAGGGAAGGCTAGGAGTAGCAAGAGATGGGAGCAGTCCAGAGGTCTATCTGATTGGTGGACACAGCCATCCCTCTAACCCACGTCAAAAAGAACCTTTCATAACCTAATATAACAAGAGAAGCCAGTGGGTCTGCAACAATCAGCTTCCCTGACAGCTTTGATGGAGTAAACCAGGCAGGCTGGTACCTAGACATCTTTGCTACACTCAAGTAAAGAGCAAGGTACTTCTCTGTCACAGTGTAGGCATGAGCATCAGAGAGATCTCATACATTTTTATGGCTTTTTTTTCCAGTTCCTCACGTGATTGCTCTTTGGGTTTTTTCACCAGTTCTGAACTGACCTAGCTCTACTATGGTCCAGGCCACGTCTCTCCACTTTCTCCAAAAGGATATCGCGTGAGACTTTGTCAAATGCTCTGATGAAAACTTGACATACTATGTCTAAAGTATTCCCCCTGGGATGTCCGTCAACTGGGAAATGGCTGAATGAGATATGACTGTGATAGAACACTATTATGTTACAAGAAATGAAGAGGGGAGTGGTTTCAGAAAAACCTGGGAAGACTGCTGTGAACTGACACAAAGTGAAGCAAGTGGGACCAGGAGAACACTGTATACAGTAATAGAAATATTAGAATAACAATCGTCTGTGAAAGCCTTTAGCTACTCTGGCCAATACCCTGATCCAGGACAATTGCCAAGGACTCATGATAAAAAATACTATCCACCTCCTGAGAGAACGAGTGAACTCTGGGTACAAACTGGGGCATTTTTTTGTTTTATTTTTTTTGAAACATAGCTAATATTGAAATGTTTTTGCTTAACTTCACATGTATAATGAGTATTATATTGCTTGCCTTATCAATGAGTGGGGGAGGGGCTTGAGAGAGAGAAAATTTGGAACTCAAAATAAGAAAATGAAAGTTAAAATTTTTTTTCAAATAAAATTGAATGGGGGTGGGTGGGAAGGAAATAAAGTTTTCTCCTTGAATTGCCTTTCTACTAACCCTATGAACAAAAAAATCAAGTTGACAAGGCAGAGACTTTTCTCAAAAAAGGCATCACCCCTCTTATTGATCACAACTACTTATTGATCACTTATTGATCATAAAATCTCATAAACTTTCTCTTTAGTAGTATAAATTAAAATAGTAAGCTACTAGTGCTGCTGAATATCACTGAGGGAAGTTACTCAAGCATGCCAACCAAATCCACTACAAATCCATTTCAACTGTGCCCTCCTCATTGCCATAAAGCAATTCCTTTCCTCTTCCCAAAAAGCTACTCCATCACATTTGTTTCAGTGGCTGTTCTAAACCTTCTTTTCTCTCCTCAAGCTTCCTACACCATCCACAGTCAATCAATAAGTATGTATTAAGAATCTATTGTGTGTCCTCCTCATCATAGGACCTTGCTCCCAGTAATGCTCAGAAAATGAGATGAGTACATAGCTCTGACCTAGCCTGAAGGTATTATTTCTCTTGGCACTGAACAACAGCTACTTTTACCCATTGGTCTTTTCCTGTCTCTTTCAGCAGAACCCACATGCATGCACACACACACACACACGCACACACACACACACACACACTCACATCTTGATCATTTCCTTTTTCTTTCTCCAATTAGCAACATTGCTCTATCTGCTGAGTATTAATTACTATCTATAAATATGTCCAGATGTCTTTCATGCCAAACAAACAAACAAACAAACAAACACCTTCATATGGCCCTAACATCAAAGATGTTAGGCATCTCTAAGTGAAGGATTCTTAACTTTCTTTGCATTACAGATTCCTTTGGCAGACTGGCGAAACTAATGGACCCCTTCTCAGAGTATTTTAAAATATATAGGATTGCAAAGGAAACTAATTATCCATTTTTAAAGTTCATATATCCTAAATTAAGAAATCTTCCCCTCAATCAAACTCTTTAAAAAAAAAAAGTCTTCTATACCCATTGCCTCTTCCTCTTCTCTCACTGTCTTCTTTCCATTTGACTTCCAGCCTCATCCCTCAACAGAAATTCATATCTCCAAAGTTACCAATTATCTCTTACTTGACAAATCAAATGGCTTCTCAGTCTTCATCCTCTTGACCTTTCTGTAGCATTTGACACTGTTGGCCACCCCACTCATCCTAGAGACAGTCTTCTTCTAGGTTTTTTCAGAGAAACTTCCAAATCACTGCTTCACAGTCTCCATTACTCCAAAATCTACTTCCCAAGCATGACTGTCTCCTAAGGATTTGTACTGATATCTCTCTCTCTCTCTCTCTCTCTCTCTCTCTCTCTCTCTCTCTCTCTCTCTCTCTCTCTCTCTCTGTCTGTCTGTCTCTGTCTCTCTGCATCTCTCTTTCTCTGTCTCTATCTTCCCCTCCCCTCAAAAAAAAGAAAAATTAAGAAAGCAAAAATAGGATGCTTTGATCTACATTCAGACTCCATCAGTTTTTTCACTGTGGATGGATAGCATTTTTCTTCATCATCTGTCTTTTAGAATTGTCTTGGTTAATTGTATTGCTGAGAAGAGCTAAGTCATTCATAGTTGATCGTCATACAATATGTGAGAAATCATGGAAACTTGCTGTAAAAAAAATTCCCAGTTTCCTGCTTTCCTTTTAATCTTGGTTGCAGTGATTTTATCTGAGTGCACTCCCTTCTTGATTCCATTTCTTAGAATCTTTAGTTTCTTGCAGAGCTCAACTCAAACATGACCTCCTAGGTGAGACTTTTCCTGACTCCTGCTAGTAGCTAGTGCCTCCTCTCAAAATTACCTTATATTTATTTCCTATCAGTTTTATATAATACTGAAATGATGGTATAGCTAGCAGATAGAGCGTTGGCTTCAAAATGAAGGATACCAGAGTAACTAAAGGGTGCAATGGATAAAGCACAAGCCCCAGCATCAGGAGGACCTCAGTTCAAATCTGATCTCAGACACTGACTAGCTATGTGACTGACCCTGGGCAAATCTCCTCCCAAAAAATGAAGGAGACAAAGGTTCAACATATATTGGCTGTGGACACCAGACAAGTCACTGAATCTCTCCAGAATCTAGGTCAGTGATGTTAAACTAAAACAGAAAAAGGGCCATTAGATGTATACATGGATCCCCATGGGCTGCAATAGTGACTTAGAAAACTACATATTAACAGAATCTGTGTTTTATTGTATCCTTAGTTATTTTGTTAAATATTTCCCAGTTACATTTCAATCTAGTTTCTGAGGCATGCATGAAGTCAGCATGTTTGACACCTCTCCTCTATGCAACTCTATAAGAATATAAATTGCGCTATGTCCAAAAGGCAATCAAACTGTGCATACCCTTTGATTCAGCAATGTCACCTCTAGGTCAGTATTCCAAAAAGATCATAAAAAAGGGAAAAGGATCTACGTGTACAAACATACAGCCACTCTTTTCGTGGTGGCAAAGAATTGGAAACTGAGGAATGCCCATCAACTGGGGAATGGCTGAACAAGTTGTAGCATATGAATGTAATGGAATACTATTGTGCTATAAGAGATGATGAGCAGGCAGGTTTCAGAAAAACTTTGAAAAACTTAGGTGAACTGACACAAAGTGAAAGGAGAACAACCAGGAAAATAATTTGCATAATAACAGAAATATTTTGTGATGATCAACTATGACTGACTTAGATTTTCTCAGCAAAGCAATGATACAAGACAATTACAAAGGACTCATGATGGAAAACACTATTTACGTCCAGAAAAAGAACTGATGAGGTCTGACTGCAGATGGAAGCAGACTATTTTCACTCTCTTTATTTTTTGTGGTCTGTTTCTTCTTTCACAATGTGACTAACATGGAAATATGCTTTACGTGATTGCATATATAAAACCTATATCAAATTGCTTGCCTTTTCAGGAAAAGGAGAGGGGAGGGAGGAAGAGAGAAAAGTTTGGAATTTTTTTACAATGAATGTTAAGATTGTCTTTACATGTAATTGGAAAAAATTAAATACTATTTAAAAATAAAAAGCAAAAAAAGAATATGGTAAAGAGAAGGTACTGATCTGTTTTGGTAAAGGAATACTCTTCAACTCTGAATTCCTTATGCCAATGAAATCACAGATCCTGTTCTTATTCCCTACACACTGTATATACACACTGTGTATGTGTTTTCTAGCCCTAAAGAACATAAGCTTCTTGAAGGCAGGAACTATTTTGATTTGGTTTTGTATCCCCAGCACCTATCACAATGCTTGGCACATAGTAGATGCTTAATAAAATGCTTGCTGATTGAATAATTGTTGATTGAATCTAGGAGTCAAAAGCATTTCTCCTGACTCTGAAGATCAGAGCTCTTTCTACTAGACTAAGGCTCTAGCCCTAGGCCAAGGATAAAAGAGAGCAAACCTGGTCATGGACGTGGCAGGAGGATTCCAATTGCTACATCATTAATTCAAGATCAGAACAGAGCAAAGCAGAAAACCCAACTGCATACTGAGTTCCTGAGTTATGATCTCTGGGACAAATATACCTCTCCAGCCTAGGGTCCAGACTGGAACTAGTGCTTTTGGGTAGTCATTGAGAAAACTCATGAAGAAGGATGTAAAATGTGGAAACCAGGTCAGTTAATACTTCATCTATGATCAGAGACAACCAAGCTTCTAAGAGCTAGCAGGTTATCAAGCAGGGAAGTAACAATTAGATCTAGAAGATCAAGGCTTGAAAGACCTAAAATCCAGGAAATAAGGAAAAGAAAGATAGTCATTCTAGTTGTTGGAACTTCAAAGTGAGCTTGTAGTCAGTATTATTTTTTACAATAATAATGATAGCTAACATTTATATAGTGCCAGGCACTGTAGTGAGCGTTTAACAATCATCTTATTGGGTCCTCCCAACAACCCTAGGAGATAAGTACTATTACTATCCTCATTTTACAGTTAGATGACTTGCCCAAGGTCACACAGCTAGGAAGCATCTGAGGTTGGATTTGAACTTTCTTCCTGATTCCAGGCACAGCCCTCTATGCACTGTACCACCTAGCTGCCTTATTTACTTTTCTTTTCTGGCTTGTACCCATTTTTCTTTTCTGACTATGGGCCAAGTTCCTCTGGTGCAGGAAAGAGGCAATTGCAGCAGGTTGGCAGCCCCAAGAGTGTTTTGATCCTGCCTGGGGCAAGAGAGTAAAAGACCTGAGATTCCAGAAAAGTTCTACAAAAAAAGACTAGAATCCAAATAAATGCCACAATGGCTCCTATCAACAGATTTTCTCTGAGTTACTGCAGCACTTTCCTTATCATTGACACTTACTTCCCTAACAACCATTTGCCACAGCAGTTTGATTTCCCTGCCAAGTTTTTAAGCCATCCCAATGATCTATGTTATTATTCCCCTAACAACAAAGATGGGCAGAAAAGACATCCTGAATTCTAGCTTTGAGGCATTGACCTAAAGGAGATGCTTTCATGGGATGGATTGACAACTACAGGTGTGTGAAACTGTTCATTCAAGGTGATATGTGAGTATGATAAATTGATTTTTGTAAGGATCACAAAATGAGCATCATGCCATTGAGGAAATAGAGATGAAAAAAGATGTCCCAGATTAAGATACAAATGTGATCATTTAGTTCACAACCAACAGGTCAATTCACTGATTTCATATCCATTCGTATTTTAGTCTTAATAATATTAGGAAATAGTCAACTACTCAAAAGTCTATTCTAAAGTCCAGTTAGGTAATGGAAGAATATTAGCTAAACAGCTAGTAGCCAAAGGACAGAAGCCAACCCAAGAGAGTCATTTGCTGATACACGCAATAAAAAAAGAGCAAAACAACGCTAAAAGACTTCTGGATTCTGATCAATGCAGTGACTGATCATGACTTCAGAGGACTTATTGGGATGCAAGCCTTTCACCTTTCGGCACTGAAGTGGCAAAGTACCGATACAGAAACAAAGAGCTGTACCATGTCAGACACAGCCAACGTATTGACTTGCTTTGCAATGACTGTTTGTCTTTGTTTGAAGGGTGAAGCAATGGGGGAGGAAGTAGAAATAATGCTGGGAAATGAAAGAAATGGAGAAAAGAGCATCAATAAAACATTTTTTAAAGCTATGCAAAGTCTTTATTTTGATTGTTAAAAGGATAAGCCATACTGACTCATCTTCTGGCAGATAATTCTTAACTGAAATTTTATCTGTTTGAAAGGACATAGAATCAGGAGGCATCAAGTAAAAGGAATGGGGCTGTGTTTTCTCATTTAATGCATTATATACAATGTGGCATCACTTGCTCATATGAATATATTATCAGATAAATCCCCCAAAGTCTCTTTAATCCCCAGGCTGAGGGGGGGAATGAAAACTGCAATTTCAGGCTTTTTCTCTGCAGAGATGAAAAAAGTGATGCCAGCAAGAATATGATACCAGTTACTGAGTCAATACCTAGCCTGCCTATCTTCTGTTAGGGAGCAGATGTTCTGGAAAACCTTTATAGGGTATTTCTTTTCTGGACAGCACCAAATCTTGGAGCATTTCTATAAGCTTAGAAGACTACAGAGGTCAATAAGGTAGCATGAGGCTCCCAAAAACACTTCTCTCAGGGCATCTTAACCAGAGTGATACTATGAATTTGGATGGCAGTAGAGGGGCTGTCATCCTCCCAGGGGAGAGGGGATGGGCAGGGTATGTGACTCACTGATCCACAAGGGAAAATTGTCTTAGCTATGTATTAGCTCCTGTGTGTCATTTGTGTTTTTTGCATTTTTGTGAAGGGAAAATACTGTCTTTTATATGATATATTGTTCATTTGAATGTTTGCATGGGAACTGAGAGTGCTTTTTATCTACATCACAAAGATCTAGGTATAAGTTGTTGCCATAAGAGCAGAAAAGATGAATCAAATTCAGAGAAACCCTTCATGGAAGCTTGACCCAAAGAGGAATCTTTGGAGAAGATGCCCTTACTTCCCAGACTGAACCTGGTCCATATAAATCCAGAGACTGGGCATCTGGTACATGTAGTTACACTAAATGTGGGTAACTTTCTTCCATCTGGACAGCAAGATAGATGCTTAACACACTGATTACAGTGAAGAGATCCTTGAATTAAAAATGTTCATTTCATCATTCATCAGCCATTGGGCTGATCCTGAAACAATGTTGAAGACTTTCTTATTTTAAGAACTGCATTCAAACCACTTTTTAAACTAAGGATTGCATGGCTGATGGACAATCCCCATGAACCAACGTATGAACTCACAATAGTACATGCAACGTCACAATGTAGCCCAAGAATGATTTAGTTGCAGACCTCAATTGCTACTATCAGTGATGTCAAACTCCAGTAGAAATGAGGGCACTAAACCATATACAAAAATTCCTGTGGGCACATGTGGGATTAGAAAACCACATACTAACATTGTATTTTATTGTATTTTTATTTCTTTTGTTAAATATTTCCCAATTACATTTTAATCTAGTTCAGACCCATCTTGGGAGCTCAGACTACATGTCTGACGCATCTCTATCGTACAGGACCAATGAGAAGAATCTTTATCACCATAATAATCCTGGCTATTGATTACACATTAGGTTGTTCAGGGTTCTGATGCATTGTAAAAGACTGCCATTGCTTTCCAAAGCTATATACATCAAGCAAACATCAACAGTTTCCCAGTCGCCAGCCTGTACAAAACATTCTTTGGAAAATAGTTAAGTGCAAAGCATTTAAAAGAGGAAAAGTACAATTTTGCCTTGTAGTTGAATCAACTGGTTTTTGCAAACAAAAACAAAAACAAGCTACTTGTTATTTCTCACATTTTCCCAGATATCCCGTTTATACAAAGCAGCAATGAAATATATCAAGACCAATTATATCAGCCACAAAATCCCAACAAAACCAAATTCTTGCACAAAAATCCTTCTTGTTACTCAGACCCTTAATATATCCCAAGAAGGTTCTCCTGAATAGCCATTTTAGTTTCTAGTGAAAATTTATCCTGTATCATGAAAACAAGCCAGAAACACCCTCCAACTCTGAGAGAGCTCTTTTCTCCCAGTCCCACAGTCCTGTCTCCTAGTTAATCATGTGCTTTAGGGAAGGTGAGAACTCTTTCTGTCTCCCAGGGGACTGGATCTCCCTAGGTAGCTGACTACATACAATTGACTTAGGCATCAAGGAAATTTTTACTCAATCTTTCTAAGTACTGATCATACATTTTCATTCTTTCTAGGTAGCGTGACTCAGCAGTCTTTGATTTGAAGAGACACAGGATTATAGGAGGCTTAGAGAAATAACATACCAGGCGTTTGGGCAGCCTAGATAATGTGATCTCTCAGGAAGGATTTCAGAGCACCAATAAAAAATAGGACTTTCCCAATACCAGCCACATCACAATAAACCTTAGCTTAGGGTCTGTCTACCCTGAAAGTGTCCTGACCCTTAGAACCATAGGTGGATAGAGCATCAGGAATACTTGGGTTTTAATGCTACCTAAGAAACTAGGATGACTACATAATGTTGGACAAATTCAGTTGAAGTCCCTGAAACTCAGTTTCTTGCTCTATAAAATGGGAATAATAATTGTACTTCACAGGATTGTTGTCAAGGTCAAATGAGATGATTAATATAAAGCATTCTGCAAACCATAAAGCATTATATACAGCAAGCTGTTCTTATCACTGCACCCTCATTGTTCCCTAAAGTCTTCTCATAGTCCTACTACAATCCTAGATTTTACCAAAGATTTTGACAAAATATCTCATACTCTCGTACTCGAGAAGATGTAGTTATCTAGAGTAGACAATGATATGACCGGATGGATTTGGGATTATCAGATGGCCAGATTCCAGTGGAGCAGCCTGGAGTTCCAGGCATAACTTATATAAAGACACAGATAGTGTGCTCACATAACGAAACTGGGCAGATGATGGAGTCAGGATCCAAAGGGAGCCTAACAAGCTACAGCACAAGGTTGAATCTAATAAAATGAAATTCTGTGGGAACAAATGTGAAGTCTTGGGTACAAAATAATGACCTTTACAACTAGAAGAAGGACACAACCAGCAGTAGTTGTTCTGAAGAAACTGCAAGTTTGGTATGATTCAGCAGTCTAGGTGGCAGCCAAAAAAGCCAACATGGTCTTGGGCTGCGTTAAATGGAGCATAGCTTCTAAGAAAAGGGAAGTGAGAGTCCCACTGTACTCTGTCCTCATCAGACCTCATCTGGAATACTGTCTTCAGTTCTGGGTGCCTCAACTTAAAGACGTTGATATTCTGGAAGTATTGATAGGAAAGCAACAAGATGATGAAGAACCTTGAGCCCATGTTACATGTGAAGCAATGGAATGGGAATGTTTAACCTTGAGAAGAGGATACTTGGAGGGGATATAATAGCTGTCTTCAAATATTTGAAAGGCTGTCATGGAGAAGAGGAACTTAGGTTTGTTTCATTTGATCTCAGAGAGGATAATCAGAAGTAACGGGTAGAAGATATAGGGACCAAGTTAAGATTTAAGAACTTCCTTACAATGGGAGCTGTCCTCCAGTGGAATGGGCTGCTTTGATAGGTGGTAGATTCCCCCTTCCTTGGAGGTCTTCAAGCACAGTTTGGAGGATCACTCCTTGGATACGTTCTAAGGATAATTCCTTTTGTGTATAGGTTGGACAAGGTGGCTGCCGATGCGCTTTCCAATTCTCAATTTCTGTCATGCTGTAACTGTATGAACACTAACACCCAAATGGCCTGAAATAGTGATAAATAAGGAGCCAACAGAAGAGGAAGCAGGAGCATGTCATCATCCATTATCAAGTATCGTGTGTGTATAAATATATATATATAATGTACATGATATATACATTATATATATATATACATGCTCACATATAGGGCATCTTTGCTTTAAAAATAAAAATACACTAAGACTTCTAGGAAACTCAGTACATATAAATACAGAAAGTATCTGCAATTTTATGAGAATATAGATTGCAAATCATTTATGCAATAGTCAGTCCTAGGTAATTACCTAAGTAATACAGAGGTGAAGTCACTTGTCCAGAGTTACCAGTCAGCAAGTGTCAGAGTGAAGATTTGAAATCAGGTCTGACTCCAAGTCTCACACCCTAACTTTACTTGCCCATATGCTCATTTGAATTCTTTAAAATTCAAAACCAGTCTATACAACGAAACCTTACTCATACACCATTCACTCTAGGGGAAAATTCCAAATAGGCAGATCTTTGGTTGTTCTGGTGTTAGGGTGGGTTTTGTTGTTTTTTAGTTCATATTTTCTGACTTCAGAATTAGTGTGGGAAACTTTGTCCACTCATAAAGACGAGTGACGTATGTGAAGTTTATGGTTTTAGAGAGTTGCCTGGGGCAATGAGAACTTAACTGACTCATCTGTGGTTATACAATATTCCATAATTATACTCATAACTCTCTAATTTCAGGTCCAACCCACTGTCCATTATTCCAGGCTTTCTCTCTAGCAGGTATTGGAACCTTTGTAATCTAAACATTTCACAAACTGAAGTCCCCCTACAAAATAATATCACATACAAGATAGAGCCCCAGGCACAGAGGCAGGCTACAGAAGAGTTGCAGTGTATTCCCTTTTCTACTTATGTGTATAGAAAACAAGATCAAAGTAATATGATAGGGATGAATCCATTTTCTTCTCAGTACAACTGAAGATATTGCCGTGCGCTGGCCTGTAAAAGATTGTGCTTGCAAGTCAGGTTATGTACGTGCTCCAGCTTTCCACCTTTCCTAAGAGACGCTGAAGCTACAAGCTAATCAACTGGAACAAATACTGATAGAACAAAATTCCCCTCCATTGATAAGAGTTCAGAGAGCATTAGTTAAGGCTTCCTGGACCTGACCCACAATTTGAAATCATTCTCAAAACACCCCCGATCCCAGTCAGACTCCTTTGTATGATCTATTTCCCTTTTGTCACCAAAATTCAGAGATTTCTTCATTGCTGACCTGCAAGTACTTACTCTTGACCCAAAGCTAAAAAGGATGTCCTTTCTACACTCCCTGCCCTCCTTTAGGGAATGATTTATAAAAGTAGACTAGATGCCCAAGGGAGGAAGAACCAAATGCAATATGAACCATCTACTCATGGGATATGATTTGGGAGATACCAAAGTACTCCCTTCCCCCCAAAATAGTTCCCACTCACTACCATAATAATGTAAAGAGTAGCCATAAGTCACTTCTTTAAGTGCCTTTCTTGAGAGTTATAGGCAAACATAAAAATATATGGCAGAGGTTTGCATACACTGGTTCTTTTACTAAATTACTTAACAGGACTGGGGGACTTGAGGAAATGAGGCAAAGGAAAACTGTGAGATGCTATAGGGGGAGAGGAGATCTGGTTGGAAGACTGAAAGAGGTCACCTGGATTTAGGTCCTAACTGTGATCCTTATGGACTCCATAAATCTAAGCAAGCCTCAGTTTTCTCATCTGTAAAACCCAACCATGCTCTTCTGTCCTGGGCAACCACAGACAGACCATATCACATATTGAAGGCCTTATTTTCGATCTTTTGTCATTGCCTGGAGACCAATGGACCATGAAAGATGAATGTGGGTTATCCTTCACTGTTAGAGTGACCAGCCTAGCTTCTTTCCCAATCATCTCCTCTCTGCATGACTCACCTCTTACATCCCTTTTACACATGTCTTGGTTGGTAATATTTTGCAGCCATGGGCCTCTCTCTTGACCTTAATTCTTCAGAGATTGCAATATTTCATGACTTGTAGCCAAACAAGAAAGTAGTGCATGGGGAAAAGAATAGAATAGTGGAAAGGACACAAGCTATTAGAGATGAGGAATTCAAATCCTGCTTCTCATGTTTAGTTTCTATATTCCTATAAGTAGTTGGGGCAGCTAGGTGATACAGTGGATAGAGCACCAGTGTGGGAGTCAGGAGGACTTGATTTCAAATCTCACCTCAAACACTTGACACTCACTAGCTGTGTGACCTTGAGTAAGTCACTTAATCCCAATCGCCTCATCCTGGGTCATCTCCAGTCATCCTAATGAATATCTGGTCACTGGATTCAGATGGCTCTGGAGGAGAAGTGAAGCTGGTGACCTGCACAGCCCTCCCTCACTCAAAAACAAAGTCAAGTGCAAGTCATGTCATTATTTCTCTGATGGCCTGGTCTTCTTTGGCAACAAGGAATGAACATACACACACACACACACACACACACACACACACACACACACACCTATAAGTAAATTACTTGACCTCCACAGGCTACAATTTCCTCATCTGTAAAAATTAGGGAGTGGGTCTAGATGGTATCCAAAATCCCTCCCCAGTTCCAGGTTTATGATCCTATGAACAAGCAAGACTTACATAAATGTGAGTTATTGTTTATTATCACTTTTAATTTTATTAGGCAGCCAGGAACCTTATGGAGGAGAAGGAAGAGGCAAAAGGTACAAAAAGGGGAGATAGATGGACAAATTACTATGGTTTTCCTTAGGGCTGTCTCTGGGTGGAGGGGTTTGGGGCAGTAGGAGTGAAATATCCCTTAAGCATTCTTTTATCTCATGATATCTTTTGCACAGGAACCTAAATGATTTAACTTTTAAAAAAAAAATGTTTGCTATTATCTGAGAGTTAACATGGCCCAGTAAATAGAAAACTGCTTTCTGAGCCAGGAAACCTTGAGCTCTTGACCCACCTCTGACACATAACTGACTGTGTAACCCTAGGTATCAGTCTTCTGGACAACTCTCAGGACAAACCTCTAAGTTACCAAGAAGGTCCCTTAATCATGTGACTTACTCACCAAGTGCCACCTGCACCAGCAAAATCACAGGTCCAACCTCCATCTTAATATTTTACACTCACATTCTCAACCCAGGGAGCAGTGGTTGTCCATAGCTATGGTTTAAAAAGAGGGGTGGAGGTAAGGCGAACCTCCTATACTTAGCTTAAACTCCCATAGGCACAGTTAACTCACTAAACATAACAAATGGTAATAAGTATTTTGCTTGAACTTGGGGTCCTCTTCCTTGGTCTCTTGACCCCCACATGGCCTCAGATTGTTGATTCTGCCTTGTCCCTTGGATCCTGCTGATTTGTTGCTGCAGACTCCAGTCTACCAATATATCGACTTGCCTCTTGCATCTGGCCCTCTTCCCAGATTCTGTACTTGCTAAGCTGGTAGCAGACCTCTGACTACTCATACCCAACTCCCCTCACCTCTCAGGCTGTAGGGAACCACTACAGTTAATCTTACCCCACCTGGTTCTGTCCTCCTTGGCAATGAGTCCCACTAGACCTCAGCCAGTGTCATGAAAGTCTCTAATTCCCATGTTTTCTACCTGGATCTACTCAGAAGCAACACAAGAGACACAGGAGACATGTTCTGTGTGTTTTTTAAAAGTTACATTTTTAAAAATAGATTTGGAATAGTTGCTGTTGGTAGCACCCAGTTTGTTAGTTTCTTTAAAAGAAGAAATAATTGATTAATCATTTCCATGATGTTCAAAAATGCCTTAAGGCAAGCCAAATAGGAAAGGGAAACTCAGAAAGGTGATGGCCCATGGGACATCTGTTCAATGTTCTATTGAACATTCATCAAAATACGGGAATCTCCATTGAAGAACTAACTTGCCTAATGGAGCAGGTCAAGCCAAGCCAAGTCCTTAAACATTTATTAAATGTTTACAAGCTGCCTGGTATTGTGGTAAACTCTGAGAATACAAATACAAGCAGAAAGAAAAGCAGTCCCTGCTCAACAGAGTCTACATCCTAATGGAGAATGATAACAGATAAAAAGAAGCAGGGATTGTAAGGAGGGGAAAAGGAATGAAGATACTGGTGGCCTGGGAAGTCTCCTTAAAATGAAGGTTCTGGAAGGAACTAGCCAAGCAAAGGGAGAGGTTGTAAGGCCAAAGGGTACTTCCAGTGTGTGAGGTGCAGGAGTAGAGGAAGCTTCCAGGGTGATGAGGTTTGTAGGGCACTGTAGAGAAAGTCCAAGCAGAGAGTCAAGAAGGCAGCGTATGCTCATGAGTACATAAATACACAGTTAGTTGGCATAACACTTCAAGGGAGCAATTTGTTCCATAAAAACAATATTATAAATGAACTGCTTTCTTAGCTAAACAATATTTGGGCTATAACATTTTTAAATGAATCATTACAGAGGATGAGATGATAATAGGGAATTTAGGAGGCGTATCACCCTGGGTTGGGATGGGCTGTTTGAACATGAGAGTGCCAACAAAGTATGGAGACTTGATAGTATAAGTCATTAAAGAAACCCCAGAGGTTTGCTGTTAGTAAAATGGCCTGTAGGAGTTAAGGAGGGATTTTTTTCAGCATGTTGGAACAATAGAAGAAAAAGTATAGAGGGCAGGTAATCAATAAAAATATGAGTCATGGAGGCAGGGAGGGGAGAGGGTAATAGAAGAAAAGGTAGTTGGCAATTGAATCATCCAGCAAGCATAGCTAACTTGAAAGGAGAAACAGACATGAAAGACATTTCCCAGGGGGCTAGGGAAAGCATTTGCAGAGAATGAGTAACCTAAAGAATCTAGTGAAAGTTATAGTCCAACACCTCACAATCTAGGCTTCTATGAACTTTGGTTTCAAAACTTTCTCATGAATTCTATCTTTGACTCATGCTACCACCCAGGGTTTCTCCTGGGAACATCACAGTATAGATTGCCTAAGTCTCTAGAGAAGCAGGTAATAAGAGTCCTTAGCTCTCATGGAAGAACTCAAGTTAACCATAAATGTTAGATACAAAATAGCCTATATTTTACACCAGAGAAAGAATGTAAAAAAAAAAAAACATACTAGGATAAACAATCAAAGACAAATCTCTTTCCATCGCAGGAGGTTCCATCGTCTCCTAAAGGACACATACTATCTTCCAGATTCATGCTGTAGTTGAGACAGCCCTGTAGAGGAAATGCACTTGAGGTCCATGGAGACACCATACCTCATCTCCAGTAAACCCAACTCTCTCTAAGGGATTCATACAACTTCCAGATTTGTAGTGCTAAAGGGAATTTCGCACTTTAGGTTGCTAGAGAATCAACTGTATTTTGTATAGAACCTACACAACTTTTTAGCTGACTGTAAAAATGGAGGGCAAGATCTTGGTTCTTTCCTCCATGTTGTTTCTCAGTTCTTTGTTGTTCCTCTAGCTTTGGGGGATATCACTGCTTCTAGAGCTGCCTTATCTAGAGCTGATGGGTTCCCCGGGTGAATGTGTACAGATGCTCAGGTTTCACCCACCATGGAAACAAGTATGATCTGTATGTGTATTTCTGTGTGTGTGAGAGTATGTGTGTGCCAGGTGAGCCCCACTTAATTTTTTTCATATCATCTGTCAGAAATGTCTGCTCAGTTTTATAGACCTGAGTTAAAGGCTGGGCTAAACTCTTTAATAGCCATGATTTAATTTATTAACCTAAATACCCTATTAATAGTATTCTGTCTAAATATGCTTTGTCTTCAGAGGCATAACAAAGTCATCATTCTTTAACATGGTCAAGACTACTAGGCTTCTTTTCTTCCCACCAAAGAGATATCATCAAGGAATGTCCACAGCATCTTGAGAAGTGACTAGAAAGAAAAGCTAACGCTTTCCTCCTTAGGAGTCTCCCAACTTCTAATTTAAAGGTAAGTCAACAACAATGGCTCTTGAATGAGTTTAGAGTCAGACATTGCTTCTCCCATCTTGTCCATACTGGGAAAGATACAATCCATGTCCCAAGAACAGAAGTTTTTAATCTGAGGCATGTGAGTTTCTTTTATTTTCCCCAGTATTTTGATAGATATTTCTATTTCTTTTGCAATCCTATGAATTTCATTTTATGCATTTGAAAATATTCTTCTGAGAAAATGTCAAATAAACTTCACCATATTACCAAAGGGATTCATCACATCACAAAAGGTCAGGAACTCTGGTCCTAGAGGAAGAAAGCAAAAGAATCATACTGAGCCCTGGTAAGCCTACTCCGGAACTTGGAGCATCAGGACCCCCATGTTCTCTTTCCTTTCCCTCCTTCAAGACATTCCTGGAGGATCAGGACAACCCATGAGACAGTGACTGGGCTGGCAGGATTTGGAAGCCAGGAACCCGCGGACTCTATTTAAAACTTAAAAACTAAAACAAACTTTAAAAAAACCCTTCAAGGTTTGTTTTCCTTTTCTCTTTTCTTTCTGTACCAGAAGCAGCTAGATGGAGAATTAACTTGATAAGACCTCTTTGTTGCAAATGGGGTCAGCTACTAATAGGCTAATGCTGAGGAAATTGCCCTTATCAGTGAACTGTCTGTAGATGCTTGACACTTCCTTATGATTTTTAACAGCTTTACTTTACTGGATTCTTTAATTATCTTTAGAGCAGCAGCCTGTACTATGTCTGTCTTTCTGTAGGAGGGTTTGTGTGTGTGTGTGTGTGTGTGTGTGTGTGTGTGTGTGTGTGTGTGTTAGTCCCTACTGCAAAAAACAGGAAATAGTTCTATTTCAGTGGCAAGAAGCAACATTCATGAGAAATGAGAAGAGCCATTTTGTTCTGAATTAAAAATGGCTGGCAGACCTGTTACTAGAGATTCTCCTGCTCCAAAGAAAAACTAGCTGAGGGGGAACAAAGGGGCACAAGTGAGATAGTTTAAGCAGGTCAAAAGAGTTTGATCATGAGTGTAGTAGCCCCAAGAAAAGCAATAATTCATTTTCCAAAGAGTAGACCCTTTGAGCAGGGATGAAGATGGGCCACTGGCAAGGGACAGCACAACGAAAAGACCTTGGGAGTGTTGGCCAAAAGGTAACTGTGTTACTCAACACAGATGGCAAAGTATTGTGAGATGAGGTGGAAGCACAACATTCACCCTGGGGAAGAAAGGAAGAGGAAGCCCACATTCCCAAAGATAACACTCTACCTCTTATCCCACTATCATTGATGTGAATCAAAGCTTTGGTTGCCCAGAACTGGTCACTCTAATTACTAAACTATACCTTGAGAAGAGGAATGAGGAGAAAACTGGGGGCAATGGCCAAAATTGCTGTATCATAACTAAATCTCAGTCTGATGTTGGGAACTGTTGTGTTTCATGATATTATTGTAAAGCTTTTTGGATAAGGAAATGTCATAGAGTCTGACTGTACTTCCTTCTTATTCCAAATTCTCCTTGTTGAGGGAAAGGGACTATATTGGAAATAGCTACCATATTCAGGTGGGGAGGGGGGGCTGTAATTAGATCTTTAGTCTGGTTTGAATCAGATAGAAAGATGACATTTAGAGGCCCAGTGGATGTAGTGGATACAGTGTTGAATTTGGAGTCAAGAAAATCTTGGTTCCATCCCATCTCTTTTCAAAACTATAGAAGAGTCATTTGAATTCCCTGAAGCTTGGTTTTCTTGTCTGTAAAATAGAAAGAATATATCTGTTGTACTATCCCCACAGAATTGCGAAGCTCAAATGAAACCACATACGTAAAGTGATGTAAGTGAGCTCTTGTTATGTCCTAGTCACATAGGTGAAGGGTCTGCTCTTACCATTTGTCAAAATGTCAGCAGCCTTTGATTTATCACTATTGTGCCCTATCACCATTTTGTGAATTTGAGCTCCTAGAATGAAGGAAACATTTTGCTTTTTTTTGGCATCCCCATCAAGTGATAATGGTGACATAAGGTCATAGATTTAGAATTGGAAGAGGCCTTCAGGTTAACTTGTCCAATGTCTTCATATTATAAATGAGAAAACTGAGGCACAAATAAGTTATATGACCTGCCTAAGGTCACAAAGTGGGCAGGGGCACAACCAAGATAGAAATCAGTTTCTCAAACTCCAAATCCAATGTTCTTTCCATGGCATTAAGCTAATAGGGACTTAATAAATGATTATTGAGGAAATGAATTATTTTAGCATTTTCTTGCCACTATCCTCCTCCATTTCTACCACTCTTCTGCAATTATAATTCACTTGTTCTCCTCAGAATCTCCTCGCCATATAAACCTTCTGTCTGCTAATCAGTTCTGAGATTCAAAGATTTTTAAGGTCCCAGGGTTCATATACTTAGACTAGTAGAATTTCAAAGTTGAAAGAAACCCCAGCAACTATCTAGTTCAGCCCATTCCAGAAAAGGATATACTCTTGATTTTGGACTCCCCTGAAGCAATTAGCAGAGTGCTAAGCAGAAAGTATTGATGGACTAAATAAATCCCAGCTGATTTTATTATTGTCACTTTTCTAAGTCACCAAAGAATGGTCCCTAGCAATTTTCCTTCCTCCAAGGTTGGGCCCTCTTGGAAACTGCTCATTCCAAATTGAATGTGCCCCCAGCTAGTCTGTGAATATCTATGACCAACACCCAGGTTATTTAATAGCTAAGACTTCTGGGACAGCTAAGTCAGAACTTTTATCTGAGAGGAGAAAAGGAATCCATTAATCATCACGTTCAATCATTGACTAATTGGAATTGTACTGAATGGCAGTCATTTGGTTGACTTTTCAAAAGGACATATTGTATTTTTCCCAACCATGTAACTATGTGGCTGCCCAAGGCAACAGTTAAATACTAATTTAAAGAATAGTAGCCTTGGGGGCTTTAAGAGTGAGGCTTTCCTGTGCTGCCGCTGCTCGGTGTTTCTCACTGTCTTAGTCACTTCACCCTGCTTGCCTCAATTTCCTTATCTGTAAAATTAGCTGGAGAAGGAAATGGCAAACCGCTCTAGTATCTTTGCTCAGAAAGCCCTAACTGGGGTCACAAAGAGTCAGATGCAATTGAAACAACTAAATAACCACAACTAAGTCCTAGAGAGTTAAAATGCCTTTTCCAAAGTTCACACAGTTTTCACAGAGCTCTGCATTATTTGGTAGTGTTCTGACTACATCCAGATCCCAAGAGCTACGGGTCTCTATGGATGTTTCACGCCATCCTTGCCCCAATCTGGCTGTCTCCCCCATGCCTTCTTTACACTCAGCCAGATAGAGTGGGTTTGGGCTATACTACACCAGAGTGCACCAAGTACCCTGCACCCCAACACTCTTCTATTTCTTTCCACCAGAAATCTTACATCATGGCTTACTGATACTTACGTCAAGCTGCGAACTGCCACCACATTGCCTCTGTTTTCTGGGTATTTCATTTCCAGTTTCTCACTAGAGATGATTTCTTTCCTCAGGTTCTTACTCCCCCAAAAACAGCTTGGAACTCCTTTTGAGGGTCTAGTTTTAAGAGTTTACTGAAGGAAATATATCAAAAGGAATAAAATGGCAGAAGGAAAAATTACAAAGTAACCAGAGTACATCCACAAATCAATATTTAGATCACTCATCATTCTCTTAGGTTCTTTCTCTGATTCCACTTTATTCCAAACAGAAGTCTGTAGTCTTCTTTCATGCACAGGGCATGAGTTCTTAAAATTCTCCTCTCCTTCCACATGTAGTAGAAATAAAAATACAGTGGAGTAAATACTGCCTCTGAAGAGTCTGGCTTCAAATCCAGCCTCTGATCTCGTGCAAGGTGATTAATATTTCTGGACCTCAGTTTCTTTATATGTAAAATGAGAACTTTGCAATAGATGACTTCTAAGATACTGCCCAGGTCTAACTCTAGGTTTCTATGGTCCAAAAGCCTATCTTTCTTCACCTTTTACTCTTCAGTCTCCCAGAGAGCATCCTAGATCCCAGGATGGGACAATAAATATAAAATGGCATCGGCTCAGGTAGAATTCACTTCTACCTTGCCAAAGGTCCAATTCGGAATGCACCATATTAAACATCTTTCCATCCAAGAACATGTTAGAGTGAGCTCACATCAACTTGCAAGAACTGATCGATTGTCAAATTCCCAATATGAGCATTTATACCTCAGAAATCAGCAAACGCTACAAATGAGCACTTGATTTATCATTTCATTGACTGTCTAGAATTTGTGATGTGTTGTTGTTGAGTCATTCCAGTCATGTCTGACTGTCCGTGACCCCGATTGGGGTTTTTTTGGTGAAGATGCCAGAGTAATTTTCCATTTCCTTCTCCATGTCATTCTACAGATAAGGAACTGAGGCAGAGCTCAGTGACTTGCCCATGGTCACACAACTAGTATGAGGTCAAATTTGAACTCAAATCCTCCTGACTCCAGGACCAGTGCTCTATCCACTTTGCCGCCTAGTTGCCCTATTAAGTAATAAAGAAAATATTAATAGTGCAAATTAAATTTTAACATGATACACATACATGAATACATGCATGTGCACATCTGCATACTTTTTTCCAGAGAGTTGGTCGTTAAACATTTACCACCATACTACTGCCTCTACCTCATGGGAAGTAGCTTATAAAGTGAAATTAAATAGTAACAAATATAAAGTAATATACTCTAAAAAAGAAAAAAACTTCACAAGTATAAAGCAGGACCAAGAAAGTACATGGCACAGAGTATGAATAACTCTAAAGCAGGGATAGCTTAAAAAAAATACATTGTTTAAAACGATCTGGGGGTTTTAATGGACTTCAAGCTCAAAGTAAGTCAATGTATATGATAAAGCAACTGAGAAAGCAAATCCAATTTAATTCAATTGACAGACATTTAGTAAGCGCCTACTATATTCAAAGCAGCACACATATTAAGTGCTGAAGACACAGACCTCAAAAGAAAAGTCTCTGCCCTAACCTCTCTATTACAGGGATATAACATGTATATAGACAGAGAAGTAAATTTACTATATTCACAAAGTTATAGGAAGTAAAATATTTTTAAATATCAAGAGGGAAATAGAGCCAACAAGTGGCTGGAATTGGCACAAACCTCTTGTAAAAATAGCAGTTGAGACATTTGCCTTGAGTTAGTCCAGGAGGTCTAAGAGGTGGAGGCAAGGGGAGAGAAAAGACAATCTTAGACTCCTTGAAAAGAGAAAGAAGGTTCAAGGCTTACAAGGGGTGTGGATCCCAGTGTATTCAGTTCTACTCGGACTCCAGCCAACCAATCATGTTGAGTTGTAGGAATTAGAATTGTGTTTCAGAATTAGGTTGAATTCTGGGATTAAGAAGGACTTCCATAAGCTGGGAAGAGTCCAGAAGAGGATAACTAGGAAAGCGAAGGGCCTCCAGATTCATGCCATGAGAGAACTGGGTGAAGGACCTGGTTATGTTCAGCCATGAAAAGAGAGGGCTCAGGGGAAACCTGAAAGCTGCCTGCAAATATCTCAAGTATCATTATATGAAACTGCATCTAAATTTGTTCTATTTTGCCCCAGAGAGTAAAACTGAGAGCATTGAGTAGAAAAGGAAATTTTAGGCTTCACGTAAGGAAAAACTTCCTAAACAAGCAGAGTTGAATGCTTTAGTAACTGGTGGGTTCCCTTCCACTGGAAGTCTTTGAATCAGGAATGGATAAATATTTATTGGGGATATCATAAAGCTGAGTCTTCTTCATCAATGGACTGAGATTCTGTGGTTTGCAGTTTCTTGGGCCCTTTACCCATAACTCTTCCATGGGCTTTCTGGGTCTTATCTAGTCTTCCCCGCTGCTTAAGTTCCCTGAACAGTAAATTAAATGATTTTGAGAGGTGGAAATGATGTAGTCCTGCCCTATCATTTAACTTATACAGGTTAATGAAATCCACAAAGTTGAAATGACTTCCTAAAGGTCACAGAGTGAGTTAATGACAGACCTGGCTCTTAATTACAGGTTTTCAGATACCTGGTTGGCTGTTCTTTCCACTGCACAACACAGTAGAAGGCCAAATTCAATATCCTAGGACTACAGACTCTGCTCCCTCTTCCAATGAATAAGGGTTGAAGTCAAAGATATTGAACTTCAGAGATCCCCCTATTCCAGCAGTTTACTTTAGGTATGGGCCATCATAGAAGCATCCATAATTTTTGGCATATATTTCCAGCACAGTTTCCCACCTTCCAAAAAGTATAAATTCACACTTTAATTTATAGGAATCTAAACACAATATCCCCCATTCATTGGTTGAATCAATTGTACAGTAATTAACCTCAACATCCATTACACAGCCTTGCTTACAATGACAGATATTTAACTCCTATCCCAGATGTGCAAGGATTATTGTTTAATTAGATTCTGTAATTGGAAAGAATGAAAAATGAGCCAGGAATTCCAGCATCAGCAAAATAATGTTTTTGTTTGGCTTTAAAACACACGTACACACACACATGCACAACTTTCCCCAAAATAATACGTTCTAAGAACGTTTGGGGAAAGGATCTAAACTGCTGATATCAAACAGATCTTTCGCTACATGACAAACAAATGACACACAAATACATTGAGAGGGAGAGAAAGGAAAAAGACAGTCAGAGTGACTTTCCATGACAAGAAGCTTTGGGGAAAGATTTGAGTGTGATGGTGAGATGTGCTTTTCTCTCTGTCTCTTAAAAAAATGCCAGCTATGAAAATAGTGGGCTTGTCATAGGTAGACTCTTTCCCCCTTGGGGTCTCTCTTCTATTTTTCACCTTTCATTTTCTGATTATTATCTGATGTTCCACCTTTTGTTCCAGTCTTTTCTCTAAGACCCAACACGTTTCTTTAACCTTTCTAGATATTCAAATTTTCTTTTCTGAGATGTTGATTTCATTTGGCTGCCTGCATGTTCTTAAAAAAAAAAAATCTCATTTTTGCTAACAAAGCTATAGACCCCATGGTCTGCCTTTAAATGCCTCTACATACGTGCATGTAAGTCAAAGTCCTCTGGTTTTTCATATTTTCCAGAGTTATAGGTTTCTTTTATAATGACTTGAGCCCTGCTACCAATTTGCATAAGAGTCTTAAAAACTGCCAACTAATTCCAAGGAAATTTATTTTCTTTCTGTATGGGAGTGAAGTAGCAGTCAGCGTTTTAATGAAATGGAAATAAAGGCTCTTCCCTTTGCCATTAAGAAACAAGGAGTTTGATTGGCTGGTGAAGGCTCCAATTTTACTCTTATCAGGCATAACTGCATGAATAGGTACTTAGAGGTAGAGTATTAAAATAGAAGATGAAAAAAATAAATAAATCAGCTTCAGAAAGCTCTAGGATGCGTGGTAACATGAGAAAGCTATTTCTTTACTGATAGAAGATGTTTGTCTGCAAGTTTAGATCCTCTGGCATAAATACCATGAATAGACTGCAAATATTTGGCATATTTGGTGATTATCCAGGGTGGCATTAAGGTTTTGGAAAGATGATTTGTCCTTCTGAGCCTGAGCAGATTTCTATGGTAAACACTTATTCTAGAATTGGCCACCAACCGAGTAAATATATTTATTCTTCTCAGTGTATACTCGGTCTTAAACATTTTTGAGCTGGAGAAAGACATTAGGAGTCTCCAAATCCATCACTCATTTTACACATGAGAAAACTAGGCCCCTGAGAAGGAAATGCCTTGCCCTGGCTCCTAAGTCCAGAGCTCCATGTGCTTATCCTTCATCTCCACAGAACAAATGGAGTGTAGCATGCAAACAGTAGATCCTCTGCTTCACCTCATGTTGCATGGATACAGCACTGTACCTGGAGTCAAAAAGACCTGAGTTCCAATACACTTAATCACTTTGTGACCCTGGGCAAGTCACTAAACCCCATCTTGCAGATGAGGAAACTGAGACTTAAAGCGGTTAATAATAGCACCTACCTTCCAGGGTTGTGGTGAGAAAAAAAATGAGATATTTTGTAAAGTGCTTTTCAAACCTTAAAGCGATATATAAATTCTGGTTATTATTATCATGATTGTCATTAATAAGTAATTAATAATTAAGCAATATTAAGTAAGTAATCGCTTTAAGTAACTAGTACACACAAGACATGGTACTAGGCACTAAATAGAATAATGTACCTCTACCATAATCAGATTTTTAGACCCAAGTGGGTTCTATAAACTACTGTCATCTACTCCAAACATTACTTAAAAGCCTCCAGCTCCCCACAGGATCTCTTGGGCCAAAGCAGAATTATATACGTGGTGTCACAGAATGGCAATGGGACCTTTACTTAAAACAGACTGCATGGTAAATAACAAGGAATTCAAATAAGCACAGGTACTCCATCAGTCTGGTTGCATTCTATGCCTCCACTCTCCTGAGAGTGGGAAACCACTCATCTCTGGTCCCCACACTACCTCATTAGCTAAAGTCTAGTCAAAGGAAAGGGTCTTAACTTGCCTGGCAGATAAATACTAAAACCTCATTGCTTGGAAAGGCTCCAGGCTGAGTCTGGAAGGAAATTAAGGATTCTGAGATGCAGAATTGAGGAGGAAATGAATTCCTGGCAAAGGGATGGTTCGAAAAGGTACAAAGATGCCGAAGATAGAATGTTGAGTCCAGGAAACAGTATTTTATTGAGTGTTTACTACATGCCAGGCACTGTGCTGCAGGTCTGAGGGTATAAAGAAAGGTGATAACAATCTGTCTTCTCATTGAGTGAAGACATGGTCTAAATAATTAGATTTATGTAAGATAATCTACAGAACAGACAAAAGGTAATCTGAAAAGGGAGGCATTGGGTGTTGGGAGAAATCAGAAAAGGCCTCCTACAGAAGAAGCAACTTAATCAGAGTTCTGAAGGAAGCCAGAAAAGAAGCCAAGAGTTATAGGAGAAGGGAAAGAGCCAATCAGGCACAGAACAGACCATACAAAGTCATGGAGAAGGGAAATGGAGAAAGGTCCTGTGGAAGGGACGACAGGTAAGCCAGTGTAGGAGACTGAATTATATTGTTCATAGAAAGGACCAGAAAGGTGGGAAAGGGCCAGGTTGGGAAAAGCCTTAAATGTCAAAAAGAGCACTTGTGATATACCCCAGGTGACACATATTAGAAAGGTAAAAGCACTAAGAGTTTAACATCATAATAATTGTTGGCTCTTCTACAGTGCTTTAAGATTTGTGACATGATTCACAACTAGCATTTCATGCTCACAATAATCCTTCAAGGTTGGTGGATACTTTTTTATCCTCATTTTACAGTTGAGAACACTGAGGCAAACAGAAGCTAAGCAATTTGCCCCAGGTTTCATAACTCATAGGTGTGTCTGAGACCAAATTTGAACTTAGGTTTGTGTGACTCCAGGCCTGGTACTTTATCCATTGTGCCACCTATCAACTGAAATTGTTGAGGACGGGGAGGAAGGGATTGAAGATGAAAGGGCTCTTGTATGAATGGATGCCAAGTGAAGTGAGCAGAACCAGGAGAATAATTTATACGATAATAGAAATACAGTCAAAATAATCAACTTTGAAAGATTTTGTAATTCTGATCAACTTAGCGACCAACCACAATTCCAAAGGATTCATGATGATCCATCTCCAGATGATAGAGAGAATGGAGAATCTCTCTGGAGTTTGTATTTTATCCCATGGGCAAAGGACAGCCATGGAAGGGGCCTGAGCATTAGAGTGACGTGGTCAAACCTGTGCCTTCAGGCTATTTTGCCAGTTGTGTGGAAGATGATTGGTGAAGGGAGACTAGGAGTAAGGT
Source organism: Notamacropus eugenii (assembly GCF_028372415.1). Classification (NCBI taxonomy): domain Eukaryota; kingdom Metazoa; phylum Chordata; class Mammalia; order Diprotodontia; family Macropodidae; genus Notamacropus; species Notamacropus eugenii. Next base: position 140,030,000 of record NC_092877.1, read on the forward strand.
ACCAGTTAGAAGGTTATCATAATACTCTAGAGAGGGAGGAAAGAAAGAGGAGAGAAAGGAGGACATAAGTATCTATAATATGCTGGACACTGGCTAAACACTTTACAAATATCTCATTTGATTCTCATGATATACCCAGGATGTAGGTGCTATTATTATCCCCGTTTTATAGTTGAGGAAGCTAAGGAAAACAGAGATTTATCTGAGGTCACATAGTTAGAAGTGTTTAACGCTAAAATTGAGCTCAGGATATCGTGACTCCAGATCCAGTTCTCCATCCAGGGCACCATTTAATTCCCTCTGATAGGAAAAGTGATAAAGGTCTGAACTAAGATGTCCTAATCATGGTTCCACATTTGGTACAATGGAAAATTTAAAGCCCGAAGGTGAAGATATGTAATTTAAAAATAAATATTCAGCAAAATCCTAGTCAAAGGAGTTCACAAGAATATCCCTCAGGTCTCAAGAACTTCTCTCTAGAGCTGTCTTTATGTAGTCTCATACCTTGCAAAGGGCCCACAGCTGGTTCCTAGGGTAAAGTGAACTTAAATTGCCCCAGGTCTGTTATATACTGTCTTGGTTTAACAAAAATCCCAAATGGTGGTATGAGAATGTGGGCGTCAGCTCAAACTGCCATAGTTCCACTAACAACATAACCCAAACATGTTTTGTGAAAGGTTTTGAAGATAAAATAGAAAGAAAAAATTGAAAACAATTGCCATGGAAAAGGATCAGGGTCAGGTTTGGGAGAAAGGGGTGGAGAAGGAAAGACAAAGAGTTCTATTATGCATTTAAAGGATTGGAGATGCCTACAAGATATCTAGTAGGAGGTTCCCAAAAGGTCATTGATAATGTGGCACTTAGATTGAGGGGAAATTAGGACTGGAAGGGACATTTGGGATAATAGATCTGCATAAATGGATCTTCATAGAGATGGCATTTGAACTTAATAGTAACACATGAGAGCAGCAGAGGAGATGATGTGGATGATGTAAAAAGAGGATCAAGAAATAAGACATAGGGCATACCCAGGTTAAGGAGTCAGGAGATAGATAATGACTCAGCAAATGAGAAGAAGGAGCAGTCAAGATAAGCAGGAAAATCAGGAAAGAACAATGTCATGGAAGCCTAGAAAAGAGAGACAAAACAAGAGAAGCTACATAGAGGTCAAGAAAGATGAGGACCATTGTATTTAGCAATTAAGAAATAACTAGTAATCTTAGAGAGAGTAGTTAAGACCAAGTGGTCAGAGGGCAAAGGGTTGAAAAGTGATCATGGATAGTAAGGGCACAGAGGAAAAGAATAAAGACTCTGTACAACCTAGAGAGGTGTAGACTGCAACTCATAGACAATGTTCTCTTCCGGTGTATGTGACTGTATCCATGATCTTGCTCCTCATCTCTTGACATTGTATGGATACCAACTCAGCTTGTAGTTATCCCTTAGTCACCAATATGACCAATTCACCTTTTCTGATCATACATAATATTTGTCCAAACCTGATATCTCATCAATGTAGGAGACACTCCATGTTTTAACTTTCCTCCATGAATATAGATGGAAATCTCTTCTATGATTGATAGATTGAGAGAATTGCCTAAGACACTGAAAGGTCATGATATGCCTACTATGGGTCAGAGGCAAGGCTTAAATCCAGATCTTCTTGGATCTAAGGTAAGGCCAGCCTTACCATCTGCTATGCCATACTGCCTCTAAATAATTATCCTGTACAGATGTTTGATGCAAACTTTTCAATGATTTTGAATCTCCTTTAGAAGCTTATGATGTCCTGGATCTTGGTGAAATCAGTCACATTCTCTGCAAACAGATGTACCTGGAGGATGACACCTCAACTATATGGAATCTATCCTCAGTTTGGATATTGCACTGGACATACATCAGAGGATACTAGGCCCCTGCCTAAAGGCTGTCTTCTGGACGCTCCTGGTTTAAGAGTGATTATCAATAATAACTATTGTTGTTTCCCTCCCAGCCTGACATCATTTTTCTTCTATGCTTCATTAAAGGGGCCATCCCCTGGCTACTTCTTAAACAGGCCTATTCACTGAATGGGTGTTACCTCACCCTAAGTGACTTCCTGAAGAGACTTAAATTGGCCAAGGTCTCCCATTGCATCCTGGGTCATCTCCAGTCATCCTAATGAATATCTGGTCACTGGATTCAGACGGCTCTGGAGGAGAAGTGAGACTGATGAACTTGCACAGCCCTCCCTCACTCAAAACAAAGTCAAGTACAAGTCATGTCATCATTTTTCTGATGGCGTGGTCTTCTTTGGCAATGAAGGATAAACACAGAATTGCACTGGACAACCTCCCTGACAAAGTGAACATACATCTCCTTGTTTTATATTCTTCTTTGATACTGATAGTAAATGTTATCAAAAAACTTTCTGCTATTGAGGTCATACAAAATTTCCTGATATTTCAAGCATATGCTTGGGGAACATCTCAAAGAAGGATTTTTAAGATTCTGTCTTTGGTCTGTTGACTCAAAACTTGCTTTTACAGCAAAGAAATTATAAGTACAATGGAATCACATATTCTTTGCACCTTTCAGTCAATTGTGGGTCTACAAAAATGTATTCTGCTATAGAATAACATATAATAAACTCTGTTGTTGTTGTTCAGTCATTTCAGTGGTATCCAACTTTTCTTGACCCATCAGGGGTTTTCTTGGCAAAGATACTGGAGTAGTTTGCCATTTCCTTCTCCATTTGACAGATGAGGAAACTAAGGCAAACAGGGTTAAGTGACTTGCCCAGGGATATATAGCTAGAAATAAGAAATTAGGCATTCCTTTTTTAATAGTTAGCAAAATCCATTCTTTTCCCCTTTCCTTCCCTGTCTTAAGAATCAATCAATCTACTACAGCATGTAAGTCCTTTGAGGTCAAGGACCATTTTCATTGTTATCTTTATATCCTCATCACTTGTAATAGTGCCTAACCCTCAGGAGGCATTCTTAAATGTCTTTTTACTCTAAGTGAGCCCATTAAGTTATCCAGATAACTTTTTAAATACACTTTTCTGGGGACACGACTGAATTGATCATATTGCTTATCTAGATAGGTCAGCTAAGTGGTGCCATAGGTAGAGTCCTGGGTCAAGTCAAGGAGATCTGAGTTCAAATCCAGCCTCAGACACTTACTTGCTGTGACCCTAGAAAAGTCACTTAACTTCTCTCTGCCTCAGTTTCCTTAGCTGTAAAATGATAATAATAGCACCCACTTCCTGGGGTTGTAGAGAATATTTGTAAAGTGCTCAACACAGTGATGGGTATATAGTAGGTGCTTAATAAATGCCTGTTTCCTTCCTTCCTATATACTTCAAATGCTCTAACTGGGTACTCAATTCTATTATACTTTGTGTAAAAATAGACCCAGTATACTCAAATAATTTTTTTGCATGATAGTCCTGAGTGATAGCACACTGTATATAGTACAAAGGTATCAAGCTAGCTGCCACAGACCACAAAACTCCAAAATGCTGCAATCAGATTAAAATGTTGGGAAAAATTTAACAAAATAATTTAAAATGCACTACAATATAAATGATGTGAATCTGTGGTTATCTTGGTCAATATACAGTCCACAGGGATCCCAATGTATGGTTTAATGGACCCCATTTCTATGTTCTATGTGGCACAGTAGATAAAGAGCTAAACCTGAAGTCAGGAAAACTCATCTTCCTGAGTTCAAATATGACCTCAGACACTAGTCACGTGACCCTGGGCAAGTCACTCAAACTGCATTTGCCTCAGTCTCCTCATCTGTCAAATGTTCTGAAGAAGAGAATGACAATCCACTCCAGTATCTTTGCCAAAAAAAAAAATGGGGTCATGGAGAGTCAGGTGACTCAAAAACAACAAAAATTTGTCTTTGAGTCTGACATCACTTTTGTGGTTAATGGATGCTAGATTTGGGTTCAGTTCTAGTCTCTGACCTTGAACATTTACTAGCTGTGTGACCCAGGCAGGTGATTTAACCTCTTGGTGGCTCATTTTATTCAGCTGTAACAAGAAGAAGTTAGATTTTTCTGGTCTCTAAAATCTCCTCCAGGACTAAATTTAAGATTCTTTAATCATCTAAGATCAATCACCTAGCTTATTTCCTTGCTGCCACTATAAAAATTCAGGGAGGCAGATGTCATTTGGAATTACAACTCCAAGAATATGCAATTGATCCTTTTCTGCCACATTGAAAATATCAGTGCAAACTTCCCCAGCATGAACCTCGGCCTCGACTAGCAATGGTAATGTCAGAACTGCCACTCCAGTTTTCTTCATGGTGGCCATTATCAATGTCACACTACTTTATTGGGAATGACTGCCAATATCATTGTAGATTTGCATGAATGGGAAGAAATCCATTTCTCCTTGATTATATTAAAGGTGAAGGATGATGTCTTGAGACCTTTATAAATAGATAATTGAGCATACTAATAAACTCTTTGAAGAGCTTGGAACTGTTACTCATGTTGGATGAAGTAAAATACCCTTGTCTAACATTAATAACCCTCTTGGACTTTGTGTTCTTTTATCTTTGCTGATGTTTATTGAAAGGGCTAATAAGAATATAAAAGGAACCCACAAAAATAAATATTGTATGTCCATGTATTAGGAAGAATGGATTGGTAGGGAAAGGGTCACAGTGACCTTCAAGAATTAGAGGCATCACAGTTCTGGCCTAATTTCTCTCTGACCAGGAAAAGTGGGCCAGTTTAATCAGAAATTCACATCAAAATTTCAAACACAAATGAATTCAGCCTGGAGAATGGTACCTTCCCAAATGTAGAGGATTTGCTATTTCTCTCTTATACTCTTACACTTCAAACTTGCAAAGGATCAAGTGCCTGGTTCCAATACTTGAACATAAAGATGTCATGGTTAAACCCCAGCTAATGTTTGAAAAAAATAAACTTTTTTTCTAGTTCACAAACTACTATTTTGATGAATTCTCCATACTGTTCTTATCCTTTCCTTTCTATTCCCCACTATTTCAGGTCCCTATCACCTCATGTTATGGCCCTTGAGATTTTGTCTTTTAATTGGTCCCCATCTCCAATCATTTCCTTCTTTAACCTATCCTAGTCATTGCAGTTAGACTTATCTTCTTAAAATATTGCTTTCATCAAGAAAGTTCCCTGCTCAAAAGCCTTCAATAACAATAACTTTATGTTCACCTAATTTCTCAGTGATCGAGGACCTCAACAGTGACTTAGTCCAATCTATACCCAAAAAAGGAGTCCTCACTGGAACAAATTTGATCTCTATCAGCCACAGTCATCTGGGCTTTGATTGAAGATGTATAGCAAGGGGAATCCACTACCACCTGAAGCAGTCCGTTTTACTTTGGGATATCTCTAATTGCTATCTCTAATTTTCTTGACATCAAATTGAAATTTGCTCTTTAAATCATATAGTCATTGCCTCTGGTTTTACCCACTGAGGCCAGTGAATGAAAGTCTCAGTGAATCAGATCCTTATTTTACATGACAGTCTTTCGATACTTGAAAGCAGCAATAACTCATTATGCTGTTTCATTTTATCAGGCTAAAGCGTCCCAGTTCCTTCAGTGAAGCTTTATAGTGAACCAAGACCCATCCTGGCTGACCACCTCAGGACTATATCCAGCTTATCAGTGTCTTCCTACAATATCAAGTCTACCATTCCTTACATTAACGTGAGAGTCCCTCTAAAATCTGGCCCAGTACTTTTCCATCCTTCACTTCTACCTCTACCAACAGTAAGCCCACACCGTACTAACTATGCTCACCTCCTCTCTAACCACATTCACCTACTCTCTAGCCTTTCGATACATCTTAAGCTTTCCTGCCCCAATACCTCTGTTAAGGTCTTTCCTCCATGGAGTGCCCTCCTCCCAATGCCCCTGACTTCTGCCTCTTCCCGTCCTTCACTCTGTTGAATGAAATGATCACCAGTTGTACTCTACCCCAACCCAATGTTCTTGCAAAACATACTCAGTTGTTGGTCACAAGAAAGAGATCAAAGAAGAGGAAGAAGTCAGATTGTATACAATGGCACTAAAAATAGGTGTTCAAACTCACATTAGTTCTGTCATTGTTATACATGAAGATACTATTTTGTCATGAAAGATCTATATACCCAGATACTTTAACTTCTCCAGAGTTTTAGCAACTCTCAGAGTAGAGTTGATACTTTAGAGACTTTTTTTGGTTCCCTCAAACCCTGTCCAGGAAGTGACTTTGTTTAGTGGGTAAAGAGCTAGCGTTAGTTACAGTGAGGATGACCTAAACTTGAGTCCTAAATACATACTAAGTCACTTGACCATGGACAAATCAAGGAACCCCTTGGAAACCCTAGGAAACTTAGAATACTAGATGTTACAAGTGATCATAGTATCACAGAGCTACAGGGAATCCTGGGAGCCATCTAGTCAACCACCTCATCTCACAGATGAGAAAGATGAGGCTTAAATAAGTTGTGACTTGCCCAGTATCATTACACTAGTGTCAGAGGCAAGATTTGAACTCTGGTCCTCCTGACTTCAAGTCCAGCCCTGTGACCTACTTCCTCTCATGAGCTGCTAATCTCATCAGCGAAAGGACTTTCCAAGCGTACAATTCCGAATACTGATAAAATTGCAGATCCTGATTAAATTTCCTACCCACTCCCGCCAAATTCTACCAATATAAGTATGATAAAACTTTAACAGCACTCTACATAGGAAGGAGGGACATTCAAAAATGAGTCCTTTGTTGCAAAAGCTGTTACCTTGACAAGGCCATGATCCCATGATCTATCCTCATGGGAGCTATATCTCTGTGCAGGCCATTTGTCAGTAAAATGACAGGACAATGGCTTGATGCTATTGTGGTATATATGTATACCCCTTGCTGTCACTGTCCCTAAGCAGCCAAAATCCATGGACTCCATAAAATTTAAGTCACTGAAAGCAGATTGCAACTGTGACTGAGTCATAGATTCAGAGGAAACAAGCCTTCTTCACCTCATTCTTGGGCATATACACAGAATTGCTGGCATGGCTATTTCAATAAAAAACAACCAATCAACATACCTCCCACATGGCTCCCCCCAGGCTTTAATTCCCACTTCCCTTTCCTATGCACATGTATTAATTGAATATAAATACCAGTTATATAATGCTTGAAGTTTGGTTTCATCAAACATCTTGTATATATTATTTTCCTTTGAGCCTCACAACCACCCTGTAAAGTAGAAACATTTTTTGCCTTCTTGTCATGACCACCTGGGATTTAAAGGATGGCTGGAATTTTGTACAAGAGCGACATTTAGATAATGCTAGTGGCAACCTATTACTTCAGTAGCATAAAAATAACTAAGCTTAGCACTGAGTCTGGCAGAGGAAAAGATCTAGATCTGTTACATCATTTGGGAGGTTCAAAGGACTCCCAGCATGGTGATCAACTCCACGGGTGCAGTTTAGCAATTCATTTATGACTTAGAGACTTAGAGGGTTTCTTATGGGTATTAAGAAGTTATTTGGTCATGATTGAACAGATAGTACTTTTCAGATGCAGGACTTGAAACCAATTTTCCTGGCTCTAAAATGAGCTTCTCTATCCACAATATCAAGCTGCTAACTTAAGCAGATATGGTTGGCATTATTTTACTGGTGAGAAAATGGAGGTAAAGGTCTTATATGACTTACCTATGGTCATACCACTGAGTGTTGGGAGCAGTACTCAAAGCAGTGTCTTCCTAAATACAAGTGGAACTTTCTACCCTCTGTACCATGCTGCTGCCAAACTCATATATGTCAGATATTATTTCACAGATGAGGAAACTGAGACAAAGGGGTTAAACGACTTACCCATGGACATGCCATTGAATGGGGGGGGGGGGCAAATTTGAAGCTGGAACTTCCTAAATACAAGACCAAATCTCTCCTTCTGTACTATACTTCTGCCTAATTGGATACACTACTATCTTACTGAGGAGGAAAATGAGGCAGAGGAGATAAGTAGTTTATCCATTCTCATACCGTTAAGTATTGAGAGCAGGATTTGAACACAGGTCTTCTTATTCCAATTCTGCCATTCTTGTCACTAGACACTGCTACTTCAGATATTTATCATATAATGAATTTTGTAAAAAGAGAACTAAACAGAGGTGACATTTCTACTAGCAAAGTGAAGTTATTAAGGCAACCAGTCATATAATTCAGGCCAAAAAACACTTTTTTCTTGAAATGTCCAAATATTTACTTCAATTTTTTTCTGTTAGAGTATAACAAATTTTATCACTTCAAATCTAATCTTTTTTTTTTAAACTGGGTCTCCCTGGCTATCTTGTCTGGGTATTTTTGTTTGCTTTTTTTTGGTAAGGCTACTGGGGGTCACACAGCTAATAAGTATCAAGTGTCTGAGGCTGGATTTGAACTCAGGTCCTCCTGACTCCAGAGCCAGTGCTCTATCCACTGCTCCACCTAGATTATCCTTTCCCTATTTATCTTGCCCAGGCTACAAGTACAGAGACTACTCATGGTCCAGCTCTCACTTGCTCTATTTCCAACCAGACCCAGTTCCTCCATTCTTAGGCAACTCCTGAGGGCTCACCATACTGATGCCAGACTAAGTGCAAACACCCAACCAGCTTAGTCCTCTGCAGTTCAGAACTCCCCATACCACCACACCTGACCCAAATCAGATATCTGATGCAAGTGTGTGTGTGTGTGTGTGTGTGTGTATATACATACATATACGTATATATATGTATATACATACATATACATATATATATATGGAGTGTTAATTTCTCTATAGAGATTATGCAAACTTAGGTTATTTACCAAGTTTTACATTTAAGGTACAGATGTTTATTTAATCAGGTGTACATATATACATGCATATACATATATATGCATACATGCATACATACACACACATGTATGTGCGCATGTGCATATATGCACTTATACATGTGTGTGCATGTGTGCATATATACACACGTGTGTATATGTGTATGTGTATATATCACTTGTTGTTTCTAAAATGACTTGAATCTACCAGTCAAGGCAGGCCCCAACTTACAAAAAGATTATGTTCTCAACATGAATTTGCAAGTCATTTATTTGGAATGTGAAACATGTTTTCCCACATAAATCATTCTAATTGTTCCTAAATTCTCCAGAAGGCTACAATCACAAAGCTTATATCGAATGCATGCAAACATCTAGAAAATTATTAGAATTAGCAAACTTGTTCCCTTTCCACTTTTCTTCCTCAAGTCTCTGAGGATCAGAAAAAAAAAATGAAGTTTCAAATGAATTTGGAGTTCATTCTTACTGAGTGATATTTATTTTTTTGTAAATTTCACAGTGCTGATGGGAACAACCCAGGAGAGTTTTGCTATCCATCCAGTGAATGTCTGTCATCAGCTTAAATTTTTTAACAGAACTAAAATCTTCTGAGACGTGAGAAGAATCTCTATTACATCTTAAAGGGTTTGTATTTGAACAAAGAGCTGATCTAGTATTGTGTGGCTTTGCATGCATATGTACATCTGTTGGCTTTTGAGATTTCCCATCTTAGGATCCTAGATTCTACCTGGGTAGCTTTCAGCCAAGATGATATAAGTCTATTCATTCATTCCTGGCTTCATCTCAACATAAGGAAAGCAGAGTTGAAACATGCGGGATTATGCAGCAAATTAAAACTTCCTTTTCTCCAACCAGATCCAAATTTACACTTGTGCCTATAGAGTTTGAGGCAAATCATAGTCTGAATCTTAAAAACCAACCTTTTTTATATAGTAGTTAAGATCATCACTTTGTCTCTTTCTCCACTGGCATTCAAGTGCCCCTGATATGTTATTGAAACTGCTCTTGCCTTCTCCACTAAAAGTAAAACTGTCTATGTTACTGGGCAAGGCTGGACATCAGATTGTCCTGATATGGTAGAAGTGTTCATTTCTCTATAGAGATTACGCAAACAGATTATTTACCAAATTTTACATTTAGACTACAGGTGTTGGTTTATTTAGCTGGCACAGTGGATAGAATGCTGGGCCTCAAATCATAAAGACTCATCTTCCTGAGTTCAAATCTGGCCTCAGACGCTTACTAGCTGTGTGACCCTGGGCAAGTCACTTAACCCCATTTGCCTCATTTGCCTCATATGTGAAATGGACTGGAGAAGGAAATGGTAAACCACCCCAATATCGTTGCCCAAAAAAACCCACATGAAATCACAAGTAGACGTGACTGAAACTACTAAACAACAACATTTATAAAATAATCCACAAAAAGTTCTCCCTTCGTTTTTTCCTATTGAAGAGGTTCTACTGAATCAGGAAGGCATTAAATATAAAACTGACAACAGATTGTAGCAGCCATCTGAGGACCAGCCTAGCCAGGGCTGCAACTAAACCAGGATAGCTGGAGGTTTGTAATAAGATGCTAAAACAAAGAAGGTGCTGAAAGCTTTTGTATTCCTTCAGCAGCTTAGAAACAATTTTAATGTGGCAGGAGCAGTCGATCAATATGCTTGTATTAAGTATCTACTATGTGCCAGGCACTGTGCTAAATGCTGGGGATACAAAAAGAGGCAAAAGATACAAAAAGAGGCAAAAGATCCTTCTTGCCCTCAAGGAGCTCACAATCAAATGAGAGAAACAACAAGCAAACAGATATGTAGGAACAAGCTATAGAGAGGAAAAATAACAAATAATTAACAAAGGGAAGGCACTAGAATGAAGAGGAGTCAGGAAAGGGTTCCTCTCAAAGATAGGACTTAAAGAAGCCAGGGGATGCCAAGAGATGGAGAAGAGGAAAGCATGAGGGACAGAGAAAATGCCTGAAGCCAAGAAATGCAGTGTTTTGTTTGAGGAATAACAAGCAAACCAGTGTTACTGGATTGAAGAATGCATGGGAATAGGATGTCAGAAGCCAGGAAAAATGTAGAGAGGGGAGACAGATTATGAAGGACTTTGAACGTCGAAGGACTTCGTATTTAATCCTAAAAGTGATAGAGAACCACTGGAGGTTACAAAGGAGTGACATGGTTAGATCCACACTTTAGGAAAATCATTTTTGATGGCTTCATAGAGGATTGACCGACTGAAATCAAGGTTCAGATACTTACTAGCTATGTGAACCCAGGTAAGTCACAATCTCTGTCTGCCTCAGTTTCTTTAATTGTAAGTAAGGAGAATAGAAGCAGGGTTTCTGAGAAAATAAAAATGAGATTACGTTTGTAAAATGCTCAGCCTGGCATATAATAAGCATTTAATAAATGTTTGTTTCCTTCCTTCATTTCTCCTGGGATTTTTCTCCAAAAATTTAAGGACACATTTCATGATGTTCACCTAAACACAATTAGTGAAGCTTGCCCTGAGCCCCCAAATTGCCAATTACATTTCTGAACCTAACTAAGTGGCTCTGGAGGTTCATGAAATTGATAAAAATACAAAATGACCCATGAAATTCAGAGTTTCCATCTCCAACTTCTCTTTTCATCTTCAAAGAAAATTGCAATAATAATTAATTAATGGAAAATGCTGCTCCATTTCTATGAAATAGACATTGATCAGCCTTATGACAAAATGAAGTTTGGCTTAATATATTCCTGTGTTGATTAAACGGTTCCCTTTTTCAGCTTGATTCTTATGCTATGAACCTTCCTCAGGAACACAAACAATTCTTGTTCTTTCAAAGTTAATGCATTCTGAATGTCCTTTGGAATATTCCTCAAGGACAAAATGTAAGAAAGAACAATAATAATGAAGCTAGAACAAAATTCAGAAAAATTTATCAAGGAAGGAATTGGCCCTGCAACATATTGGCATCGCTGGTATCTGGTTAGCAATCACAGTAATATCACGCCAGTGGAGAAGTAATGCAAAAAAAGGTGCAATGTCATTTACTATGCTGATAGATTTTTAATACTCAAGCTTATCTACTATTATCCTTTAAAGGTCCATTTTCAACTCAAGTTTCTGTCCTTCCATCAATATATTAGGGATGCCTGGAGCACAATTCTAGAGTATCTCATTTGAAGAGAATGATGGTAATTATATATTGGACTCTCTAGACCTGGGTCAGCCAGAATGGGAATACAAACTAGAAGCTTGGGGAACCCCCGTGGTATCTTATGATTAAAGTCAGAGCTGTAACTAGCCATTCTTACACCTAAAAACTACAAAACATGCCAGAGGCAGAGACAAACTCAGTTAAAAGGAGAGACTCCATGGAGAGACCATGAACACAAAGAAGGTCCCATGGGGAAAGAGACCCTGGACACTGTCTTATCATGTGGGAAATAGAGACAGCAGAAAAATAAGAAGCAAATTCCAGGGATACCACCCCTAACTACCCTTCCCAGAGGGTGGGGAAGAGATCACTTGGGGTACAACCACTGTGAGCTATGGGTACCTAGGCATCAAATCTAAGTGGCCATCACCTTGAGTCATCTAGGGTGACTACAAGGAGAAAGATGTCATGGAACAAGTTCCAGGTCAGCTATACTGCTCTTAGAAGCAACACTGCCCTAACAAGTTTCCTAACCGTATGTATTCATTGGAGCAGGGATGGATTAGTACACAAGTTGACAACAATAACTTCAGTGGGCCCCTTCAAAATGTTCATACACCTTTCATGTATAAAGTTATATTCAAATACTCCAGTGAATCAATGATCTTACATTCTCTCCAACAATTCATCCAGCCCAACTCATCCATGACTAACTGCCTACCCCATGAGACTCCTGTGTACACCCTCTGACATAATCATTCCAAGGGGCCCTTCCAACATGTGGGGCATTTTCTTTGTTTTCTCTTGACATCACAAAGATACCAGTGGAGCATGCAACCTTTTATAACATGTGGTCTGAGCAGTAACGACATATTTCAGTATCATGTATTATTTATGGTTTTACAGCAACATGAAACCATAAATAATATATAATGCTGAAATGTAATATCAGGTTACTGCTCAGACTTCATGTTTAAAAAATTGCTTCATTCTTGTATATCCAGTGACTACCACAGTATTTGGCACATAGAAAGCATTTAATAATGGTAACAATTCATCGTTAAATAATTCTTTAAGATTTACCAAGTGCTGCTCTGCTCAAAAGAATCTGATGAGATAGCAAGTGTCAATGTTCCCCTTTTCAGATGAGAAAACAGAGAATTAAGTGACTTGCCTTAATTCACAGCTAATAAATAGTGGAGGAGAGATTTGAACATAGGTCTCCAGATTGCAAGTCTAAAATTCTTTCTACTACTATACTGGGCCATTAACAAATGTTTGTTGAGTCACTTCCTCCCTTGTAACCATAAGCAAGTAACTGAACCTCTCAGGCCCCAGTTTCCTTATCTATAAAATCAGAGGACTGGACAAGATGACCTCTAAGGTCCCTTTCAGTTCTTCAAAGTTAAATGTCATTCCATTAAAGTGAGAAATATATGCAGTTGAGAGGAGCGTCCCTGTCTGTTATTGATTTTGAGTGAGTAGGGTGGGGATGTAAGATCCTTATCCAATAAAAGAATTTCTATGTCCTACAAGTTGGGTAGTTTGAAATTATGCAGATAGAGCTGGAGGGTGGGGGTCTGTGAACATGGAGTGGGAGAGGAAATTATGTTTTTGTTTCAGTATAGTTTCCTATGTGTTTTATTTTATGCATTTAAAAATATCAGTGGGTTTCACTGGACTTACCAAAGGGATCAACGACATAAAAAAGGTTAAGAATTCTCAGTTTAGTCTGACCTGACTGAGAATACATTCAACAGCATTCCTGAAAACCATCTTCCAGTCTTTGCTAGCAGGGCCCCCATTTAGGAAGAACTTCTTTCCTTGAGGGGTAACTTTTGTATAACTCCCTATTGGGAAGTTTTTCCTTATTTCAGATCTCAGTCTGCCTCTTTGTGACATACAACCACATCTTCTCATTCTTTCATCTACATAAGCAAAATAATAGTGTAATTCCTTTTTCATGCAATGGTCATTCAGATACTTGAAGACAGCTATGATGTTTCCCATAGTCCCGTAAGTCTTTTCCACTCCAACTTAACCATTCCTAATTCCTTCAACCATACCTCATATAGAATGATCTACAGGTCTTATGTCAACCTAGTTACTCAGTCCACAACTGAGCACAATACTCCAGATATGATCCAAACACAGCAGAGATAACACATCTGTAGTTCTGGACACCATTACTCCCTTAAGTCAACTTAAGATGCCATTGCCTTTTTTGTTATTTAAAAACAGAATAACTTTGGTGTCCTCAAGCAAAACCTACAATAGCCCTCAAATTTATGCATATTCATATGATGAACCCAATCAGGAAAATATATCTTTGTCTATTCACAAGCCAAGTTTGTCCTTTTTAAGCTACAGGTCAAGGGACAGGAAAGGCAGATGCATATAATGGAAAGATCACTGGATTTGGCATCGGAAGACTTGGGTTTAAAGACTGGCTTCAAACTCCCTTACCATATGCAAAGTATAGCATGAGGTGCTAGGGACAAAAACGGAAAATACATCTATCTTTCAAGAGCTTGTATTCTAAACCAAATAAGCAATGAGGACCAGGTAAAGGGGTGAGGAGAGAATGCAAGCACAGAATTCCAGAGTTTGGAGGGGTCTGAGACACCATTGATCCAAAACAGACTTGCAAAAGAATATATCATATCCAATAAGTAATCACTCAAGCTCTGCTGGAAGACCACTTGGGGGGTGGGGGACAGAAGATCCACTGCTTCCCCGGAAAGCCCACTCCACTTCTAAATAACTTTGTTAAAAAGTTTTTCTTTATAATTAAGCCTGTTTGCCTCTTTGCAATTTCTATCCATTGTTCCTAGTTCCAGGTTCAAAGAGAATACAATAAGTATAATTTTTCTTCCCCGGGAAAATTCTTCAAATAATTGAAGACTTCTGTCTTCAATTCAAGCCTCCTAAGGCTTATCTTTCCTAAGCTAACTATCCCAGCTCTCTCAGTCAATCTTCAAATGGTGTAAACTTAAGACTTTCCCCTTTCTGTTTTCCTTTAGATTATCCATAGTCACTGTTCTTAAAATGTGGTTTCTAGAAACAGTGCCATCTCAAATATGGCAGAATGGTAGGGAAGATAATTGAGGAAATGTGATTGAATTGGTAAGTTAAAATGTTAATGCTGACTTGGAAAAGTCAATAAAATGGTAGAGACAAAAGCCAGCTTTCAGGGTGCTGAGGATAGAGAGGAACAGGGAAAGAGAATAAAAACAGGGAAAGTAGACACCTCCTAGCTGTCTAACCTTAGGCATGTCATTCAACTTTTCTGAACATTGGTTTCCTCATCTGTAAAACAGGAGTAACTCAAATTATCCATCGCATGGGGGTAAGGAAAGTGCTTTCTAAAATGTAAATCACTTTATATACGAGAGTAATCATTATTATTATGTATGGTACTTGGAAACTCTAGGACAGTTAGATTTGCTAATTACTAGAGGTTTTATTTTATGAGAACCTACAACATTAATACACATAAGCACAGTCAACGTGTCCTTACTCTGTTTAAATGTAGGAGGACTAGATTCACCTGCACCCACCAGGAAAAAATTTTGGAGAAGGTCACGAAAATAAGTCAATTTCAGCAGTCCCATAATGCGGTTCAGGGAACAGACTTTGTTCAATGAGTTCTTTGAAAAAAAAAATGTAAAATTGTTCAAGTTCATTGAATTGTTTATTCTTTTTCTTCTAGCTTTATTAAGGCCCTGTCTCATTTTAAAATGCCAAAGTCCTCCTCCTATCAAAAGTACAGAAAGGCTCAGTTCATCGCCTTTCCCCTTTGAAATATTTTCTTTTTCACTTAGTATTGGGCCAGAGAGCCTTTCATTGAGATCAGCATCTTATCTTTTCACAAAGATTTGCTTATATAAACTGCTATGTAAGGTACCCTAAATCAGCCATATGCAGAGTAAAGGAATGAGCAACCACATCTGACTAACTCTCCTTTCTGAGCCCTGATGGCACATTATCCTGCATGAGCAAAAGCTGTACTGAGCCATCAAAATTTTTCTCTTTTCACACTTTCAGATCTTCATTTTCCATTCAACCAAGACCTAACTTTCTCATGCTTCTCTTTCCTTTTCAGTAGAGATAGTCTGCTCTCTGCGTCATCTGATGACTTCTGTAATTAACCGGTTTTCTCTTACTTCTGTATATATGATGCTATGGTCTAAAGTAATACATCCTAAAGTAATATACTGCAATTTCACTTTCTGCTGTGTTGTAAAAAGCACTGAGTTTGGACTCAGAAGACCTGGGTTCAAGTCTCAACTTTGCCATTTATTCCCTGTGTGACCTTGAATAAGGTATTTAACTTCTCTGGCCTCAGTTTCCTCATCCATAAAAGGGAGGCATTGTACTAGATGACCAGTGAGTTCTATTCCAATTCTAAATCTATGAAACTGAAAGGAATCCTGCCTCCTTCCCACCTAAAAGCATTAAACTCTACTGGCTGCTATACTTTTTACTTGGTTTTACCTGAAACTTAATAATGAACTCAAAAATTTGAAGTTAGAGAAACTGGGTTCAGATTCTTGTTCTGCTGCTTAACTGTGTGACCTTGAGGAGATCACTTAATTTCATGGGGTCTCAGATTCCTCATGTGAAAATGAGAGTGAAATCAGCAAGTATCACAACCTGATAAGGTTTTAAGGTTTAGGATAGAAACTGATTCCCCTTTCTCTACCAAATGAAGGGACAGGATATATTCTTTCTAGACCATACCTGTCTTTTTCCCACTAGACAGTCTGGGAAGCATGAATCTTGGTTTACATCCCTACTCTAGCCCCTGCAGATTGGAAGCTGAAATCCTGACTATGGTTCAATATTTTAGCTCAAGGGGTTAAATGGTCATGGTCCACATGGATAATCTAATTAACTCTCTCCCTCTCCCTCTTCTCCCTGTTCCTCTCTCTCTGTCCCTCTCTCTCTGTCTCTCTGTCTCTGTCTCTCTCTGTCTCCGTCTCTGTCTCTCCGTCTCTGTCTCTCTGTCTCTGTCTCTCTCTCTCTCTCTCCCAAGATGATATCCTATCTACAGGAGCAGTAGTCAAATCCCCTGACCTGTGTTTTATCTTAAGTCAAGGTAGTCACTGGCATCCTCCATTATCCTCTCTACCACATGGTTAGCATCAAAAAGTAGTTTTGATCATAAATAATTTCTATGTGAAAAAGAAATTCAAAGAGAAACAGTTTTAAATAAATAAATAAAATTACGCAGAAACCTCCTGCCAATGATAGGCAGCAGGGAGAAAGTTAAACCTTTATTGTCTTTGAACTGATCACCAAAGAGCAACCACCACCAGTATTTGCTTTATCTACCCTCCAAAGAGTTGTTGCCTCATGAGCAAAGACCCAATCATTGAAGCCCAGCCTACAATGCTTAGTCTCTTAGTCTTGAAACTCAAATGACAAAATGCCTATAAAGGCTTCCATCTCTCTGCTCTACCTTGTTACCACTGCCAACCACTCTGCTCTCCCCCACAATCTACTCTCTCCTCTCCTGCCTTAGCCTTTCCATTTAAAAAGAAATCTCCCAGTGAAACAGAAAATAAATCTTCCCAGAGTCATGGCTTGCTATGTCCTTAGTCCTTCCCAAGGAAGATGGAATGCTATCTGACCAATGCTAAAATTTTCAGAATTTACAGTTAGATTTCAGAACATTTCCCCCATTAAGAGGAATACCTAAACACCTGGTTCCAAGGATGTTCAGATAGATGATAATATACTTCCAGATTCATATCCAATTGTTGTTCAGTAATTTTCAGGCATATCTAACTCTTCATGATCCCATTGGGGTTTTCTTGGCAAAAATACTGGAGTGGTTTGCCATTTCCTTCTGCAGCTCATTTTACAGATGAGTAAACTGAAGCAAACAGGATTAAATGACCTGCCAAGGATCACATAGCTAGTAAGTGTCTGAAACCAGATTTGAACTCAGAAAGATGAGCCTTCCTGACTCCAGGTCCAGCACTCGATCCACTGTGCCACCTAGCTTCCATAACTCACAGTATAGGATTCCCCCACTGGGGGTAAAAGGAATCTCCATCTTCCATACAAGAACTCAATTACCAGATGTATATCAGGAAGAGAATAGGATTTTTCCCCCCATAAAAAATCTAAACAAATCAAGGACTCACAAGATCCCATGACAACAGAGAGAAAAATACGAAGCATTTACATAATCCTTCAGTTCCTCCCACTCTACAGAAAACTGATACTATTAGGTCAACACCCTGACATTCCAGTAAAATTCTTCTCTCCCACAAGAGTAATATATAATCTGCATGGCTTAGTGGGTAAGGTATTAAACATGGAGTCACAATAATAGCTAAAATATTTTTGAACCCAGGATGACTACATTCCACCTCCGATACTTGCTAGTTGTGTAACCCTGGGCAGGTCACTTAACCTCTCTGTGCCTCAGTTTTTTCATCTGTAAAATTAAAGAGTTAGACACAGTGGTCTTTACCTACCGGCTCTAAACCTACAAAACATATGATCATTTTAGTGTACCATGTTTTAGAATCTCCTGGAAGATTAACGTACTTTGGGGGCAACTGAATAAGCATTCCTTTTTACATTGGACCTGAACTGTTCAAGTAACCTTTGACTCTCAATGCCTTTCACAAAATGCCTTTGCTCTCCAAGTAGGACACTTCACAGAAATTTTGTAGACTATGTCCTTTTTTTTTTTGTTCACTAAGAAATACATTGTGTCAGGAAATGATGCAACTAGGGGTCTCTCAAATTTGTGATTATCCATGAAGTAATTCCCAAAGGTAGTGCTATCCAGGAAATCTCCCTTCTTTGGCTAGAAGGCTCAATTCCAGTATATCAACTCTTAGGAAGTAAAAAATCCACCCCACTCCTCACACAGGTTGTAGAACTTCAGGAACACTGTCCTTGAACTCTCCTCCCAGCACAAGGAATATAGAGACTTGATCAATTATCCAATAAATGTGGTCAACATCAAAAATCACTGGGAGAAACATGCTGAAAACCTGTTTTCCTTGCTAATCAGTTTTATTTCCCCTTTCCATTCACCCTATTCTAGGTAATTTCTTAAGCTCTGCTTTTAAAAAGTTAGACATTTCTAGCTTTCATCTTTTACAATTTTAATCAATAAATCTGCTAAGTAGATTTAAAGAAAATATTATTGATTAACATTTCTTTATTCTCCTAAGTGGAATTTAAATTAGTTTTTTAAAATCTCTACATCAGCATTGTCACTTTTTTATTCTCAACAAAAGTCAAATGTATATGTTATAGAGCAATCAGGACTAAAATGAATACATTTTTTAACATTTATTACCTTTCTAATTCCTCTAAATTCAATTTAAGAAGCAAAATAATTTGGATGTGATTAAGGGTAGACCAAAGGGTAATAACTATTTTCTCCAATATAGGTGACATTTCAAACATCTATGTCAACTGAACTGGAACCTCTCTGACAGGTGTAGATTTTTTCTTAAAATAAAATCATCTGCCACAAGAAAGCCAAAATAACAGGACAGGATCTACCAGCAAAGCTATTAACTTCATTCAGCGTTCTCAAGATTTTATTACCAAAGAAGAATTTCACACGGGAAGAGGCATAAAATAAATTATCAGAGGTGAATGACTAGAAAAGGAGGGGTGGGTTGGTCATGGAGCAAGAGTAAGAGAAGGATGGAGAGCTTGCAGGCTACATAGGTCATCACCCAATGACAAGAGACCTCAAAAAAGGTCCCCATCCTTGTGAAGGACTTCAAGGGAAATAAGAATGAGTCACTTAGACTGGGAGGAAACAGGTAAGCTGTGAGGGTATGACCACATAGATGAAAGCACAGGTCTACCAGAGCAATCAAGGAGTTGTCAAGGGCTTGATCTTGCCCTAGAGACTTTAAGTAGAGTATACCTATTAAATGCTTACCACTGGTCTTTCTTGTGAACACCTGAATAAGAAAGCTTCCTCCTATCTAGGTTCAAAAATAGCTCATGCCCTTGTAGTTGACATTAATTAAGCAATTTTTATATAGTAGACTGAAATAAATGGTTCGCTGCTATGGAAAAGCTATCCATTTTGGGAAAATAGAATCCTTTTTGGAGCCTAGGCAGAAATATGTGCTGATGGAATTAAGGATGTTAAGGACTCTAGGAACATCTTGCAGTGTTACATCTCATTAAAATCTCCTTAAAGGATTTACTAGACCATGGAGTAGAGGATGTGAGTGGAGAATAGGACTCTGAACATTGTTTTCTTCCTTAAAATATCCATTTAACTCATTTGAGATCTAGTAAAAGTGAATAAATGAAAAGTGCCTTCTGAGTAGGACAGGCATGAAGAAATTGTTCTGTGAATGGTGACTTTTTATTTCCCCTACCCCCAACTTAAACAGTAGCTCAAGTCACGTAATCAGGGTGTAGTTAAAAATGTAATGAGGAATTGGCACCAGGCGTTTTATAGGATTGGAAGATTAGTTTTCATGCACGAAGCTTTCTTGTTATTTAAACTTTGTTACTGTCATCATTTTTCTAGCAGTTGAGTTTAACCTTTGAACATTAGGGACCGCCTGTACCCCACAGCAGACTCAGAAAGAAATGAAAAGTATTATTGGGTCCAGTGATCCATGGGGCACATCACTCCACAGCAGCGCTTCTATGAAATGAGAACCTGGATTTGTGTGTGGCTGTGGGGTGAGTGTGGGGGAGGGGTTGGGAAGGGGGCAGTATGTGGGTGTCTGGGTGGGTTGGTGTGGGGGGTTGGGGGTAGGGGAGGTGGGGAGTGTGGATATGGGTGTGGGTGTCTGAGTGGGTAGGTAGGTGGGTATGGGTGGATTTAGCTGCACAAAAACAACTCCATCTGTAAGACACTATGATGTATCATGGCATGCTATCCTTCAAGACTTCACAAAATCTTCATCAAGATGGGACACTATGCAGGTAAATAAAAGACTATTTGAAACTATAAGTCAATAAATGTTTAGTGACTGACTGACTGAAAAGCATTCAGGTAGAGTCTTTCCATTTCAAAGAATTAAGACACCATCACTCCTTGGCCTTTTGCCTAAGAAGAATATGATTACTATATTAGGGATACATTACAGGTATAAATAAATGTTCTCTTTTTGGGTACATAGATTGGACATCATTGACATCATTTCCTTCTAAATTCTGTCTCCCCCTTATCTTCAGATACAATGCATTGTCTTGTTTCTTCTCCTACATCTTTAAATATTCCTTTTTTGTACCTTGTTTACTGGCTCTTTGTCCTCTTCTATCCAAAATGATCCAATCAGAAATAATTTTGTGTCTACTATGTGCAAAATACTTTGCTGGGCTCTGGGATGATATATAGACAAAGTAAATAAAAGTAAAATATACTTTGTCTTTGAAGAGTTTACATTCTACTGGGCAGATACAGCATGTAAACAAATAAACACTTTACAGTAGTTGGTGGATGTCCCCCAAGCCACTACCCCAGGCTCCTCTTTTTTCTCTATTATCTACCTTAGAAATCTGTTCTAAAGCCTTACCCAACATTTCTCAGCAGATGATCCTTTTATATCCCAACTCTAATCTTACTTCAGAGCCCAGAACTATACATCCAGCTGCCTGCAGGGCATCTATACCATCTCAGTGATTAGTACCATCATACATCTGTCTCTCATTTTCCAAAACCTAGGAGGCATTTTTTATTCTTTCGTCATATTTCTTGTTATCAACTACTGACTTTGCCTTTACCTCCCCACACCTGGGCAGCTAGGTGGCAGAGTGGACAGAGTGTTAGTCCTAGGGTCAGGAAAACCTCAATTCAAATCCCACCTAAGATGCTTACTATTTGGGTGACCCTGGACAAGTCACTTAACCCTGCTGGCCTCAGTTTCCTCATCTGTCAAATTAGCTGAAGAAGGAAATGACAAACTACTCCAGTATCTTTGCCAAGAAAACCCCAAATAGGGTCATGAAGAGTTGAACACAACTGAAAAACAGCAAAAAAAACAATATAAAGAACAGCTAGGTGGTACAGTGGATAGAGCACTGGGCCTGGAGTCAGGAAGACCTGAGTTCAAATCCAACCTCGGACACATACTAGTTGTGTGATCCTGGACAAGTCATTCAACCCTATTTTCCTCAGTTTCCTCATCTGGAAAATCAGCTGGAGAAGAAAATGGCAAACCACTACACTATCTTTGCCAAAAAAAACCCCAAATGAGATCCCAAAGAGTCAGACATGACAGAAAATAACTAAACAACAACCCTATACTTAAGCTCTTTGTGGTGAGGGCATGGACCTTGTCATGCTTCCCACAAAGGTGGAAAGGAAGTCTTCCTGGTGCTGGAACAAACCAGATTGAACTTCAGACCACAACTATCCATGCCATCCCCCCAAACCACAGCTACGTATTTAGACAAGCTCCACACACATATGTATTAATTCTATTTCAATAATATCATATCTATCCCCTCCTTTGATTCCCATTTCCATGACCCTAGTATAGACCTCACTGAACTTATTTCAACTTACCTTCCAGATACTCTTTTATATACTTTGTTCTCTTTTAATCCATTATTGCATCACCCCAGCAAAATGTAAGGCTAAAAACTCTTTTATTATATCATTGTATCTCCAGGATCTCACACATAAGGTCACTAATAAATGTTTGTTTAATGAATACACTGTATAACATCCTCTTTTACATTTGAGGATTGTGTGGCGATGCTATTATTGGTGACATTTATGAATAGATCAAGAGCTGGGTCCAAATCCCAGTTCTATTTGCTCCCTCTGTGACCTGGGAAATTCAGTTAGTTGGTCTGGGTCTCATTTCCTTCATTTGTAAAATGAGAGTGTTAGACTGAATAATTTGTATGTTCCCTTCCATCTCTAAAGATTATGACCTGCCAACGCCTTCCATGGCTGGTGTTTATGGTCATTGCCCCATGGTCTGTCTCTGTCGACTCTTTTCTCTCTTGCATCTCAGCCACCTCACTCCCTTTCCTCTAATGGATTCCCCCTATATCCCATTGGTGTGGGCCAGCTTGCTGCTCTGACTGCTTTTCCCACAGTGTCATTTGATATCTTTCTTGACCACCTATTCTTTGGTGCCCTTTGTAACGACCTTGATTACAACTAATTGACTCCATGTCACCAGAGAATGACTGTTTCAGTTTCCTGGTGTCATCCATCCCACTATGCAACTCAGTAAAGTGGCAAGCAGCTCTGGTGTGGGTAACGTGCTTGTATTCCAGGACAGCTGTTCTTGGCTACTGGCTATTATCTAAGCATGTATTTAAATAGTGATTATCACCTTTGTGGCATGGCTAGAAGCTAGTCAAACAATATCTCCCAAGGAGAAACAGAACATTTTTTGCTATCACCCTTCCCCTTCTTGTAACAGAGAAATATAATCAGAATGGCTTTGTGCCTCCTATTGTCATTTTATAAAAAGACAAATTTCACATATACACCACAGAATACAGTTTCACAAGGCTCACTAGATTAAGGAGAAGAAATTCAGCAAACACACATTTGCAGGAATGTAGTCCAACTAAATTATAATTCTCTTTTTGAGTATGTGTATGTGGGAGGGTGGGCGGTACTGAGGGAAAGTGATTGTGCCTCTCACTAATAAGCATTATATATTACTGTAGAAATATTTTTATAGGACCTACTGTAAAGGCAAGCAAAGTAGGATCTTTTGCTGTTTGAGTTTTAGCCAATCAAATGCCTTAGACTGAGTCTTGCCTTTGATTAATTTAATTAATAGTCTTTGATTAGAAACAGTATACATATGCATGTGTGTGTGTGTGCGTGTGTGTGTGTGTGTGTATATGTGTATAGTAGAGAGAGCAGACAGAAGCAGAGCAGAGAGAGAAGGGACCATGAGCTGGCATGGGGAACTTGCTTATAGGGAGGCCTAACAGAAAGAATGTTTGTGATGTCAGAGTTCTATCTGTTGATCTGTGTTAATTTTTCAGACAGAAATCCTGTCTGTTGGTCTGTATTAATTTCTCAGACTGAAGCTCTGTTTGTTGGTTTTATGAGGGAATTGAAATGATGGTGCTGGTAATGTATATAAATGTATATAATGTATGCCCCTGTTAAGCTTTGTTTTCCTAGAAACAGAAGCTGAGGACAGGAGCCCCTCAAGCCTGCTTTCAGGCAGAGGCAGGAAGAGTTTGGAGTGGAACAGTCCCCAAGGGTTGGGACAAAGAGCAAGAACAGAGAACTGCCAACTTGTAAACCCAGGCAAGAGTTGGGAATGGTTGGCCCATGGAGGAGGAGCTGTGGGGTTTAGAATTCAGCCTTGAGTCAAGATGAGAGAGGACTTCACTTGGACATTGTGTATTGATTAAGAAGACTGATCTTACGGTGACCTAGGGGCGGATGGTGTGGTATTTTCTGCTACCTCTTAAGGATGTATTGTGGTAGGGAAGACCCTAGTCTGGGACCCCCTGACTTTGGGGATGCAGTGATATATGCCATGCACCATGTGACATAATGAATATTATGAGACACATATATGTATTAGATGATATATTTTGCTTACAGATGTTGTTATGGCTGTTATGCTTTATTTTCCTGAACAATGTTTAGTTTGTTGCTGAATAGAGAGCTCACTATACCATGTGTTAAGACCCTTAAAATCATTCACAGCAGCAGGTCTCAAGTGTGCTGCCATGATTGGCTTTACACCTACCTAATTCTCACACATGTGACCTACAAACCACCCCCGAGCCAAGGTGCATTGTAGGCCAATGTCTATTTAAATTCAAAGTTCATGAGTCCCCACTAATATACTCATCTTACCAACAAACCAACAGACTCATCAAGTTGAAGCAAAAGGCATTAATTAATTAAGTAGCATAGCAAAATAAGTAACCAGAAAGCTTCCCCCAGATATAAAAGGTTACTCTCTCCCACAGGTTACCATACCAGTGTGAGAGAGATATACACAAGGAAGACAAGGAACTGGTATAGCTGAGAGTTCTCCATCAATAAGTTAGCCAACAAACATTTGAGCAACTACTAAGTGTCAGGAGCTATGATCAGAAGTGCAGTAAGCATAAAAAGAAGCAGAAGACTGTCCCTGCTCTCAAGAACTTCACACTCTAATGGGGAAGATGAGCAAACAAATACGTACCAGCAGGCTACATATAGGATAAATAGGAAATAATTAACCAACGGAAGGCATTAGAGTGGGGACTTCTCTAATGGAGCTGGGGAATGACTGACCTAGTTGTGGCACATGAATGTAATGGAATACTATTGTTCCATACAAAATGAAGAGGAGGTGGATTTCAGAAAAAGCTGGAAAGACTTGAATGAACTGATGTTGAGCGAAATGAGCAGAACCAGGACAAACTACATTGTACACACTAACAACTGCATTATGCGATGACTGACTTTGATAGACTTATCTCTTCTTAGCAGTGCAAGAATCCAAGTTTAACACCAATATGAAATAGTAACTGTTTCTCTTTTACCCAGGAACTCTGAGGGTCTTCCCCTCAAAGTTTGATTTTTTTTATTTAAAGAGGCCATCCCCTGAGTAACTACTTATAGAAGTCTATTTATTAAATGGGTATATCTCACTCAATATAAGTCTGGGAATGGGAAGGATAATAAAAATGCATTCAGCTCTAAAGGAATTCAAGGTTTGAGGTTCAGACAAAAATATGAGAATGTAATAAGACCTCAGCCTTAAAGGGCCAGGGAGTCACATTGCATCCTGGCCCATCTACAATGATCCTGATAAGTATCCAGCCACTGGATCCAGATGACTCAGGAGAAGAAAGTGAGGTTGGTGACCTTTCCCAGCCCTCCTTTATTCAAATCACAGCCAACTGCAAGTCATGTCATCATCCTGATGTCACAGTCCTTTTAAAGAACGAAGGACAAACACAACAACAACAAGATACCCACAACAACTGCTATGGACATACATGTGCATTTCCAGTGTAAATTCACAAAATATAAGCTCTCTTCCTCAAAGATGAAGCCAAAATATTTATTCAGATACCAGAAAATCAATTCCAACATGGTAAGAATGAAGTTCATACACATTACCAGTAAAAGGAACTCTGCCATCCCCAAGCCTTCTCCCCCCAAGTCCTCTCCACAAACAAGCTCCCTTAGACAAAATTTGTCCCTCTCTCACTCACACTAGCTGCTCTGCCTCAGATGTGTGTCCTCTCTCTCAGCTCTACCTCACTCTCTCTTCCTGCTCCACCCATTCAACAAGTTTTTTCCACCATGGGCTTCACATGACTCAAGTTGTGGACTGGGTCAAAACTCAAAGCTAATAGGTCAATGGGAAATAACACAAAATAAACACATAAAACAACATCTTAGGGTGGGAGCTTGAGCACAAGCTCCCCATCATTCCCCCCTCAAACGAATGGGACCCAAAACCCTTGGGGTAAAAGGTGCAGACCTCTTTTTCTATAACTACTTCCTGCTGAGATTGGACAAAGAGCTGTCCCTGCCTCAAGAGGTCCCATTTGTGGGATCAGTTCTTTAGTCAGTATCTGAAGCTTGTTCTATGCCAAGCCCAGGGGCAACATATTGTAGTCTTGGACAGGGGGTGACATCCAGCTTAAGCAGTCAGTCATCTACAAGTGGAGGGCACTAATCCTATGGGAGACGAATCTAGCAAATAAGTTGAATAGACAAAAACCAAAAAAAAGAGAGAGAGAGAGAGAGACAATAACCAGAAGCAGGATAAATATAGCATCAGCCATGCTTCTGGAGTCCATGAACTCACTAGAACTGCACTAATTCCTGTCTTCCTTACTGCAGGGTTTCTCTATATAAGAGCAGCATCTGCCCCAGTATTTATTAATGCCCTAGTTACAGTAGTCGATCAATTTTTCCAATATATGATTAAACTGATATGGGGTCTGTAATCCTGTACTTCTTTAATCTGAGCTGGAGCTTGGCGCATTTCCTATTCTCCCTGAGCTTTAATACAATGATTCAGGGGAGATCTGTAGGGGCAATTCTTACTTCCCTATTTTGTCTAATGTTAAGTCCCTCTTCTTGGTACATCTCATATAGTTCATTAGTTTGAATACCATCTATTCTTCCAAAATCTATCCCTGCTCTTAATAAAAGAATAAATATTTCTTTCATTGTTAGTCTATTCTGACTTTGAATCCACTGGCTATTTGCTCTTCTCTCTTGAGGAAATTTATCTTTTCCCCATTCCCTTCAGTCACTTAACTATGAAATCTTATCCAACACCTCCAAAAGAAGGTGCGCTATTTCTCCAATTAGTAGAGTCAGAATTATATGTTTATAAACAGGAGAAGCAGACTTCACTATTATATTCCTATGAGGAACTGTTAAGGGGGTAATATGATAAATGTCAGCATCTCTGACCATTATTACAGTTTTCATTACCTCTTCTTTTAACTTTCTCATACAGTCTCTAAGTGAATACCAGGGTCTATCTCCACCAGGCCACATAGAATCAGTGGGACACTGTCTATTGCATCCCTTGGCATCTAAAACTAACAAATTAGTCCCATTGTTACCTCAACGAAAATGGTAATCCCTAAAAGCTTGCTGTACAGTTCTGATAAATGCTTATGAATTTCAAACAATCTATGTTATCTATCCATAATCCTCCAGTCCCTTCATCATTGATTCTCACCATCCAAGATACTAATGATTCTACCATTTTTTAGGTGAATGAACTTAAAATATCTGTCACCTCCTACTGAGTAAAATCCTCAGTTACTTCCTTAAACACTGTGTGGCCCCCTGTTTCTCCTCCTTCCTTCATAGTATTGGACATGTGCCCACATTCCTATAAGCCTCTTCATCTACATTTGCTTCATTTTCCTCCCACGTATCTTCCTCCCAGGTGTCTGGGCAACAATCAGGCCCCATAGACACAAGGGGTGCATTCACTTTCCTCTTGTTAATTATTCTCTCTTTTTTTTTCTGAGCTAAACTAACAGCTGCCTTTTCTCCTATCACCTGATATTTTCTTGCTTGCTTTTCTAAAGGAAAGTTCAGATGCTATCGCATAGAAAGCTTCTCACACAAATCAGCTAACTCCTTTTTTTTATCTGAATCTTTCCCTCCAGCTATTTGTCTCTACTTTTACATATAACACAATAACTTGTTAACAACACCCATCCTCTTCTGTATATCTCTGCAATTTCTTTCCCTGGTTCTATTGGTATTCCTTGCAAACATCTTTCTAAATCTCTGGATTCTCCCTTCTGTAGCCTCAGTTCATAGTTTTTATCCCATTCTCTTGCCAGGGAGGAATAAGGTAAATCCTCCCATCCCAGAATACCCATTTCCTTCTCTAGAGTCTTCCTGTCTTCAAGTAGAGGTTTTATATTTTGCAATTACATCCTCATCACCATTTATAACACCAATGCAATACCCACAGCAGACGCCATGGATATGCAGGTGTATTCCAGGGTAAATTCACAAAATATAAACTCTCTTCCTCAAAGATAAAAGCAAAATATAGAAGGTAAAATAATGAGTTCAGTTTTGGAGATATTGAGTTTAAGATAGTGGACTTCCAGTTCAAGATATCTGAAAAGTAGTTGGAGATATTAGATTGAAGGTGAACAGAGAGGTTAGGGTAGGACAAATAGATTTGAGAATCATCAGCATAGAGATGGAAATTAAACCCACAGGACCTGATGAGATTAACTTTCTCTAAAGGAAGATGATAACATGTAACTTCTGATAAATTTATCATTATTAGGGCAGATAGAAGGTTCCTATAAGACAGAGGGCACACAAGTGAAACAGTTTTGTTGGGATGTTATAAGAAATGAATAGGCAAGAAAAAAGGATGCTCCAGGAGAAGAGAGAAGGGAAGGCAAATGGGGGAAACTGTCTTGCATAAAGAAGTCATGCAAAAAAAAAAGCTTTTACAGTGAGGGGGGAAATTGTGGGGCTGTAGATAGGACTTGAACCTCACTCACATCTAAATTAAGTTAAAGAGGGAAATATACATATGAGTGTGTGTGTGTGTGTGTGTGTGTGTGTGTGTGTGTACAGACTCAATTGGGTATAGAAATCTATCTTACCCAACACGAAAGTAGAAGGAAAAGGGGATGGGGGAGGGGGGGTGTTGATGAAAGGGAGGGCTGACAAAAAAGGGCAATGGTCAGAAACAAAAGAGACTTTTGAGGAGGGACAGGATAAAAAGAGAGAGAAGCATAAACAGAAGAAAATAGAATGGAGGGAAATGCATAGTTAGTAATCATAACTGTGAATATAAATGGGATGAATTCAGCCATAAAATGGAAGCAGTAGAATGTATTAGAATCCAGAATTCAATAACATGTCTTTTATAAGAAACACACTTGAAACAGAAATATATACAGAATAAAAATAAGGGTCTGGAGTAGTATCTATTATGTTTCACCTTATGTAAAAAAAATCAGGGGTGGCAATCGTGATCTCAGACAAAGCAAAAGCAAAAAAAGACCTATTTTAAATGGATAAGCAAGGAAACTACATCTTGTTAAAAGATGCCATAGATAATGAAGTGATACCAACACTAAACATACGTGCACCAAATGGCATAGCATCTAAATTCTTAAAGGAAAAGTTAAATGAATTATATGAAGAATTCTGTAAATGAAAAACAGAATTGCAGGACAGTAAAATTATATTAGTGAAAAACCTCAACTTTTTCTCTTAGAGCTAGATAAATCTAACCATCAAATAAATAAGAAAGAAGTTAAAGAGATGAATAGAATCTTATAAAAGTTAAATATGATAAATTTCTGGAGAAAACTGAATGGAAATAGAAAGAAATATTCCTTTTTCTTAGCCATACGTGGTACCTTCACAAAAACTGACCATGAATCAGGGCATAAAAACCTCATAATCAAAATAAGAAAAGCAGAAATATTAAATTCACTCTTTTTAGACTATAATGCAATAAAAATTATATTTAATAAACAGCCATGGAAGCAGAGATTCAAAGCTAATTGGAAGCTAAATAATAAAATACCAAAGAATGAGGTGGTCAAAGAACAAGTGATAAAAACAATCAATCATTTATTTCATTGAAGAGAAAGATAACAATGAGACAACATATCAAAATTTGTGGACTACAGCCAAACCAGTATTTGGGGGAAATCTTATATCTGTAAATGCACATATCAATAAAAAAAGAAAAAGAGTTGATGAATGAACTGGTATGTAACAACAACAAAAAACCTAGAAAAATAATGGATTAAACATTTCCATTTAAACAAAATGGAAATCCTGAAAATCAAAGGAGTGGTGAATAAAATTTAAAGTAAAAAAAAAAAAAACACCAAACTGTTGAATGAATAAAACTAGAAACTTGCTTTATGAAACATTTTTAGGTTGAAAAACTTATGTTTATATACAAAAACAATGTTTTTATGAAAAACAAACAATAAAATAGATAAACTCTTTAACCAATAGATAAACCATTTAAACAATAAAATAGATAAATCATTTAATCTTATTCAAACGAAGAAAACCAGATTGTCAGTATAAGAAAATGAAAAGGGTGAATGTACCACCAATGATGATGAAATTAAAGCAATTCTTAGGAGTTATTTTGGCCAATTATACGCCTAAAAACTGATGTTCTAAGTTGAAATGGATGAATATTTACAAAACTATAAATGCCCAGATTAACAAAAGAGGAAATAGAATACTTAAATAATCTTATCTTAGAAAAAGAAATTGAATAAGCTATAAACTCCCTAAGAAAAAAATCCCATGACCAAATGTATATACAAGTGAATTCTATCAAACTTTTAAGGAACTAATAATCCTAAAATCTTTGGAAAAAATGGGCAAAGAGGGGGGCGGAGCCAAGATGGCAGAATAAAAGCAAAGATTTCCCTGAACACTATCCCAAAGCCCTCCAAATACCTGCAAAAAATGACTCTAAACAAATTCAAGAGCTACAGGACCCACAAAATGACAGAGTGAAATAATTCCCCAGCCCAAGCTAACCTAGAAAGTCTATAGGAAGGGTCTTTCACAGCAGGCAGGGAGCAGAGCACAATCCTGCATAGGCTACACCAGCACAGACTAGCCAGAACAGGTCTCAGAAGACTGAATCATTGGCAGTTGTGACAGTTTCCAGACTTCCTCAACCCACAAACACCAAAAAGGTCAGTGGGAAAACTCTGTGGGACCTGGGTAAAAGAGGAGCATGTGGTCTGGCTAGCCCTGGCCCCAACCCCAGGATGGCAGCTTGCAGTAGCAGCAGCAGAAGCAGCAGCAGCAGCAGCAGTGGCAGAGGCTGCTTCTGGAGCTCTGGACTCACAGGTAGTGGGGGATGGAGAGACTGATACAAAATCTCTGAAGCCTGGGACACTACACCCACACCCACACCCACTGGAGGCAGAGTCCTACCTTGACAAAGAGTCAGAAAGTCAAGTGTTTGGCTAGAAATATGAGAAAACATCATAAAAGAACTCAGACTATAGAATCTTACTCTGGTGACAAGGAAAATCAGGGCATACAACCAGAGGAGGATAGCAGAGTCAAAACTCCTACATCAAAAGTCTCCAAGAGGAATATGAATTGTTCACAGGTTATGGAGGACCTCAAAAAGTATTTTGAAAATAAAGTAAAAGAAGTATAGGAAAAATTGGAAAGAGAAATGAGAGTAATGCAAGAAAATCATGAAAATTGAATCAACAGCTTGCTAAAGGAGACCCCCCCAAAAAAAAACTGATGAAAATAACACCTTAAAAATAGACTAACCCAAATAGTAAAAGAGGCCCAAAAAGCCAATAAGGACAAGAATGCTTTAAAAAAAACAGGTTTGGACAAATGGGAAAGGAGGTCCAAAAGGTCATTGAAGAAAATAATTCCTTCAAAATTAGAATGGAGCCAATGGAAGCTAATGACTTTATGAGAAAGCAAGAAATAAAACAAAACCAAAAGAATGACAAATAGGAGACAATGTGAAATATCTCATTGGAAAAACAACTGACCTGGAAAATAGATGCAGGAGAAACAATTTCAAAATAATTGAACCACCTGAAAATCATGATCAAAAAAAGAGCCTAGACATCATCTTTCAAGAAATTATTAAGGAAAATTGCCCTCATACTCTAGGGGAAAAAGAATGGAAATTGAAAGAATCTGCCAATCACCTTTGAAAAGAGATCCTAAAAGGAAAACTACTAGGAATATTGTAGCCAAATTCCAGAGTTTCCAGGTCAAGGAGAAAATATTGCAAGGAGTCAGAAAGAAACAATTTGAGTATTGTGGAAATATGATCATGATAACACAAGATCTAGCAACTTCTACATTAAAGGATCAAAGGATTTGGAATGTGATATTCCAAAGGTCAAAGGAGCTAGAATTAAAACCAAGAACTACCTACCCAGCAAAACTGAGTATAATCCTTCAGGAGGAAAAACTGGACATTCAGTGAAATAGAGGATTTCCAAGCATTCTTCATGAAAAGACCAGAGCTGAATAGAGAATGTGATTTTCAAATACAAGAATCAAGAGGAGTATGAAAAGGTAAACAGGATCTTTCCTGAAATCATGAGAGACTTACTAAAGTTGAACTGTTTACATTGCTACATGGAAAGATGATATTTGTAATTCATGAGACCTTTCTCAGAATTAGGGGAGTTGGAGGAAACAGATAAAATAGATAGATGATTAGATAGATAGATAGATAGATAGATAGATAGATAGATAGATAGATAGACAGACAGATAGACAGATAGATGGCACAAGGTGAGTTGAATATGAAGGGATGATATATTAAAATTAAGGGGTGAGGGAGGAATTTCTTAGGAGAAGGAGAAAGAAGATAGAATGGGATAAATTATCTCACATAAAGGAGGCAGGAAAAGGTTTTACAATGGAGGAGAAGATGGGGGGAGGTGAGAAGGAAGGAGTGAACCTTACTCTTATCAGATTTGGCTTAAGGAGGGAATAATATCTGCACTCAGTTGGGTATCTTACCCTATGGGAAAGTAGGGGGGAAGGGGTTAAAAGGAAGGGGGATGATAAAAGGGAAGACTTAGGAGAGTTGGTAGCCAGAAGCAAACACTTTAGAAAAGGGACAGGGTCAAAGGAGAAAACAAAATAATTGGGGGGTGGGATACGATGGAGGGAAGTATAGTCTTTCACAGCATGACTATTATGGAAGTGTTTTGTATAACTACACATATATAACCTATATTGAATTGTTTGCCTTCTCAATGACAGGTGGGGAAGAGAAGGGTGAGAATTTGGAACTCAAAAAAACAAATGTTAAAAAATTGTTTTACTTTCCACTGGGAAATAAGATATATAGGCAATGAGTATAGAAATCTAAAAGTAAAGGTAAAGGAGAAGAGGATAAGGGGGAGAGATGATAAAAGGGAGGGCAGACTGCAGAAAGGGGTAATCAGAATGCATGTCATCTCATGGTAGGGGAAAGATGGGGAGAAAATTTGGAATTCAAAATCTTGTAGAAATGAATATTGAAAACTAAAAATAAATAAATTTAAATCTTTAAAAAGAATTGAAAACAAAAAATTAGCAAAAGAGTCCTATCGAATTCCCTTTATGAAATAAACATGGTTTTGAGAACTAAATCAGGGAGAGCAAAAACATAGAAAGGGGAGGGCTAGGGGAGAGGGAAAGTGAGGCAACCTTTTATTGATTCAAAAAAATAATTTAAACAAAGAATCTTTGGTGTAGAGGTAAACCTCATAGACTCGATCTGTGTTCATCAGCAAAAAGTGAGGACAAATTAGACATACTGGAGATTACAAGCTCCTCAAGTTATTGCAGGAGAGCATCTAAGGAGAAGACTGAGCTATAAACTATACTGTGAGTACATCTCGGTCTTACTGCTCTTTCTTCTAGTGACATTACAAAGAATACATATTAGGAGCAGAGACAGTGCAAGTATTTTGTGTACTTTGGTAGATTGATTCCCAGGTTTTTTTGCATTTTGGTAGTTATTTGGGACAGAATTTTCCTCTTTCTTATTGCCTCTTGGGGTTTTTTATTATTATATAAAAATAGTGTTGATTTTTGAGCATTTATTTTATAGCTTGAAACTACTAAAGCTATGTCTCAGTTAGTATCTATGTCCATTCACTACATTTTTCTAAGTAAGACATCCTTTAATCAGCAAAAAGGGATAGTTGTATTTCCTCTTTACGTATCTTTATACTTTTAACTTCTTTTTTCTCATCTTGTTGCTATTGCTATCAATATTATATATTGTCATATATATTATTTAATAGTGGGGATAATGGGCATCTTTCCTCATTTTATTGCTTAGCACTTACTCCTTTAGTATTTATTAATTGGGAAAGCTTCTAGTGTATTCTCATTCCATATGATGCCTTTTTTGGTTTTAGAAAGCTACTTTTTATAATATTTTTAAAAAGTTTCCTCCATGCTTTTACTTTGTTGGATTTTCAGCAAAAAAAAAAAAATCATACTTTACCATGTCACAGTCTTTTTTCAGCATCTACTGAGATTTTTTGTTAATAATATGATTAATTATATCGATTATTTTCCTAATGTTGAACCAGAAAACTATCTTTGGATTCAAGTTCTTCTTCTAATAAATACTGGTTGGGTCAGCAGGATGACATTTAACATCATTGCATTGCAGAGTGGCCAGTAACATGCATCAGAAGGAATTTCCTCACTGAGAGTTCTCCACGCTGATCACTGATAAATATCATAAGTCCTGAGCCCCCCAAAAAAGCGTCAATATGGTAACAGTAGGAAAGAACTATAACCCTCTCCTCAATTGGTCAGAAAACTTAAGGAGGCAGGCAGGGACGAATTTTGGCACAAGGCTAGAGTAGATAAATTTCTATCTAAGGGTATGGTCATAAGGTTGCCCCTGTCTCCACTACTAAGGAACTCTACCCTTCACAGAAGAAGGTATCCTAACAATCTCATTTTGTTCTCATCTTTTTTAATAAAAATATTTTTTCTGGTAGACAATGCAAATGGGAGATTCAAAAACTAAGATTTTAAATTATATCGTTTATATAAGTCCCCTCTTTTTTCCTCTACATTACATGCTAAAGTTAATTCTCAATTATCAAGGCTAGTAGATGGAAGAAATAGAGAAAATAGGTCATTTTTCTTCCACAGAAATGTCTTGGTCTGTATGGTCAGGAAATGATGTGATCAATCCATTTATTCAGTTAGATCAGCACTGCTCTCCGGCATTCAGGGGTATGGATCACTCTCTTCTTTTCAAAACTTCTTTTGTGGCCTTCGGTGTATGAAAGTACACAATCCCGGTAATGCTCCTATGCCCTACTTTATTCTTTCATTTGCTAGCTCTTCATCCTCCTGCTGATCCTAAAAGTAAGCACATGTTTCCTTCATGTAGCACACAGGGCTCTGGGTTCACTCTCCCTACCCACTTTTGAATTAACGTTCAAGTCCCAGAGCTCAGCTTCTTCTCCCTCTAAGAGTTCTAGGGGTAACCCTGAGGACCTAGAGGTGACTTCGAATACCAAAGACAACCCTCTTCCCCATGAATTCCCTTTAAATGCTTGAAAATATCTGCCTTTCCCCTTCTGCCACCCCAACCTCAAAATACATAGTCTTCTCTAGGTCAAATATTTCCAACTCTTTCATTTGATCTTCATATGGGATTAGTGTGGGCCTTCCAGAAGTTTAAAATCTAATCAATGTGTCTTGTAATAATAGATAATAATATTAATAATACAGGTAATAATAACAATAAGGCAGCTAGGTGGCACAGTGGATAAATTTGAACGCCCACATTGCGTCTTATGTTTCTTGTTTATCCTCAGAAGAACCCAGCTCAGAGCCTTGCACAGGTTGGGAGCTCAATAAACATGCTGATCAAATGAATTAATCAAATGAATGAATACAGAAGATTAAAAATTTACCTCTGGAACTCAATTTTAGCCAATAATGTAATAAGGTTGTCTCCAAAAATTATTGTTAGGTATTTAGAGAAATTTGGTATCTAGGTCATGTACTCTTTACTCTGTGCTAGTCTAAAGTATTGGGTTTACATTTTTAATAATTATTCTACACTAAGGGTAACACTAGGACAGCTAGGTAATATAATAGATAGCATGCCATCCCTGGAGTTAGGAGGACCTGAGTTCAAATCCAGCTTCAGACACTTACCAGTTGGATGACCCTTGACAAGTCACTTAACCCTATTTGCTTCAGTTTCTTCAGATGTAAAATGGGCCAGAGAAGGAAATGCAAACCATTCTAGGATCTTTGAATCACATGGGGCCACAAAGAGTAAGACATGACTGAAAAATAACTGAAAAAAGTTGCCTTTCAATTTTAAGATTCTATGACTTATATGTGTTGAACAAAGATAATACATTAATTTAGCATTTTAATGTTTGCAAAGCATTTTGTATATCTTACCTCCTTTGGTCTTCACAAACTCCTGGGGATGTAAATGCTGCCAGGATTATGATTCCCATTTTACAGATGAAGAAAATAAGGATGAAAGAGCATAAGGACTTTCCTCAAGTTCACACAGTGAAGAAGTTTGAGATAAGATGAGATCAAACCCAACTCTCCCTCACAAGGCCTAGTGTTTGATCTACCATGCCCTGTGACTTCTCAGTGATGTAAGTTTAGAAATTCAGAACTTTAATACCCACAGACCTTAAATGTAGACCCAGATTGATGGACCTCAGTGTCAACCCGTTTTGAAAGGGGCTAATAAAAATACCCAGTTCAAAGTTGTCTCCTATAACTCTAGCTAAGCAGAAAAGAAGACTGCAGGGGAAAATAAATTCTCTATTCAGGCAGGAAGTAGAAAGCTTCAGAAGTCTGTGGGAAAAATGACAGGAATAAAGTAAAATAAAATGTGATTGGAAATATTAGAAGGGAGAGAAGATTCTGAAAAACAATGGAGGTAATTGGAAATTTCTTGTTAGAGTAATCAATAATAAAAATGTAACTCTCACTCTGTCTCCCTGCTTCCATTGAGAGAATAAACCTAAATTCAATCCAGGCTGAACCATGTTTTATATCTTAGAATAAAATGACAGTAGAAATTATTGAAAGCTTTTGGAAAACCACAGGTAAATGAGCATCTCAAGGGGAATAAACTTATATTGTACTTACATGGGCCTGACAAATTCCCCACCCTTGTCCATCCTGCCTTATAACCTTTGGCTGATACACATTTTGGAAAGATATACAATTCACTTTTTCCACTATATGGAGCATGTTAGAAAGAACATTGACTCAGAGGTTCAAACCTTGGGTTTTAATGCTTTCTACTTGTATAACATTGGCCAAGTCACCAAACTTCTTCAGGTCTCAGTTTCCTTATCTGTAAAATGGGGATAATAATAGCTCCTGTTTTCCAGGATTGTTTGAGTATCAAAGAAGACAATATTTGGGAAGCACTTGGCACATAATAGGCATGTAATAGGTGTTTGCTTCCAACATGACAGGCACTAATCCATGTACTAGGAGTGATAAGGAAACCATCCTACTCACATGGAGTTTATATTCTATAGGAGATGACAAGTACACATATAAATATCTATGGTACAAAGTAAATAAATATGGATAAATATCCAAGATCCTTTGGGAGGGAGGGCACTTCAGGAAGTGACTCTAAGAGGAAGATGAAAGAGGGTGAGCAATTCGGGCGTGGAGGAACACAAGTTAAGACAAAGAAATGGTGAGTTAGAGTCAAAGGTCCTGGGGTCAAATCTCAGCCTGCTACTTACTACCTGTGAGAACTTGAGCAAATCAGTCAACATTCCTTATCAGTAAAATAGGACTATTAACTACAGGACCTCTAAGGTTTAAATCTATGGTCTCATGACAAGAACTCAAGTCTCCTGCATCCTCATATAGTATTCTTTCTATTATACTATTTTGTCTATATTGAAAAGTAATATACATATATTTTGTTGTTGTTCAGTCATTTCCATTGTGTCTGACTCTTCATGACCCTATTTGTTGTTTTTGTGGCAAAGATACTGAAGTGGTCTGCCATTTTCTTCTCTATCTCATTTTACAGATGAGGAAACTAAGACAAACAGGGTTAAGTGATTTGCCCAGGGTCACACAGCTACTAAGTGTCTGAGCCCAGATTTGAACTCAGGTCTTCCTGACTCCAGACCCAGTGCTCTATCCACTAGTTGCCTTGTATTTATATTTACATAATGTTAAAATCATCTTTTAAGGATTCGTTATTTCATTGATATACAGATCATATAGGCAGAAAAACATGGTGGATGCCTGGTTCAGATTCTGACTCTGATCGTCATGAACCATGAGGCCATGAGTCAGATACTTAATCTCTTTAATTTTAGCCTCAGGCAATTCTAAGACTAAACTATAGATGAG
Source organism: Notamacropus eugenii (assembly GCF_028372415.1). Taxonomy (NCBI): domain Eukaryota; kingdom Metazoa; phylum Chordata; class Mammalia; order Diprotodontia; family Macropodidae; genus Notamacropus; species Notamacropus eugenii. Next base: position 140,068,359 of record NC_092877.1, read on the forward strand.
CTGCAATCTGCCTAGAGTAAGGAATTCTCACGCCATTGAAATCACTGGTACTTGATATTTTCACAGAGATCACAACCACACTATCCCTCATAGACAGTCTTCATGAAATGAAAACACCTAAGAGCCAACATGCTAATAGTGATCTTCTAATGGTGACCCTCCAGATAATCAATCTCCTCCTTGAAATCTATCTTTGTAGGACATTTGACCTTTGTGCTCTACTGACATGGCCTAAGGTCACCTCCATGCCTCAGTCAGACCACCAGAGGATAACAGGAGAAGTCTGCACAGCATGTGTTGTACCAATTTCTAAACAATAGTTAATAAACTACTAACCACTTTGTAGAACTCAAAGTAATGAAATCCATTAATAAGCCTCTGTCCTGTCTAATCTGTCGTAGAAGCTTGAAGTTCAAAGAGTCAGCATTTCTAACTGTCAAGGTTATATCAGGCTTTAATCCCAGGCTCTACACACCCCATAACACAGATTTGTGACTGAGGCAGTTCAAGGACAAACATTTATTAAGAACAGGAAGAAACATTAATTAAGATGGAACTTCTGGCCATTTGTACTCAAACATTCAGTTTCTACATACCTACCCTAGAAAATCCTGCAATTTGCACCAGATTGAATCAAAACCAAGAATTCCAATGAGGAAGTAGAGTGACATTTTCCACACCAAAACTGCACAGCAGATAAGGCAACAGACCAGACAAAAGAGGAAAGTGCCCTCCCCAGAACCAGTGCCAGCATTTAGTAAGAGGCACAGCTCTGCCTTAGTTAAATTCAATTCACCCATAAGTCAAGATGTCACCTGTGATGGCATTGGTCTTTCAAAAGTAAGGACAGACAGCAACAGCAATAGGTGTAGCCTATAAAGCTCTATAAAACTCCCATAAGAAAATCCAAGGGTGATCAGAAAATCCCACCAAAGATCAGTATGGTACCAACCAACATGGTTCCAAAGGGTTCAGACTAGGATCTCTTGTATGCAAATGCATCAGAGGACCCTGATATTCTGTTCCGAGAGACCAGAAAGGACCCTAAAAATCCACACCTTTGACCTCCAAGATCCACAGAGGCCAAACCCTGGAAGGAAGAGATAATCACAGGAACCCAGAGAACCAACAGAGAGATCCAGTAGGGCTGAAAATCCCATCCCTTCCCTCCGCAAAGAAAACAGCAAGAACTTATCCCTGGAATGAAACCACAATTCAGAGCAAAAGGTAAATAGATGAGCAAATCAAAAACACACCAACTAATATTGAAAATTATTGCAAACACAACTTTATAACAACTGCGAGCAGGGACTCAAAGGAGAAAAAAAGGATCTTCTGCCAAGACTCAATGAATACCTAGGAGAAATAAATCAAGAGATAAAAACATAATAAAAGCTGTAAGAAATGGACTCCCTGAACACTATAACAAAATGAGCAGAAATCAATGACTCCACAAGACAATAAGAAGTATTTAGAACAAATTTTAAAAAATGAACAAATAGGAGAAAATGTGGGATAACCAACCTGAAAAACAGGTCAAAGAAAGATCACTTAAGAATCACTGGACTCCCTGAAATCTGTGATTTTTTTTTTAAAAAGTTCAGACACTATATTTCAAGAATTGGTGGTTGCCCACATCTTGTAGAATAAGAGAACAAAATAAAGATGTAAAGGGTTCACCCATCACCTCCTGAAAGCAACCGCAAAAGGAAAAGTCCAAGGAATGTCATAGCCAATATCCAGAGATCTCATATCAAAGAAAAAAATACTGCAAGTACGCAGAAAGAAGTAATGTGAATACCATGGAACTATAGTGAAGATCACACTAGACTTCCTCACTTCTACTAACATACAGAGAAGATTCTGTAATACATTCATCTGAAAGGCAAGAGAGGGAGAAAAAGAGGTGCCTAGTCAAAAGAAACTTACCTTGAAAAGCTGAGTAAAATTCTACAAGGAAGAAAAATGGATCTTAAATGGAACAAAGGCTTTCAAGAATTTCTGATGTGAAATATCAGAGCTTAGAAGGAACTTTGAGATGCAAAGACAAGAGTCCATTACACTACCCAAGATAGCCAAGCAGATGGAAGTAGTGAAGCCAAGGTCTTCCCTATATCTACTCCACAAAGAACTAGAAAATATATCACATCAAATCTTGATTGGGAATTATAAGGGGAAAAAATCACAGTAAGTCATTTTTAGAGTCCAGGCTAGCATAGAGAAACAGACAAAGAGGTTTATGAATACTGAGGATGTGATATATAGCAGAAGTAGACAACCCCATGGTTGTGCATCAGGACAAAAAAATATTCCAGATCTGACACAGAGGGGCTTAACCTTATGCAAGATAATTTACACTTATATTACAATGTGGATCTCTTGAGTTTTCCAAGTATTCACAACACGATGCAATAATAATAAAACCACATCATAAAGGTCCTACCTAGGAGAAAGTGGACAAGTGGGTATCCATTCCCGTCCTGCCCATTTGCTTGACATCATTTTGTTGCTTCTCACTCATTTTGGGTGAACAGACTAGATTTCCTCTCAGATTGTCGCAGAACCCCAACCTGAAGTAATACTGAAACTCTATTTTGGACTTACAAGCTTATACTTGTCCTAAAACCAAGAGATTATTGCGTTTACTTAATGAATGGCCTTATCTAGTTCAACCTTTTGGCTTAGATAAGAAAGATCCTGTTTAATTCAGGAAATACTTCAAATATTTCAGCAAAATAATTAATCAGCTGAAGGAAAAGTAAGGAGTGAGGGTACATAGGAAATGCATCAGTGCAATAACAGGTTAGGTATGCAAAAAGATATCATTTGCCTTTGGATAGGTGTGATTTCATTAGGGTGAGAATTATGCCATCTCTTCCACACTTGAATGTCCTACTCCCTCATCTTTGCAGTTTTCTACCTTGCTTTCAACCCTGTGTCACTCTGGTATAGCTTATCTTACTCTCAAATGACCAAATTTTCATGGAGAAAGTTACAAAATTCCTAAAAATGGGAAAAAGACTCACATGAACAAAAATATTTATAGCAGCTCTTTTTGTGGTAGCAAATAATTGGACATGGAGGGGATGACCATTAATTGCGGAATGCCTGAACAAGTTGTGGTATTTGAATGTAATGGAATACTGTTGTATAAGAAATGATGAGCAAGAGGACTTCAGAAAAACCTGGAAAGACTTAAAGGAACTGTTGCTGAGTGAACAAAACCAACAGAACATAGTACAAGCACAGCAACGTTGTGCAATGACTACCTTTGATAGACTTAGCTATCTTCGACAATGCAAGGACCTAAAGCAACTCCAAAAGACGCCTGATGGAAAATGCCATCCACATCCAGAGAAAAAACTGTGAAGTCTGAATGCACTTCAAAGCAGACTATTTGCTCTCCATGTTTTTGTGGTTGTTTTCTTTTGAGAGAGAAGTCATCTCCTGTTCCTGAGGATGATCTGCAGCAGATATATAGAGGGATGGTATGACTGAGGGTGGAAGGCAGAGATTAGTTCAGTTTGGATAGAATGTATATTATCTGAAAAGGTATAGTGCTAGAGAAGGCTGGAAAGGTAGATTGGAGCCAGATTGCAGAACACTCTGAATGTTAACATTAGGAGTTTAAACTTCTGTAGGCAATGGGAGGTATAGAAGGTAGCTGAGGAGAAGAGGGATATGGTCAGAGAAGTGATTAGGATTACTAGGCAGTAGGAAGTTAACATAAACAGCAGGGTGAAGGATACATGGGAGAGGGAAGAGACTGGAAGAAGGAAGACCAGCAAACAGGCAATTGCATTCAGCTGGGAAAAGTGAGAGGCTGGAGGAAGTTTAGGGATTTTTGTTCATTTTTTGGTTGAAGGGGACTCTGGAGCATGAGATTCAAGATGTCTGAGAGGGGGTAGTTTATGGAGCAAGATTAAAGAGGGAATGGGAGGGAAAGGGATTAATGTGATATGGATAGTCAGAGTTGCCTGGTCCTCTAGAACAGGAAGGAAGGAAGGAAGGAAGGAAGGAAGGAAGGAAGGAAGGAAGGAAGGAAGGAAGGAAGGAAGGAAGGAAGGAAGGAAGGAAGGAAGGAAGGAAGGGAGGGAGGGAGGAAGACTTTACATTGCTCAACTACAACTGTCCAGTTGGGTCCCCAGTGAGGACTCACATGTAGTTTGTCTTGTTTGTTCTTGAAGAGGACCATGACATCAGGGAGGTGATGCCATGACATGCAAGTGAATTGAACTTAAGTGAGGGAGGGCTGTGCAGTGTCACCGGCCTCACTCTCTCCTCCAAAGCTCTCCCACTGGATTTTTTGAGTAGTGGGGACAAGGGTATAATAACTAATGGAAAAGGGAGTCGGGGGAAGGATAAGGATAATAATAAAGCATTAAAGAAGAAAGGCTCAGAAAAGAATAGAAGGAGATTCCAAGGGAAAAGACAGGAGGACAGCTTTGGAATCAAAATGCTTCATTTATTATATACTTTAAAGAAAAAGGGAGGAAAAGACACATAGTGTAGGTTCACTCATTCATGTGCAATGTTCTTTTTATGTGGAAATGTTCATGTTTGGTGATATTTGTCAAATTCAGAATTTTTTTTTAATTTCTCAGGCATATACTTTCAGGCATGGCCAATATGAGAACTTTGTTTTCCTAAACTATGCATGTTTATTATGAGATTTCAATTTGTTGTTGTTGTTGTTGCTGATGAACATGAGGAGGGGGCAGCAGTGGGGGGTGACAGATCATAAATTCATGTTTAAAAAAACTGCATTTAAAAATAAAGAAAAGAAAACCAATTCTCGATGCATTTTGTCTAAATCTTTCTTTGCGTTGATCTCACCATTGTGTCATAGTTATCTAGGTATATGTCTTTTACCCCATACTATAATGGGATGTGTGTCTATCTTTTGATGTATCCTCAGCACCAAGAACAGTGCCTCACAAAATGGGCATTTAATAAGCTTCTGTTAAATTGAAACCTCAGATAAGAAGACACCACAACAAGGCAGGAGGTCAGAGTATCTACAAACCATCAGCAGTTGGATTACCTGCAGAAAAAGGGACGGGATAAGACATATGGTCAAATATCAGAGAAAGAAAATAACCAGTCAGCAGAAAATCAATAAGCCTGAGGGAGCAAGGCTAAGCAAGCAACACCACAGGAGCTTGACCCTGGCAGCACAGAAAGGACCCTGGCACTCCTGAGGCTGGTTGTCAGCCCTGCTTTAGACACTTTTATATCTCTTTGTCCCCAGTGAAAATCCTTCCTGGGTAAGCCTGTGCCTCTAGAAGTGATAAGTGAAAGCAGGTGACTAGAGAAAGCTTTCTGCAGGGCCCAAGACAGGCTTAGTTATGTGCAGTGACATTACCTAATGTTCTCCTCAAGACTATGAAAGCAGTGACATCTTGTTTGGCACTGACTGAATACCCTTCTCCCCACCTGTTGTTTGTTGTTCAGTTGTTTTTAAGTCATGTCCAACTCTTTGTGACCCCACTTGGGGTTTTCTTGGCAAAGATACTGAAGTGGTTTGCATTTCCTTCTGCAGTTCATTTGACAGATGAAGAAATTGAGGTAGAGTTAAGTGACTTGCCTAGGGTGACACAGCTAGTAAGGGTCTGAGGTTGGATTTGAACTCAAGTCTTCTTGACTCCAGGTCCAGCACTCTATCCACTGCACCACTTAGCCTGGCATATAGTAAGTACTTAATGCATGTTTGAGAACTGACTGATTCCTCATCAATCATCTCCACATAAGCTCTGAGGAATTTATTCTGACTGCAACCTATCTTTGTAGATTGATTTCATATTACTCTACCTTGCACTTTCAATACTGTAGTACTACTTTCTGTCTTCCCATATATGACCTTTCATTTTGCATCTCCACACCTTGCAGAGGTTGTCCCTGATGTTAGATGCTCTTCCCTCTTTACTTCTGCCTCTTGAAATCCTAATCTCTCAATAAGAATCACCTCAAATACTATTTCCTACGAGAGACATTTCCTGATACCCCTAGCTGCTAATGCTTCCCCTTCAGCAAAAACAGAATTTACATTTGCTTATGTTTTCATTGTTTCCCCCAAATAGAATGTCAAGCCCCTGAAAGCAGAGACTCTACTTTCCTGGCTTTGTGTCCCCAGGACATTGCACATAGTAGGGTCTTAATAAATGCTCATTGAGATCATTATTTGGGGTGGAACCAAGATGGTGAAGGAAAATCAGAGACTCACTTGAGCTCTCCCCCAAACCCCTCCAAATACCTGTAAAAATGACTCTGAACAAATTTTAGAGCAGCAGAACTCACAAAATGACAGTGAAACAAATTTCCAGGCCAAGTCAACCTGGAGGTCATCAGGAAAGGTCTGTGCACCAGGCTGAGAGAGAAGCACAGTCCAGAGCAAAACGTGCCAGCATAGATAGGGCCCTAGGGAACCAGGATCAGGTCTCAGGGCACTGAATCACTGGCAGCTGTGGCAGTTTTCAGACTTCTCAACCCACAAACACCAAAGACAACTTAGAAGGTCAGTAGGAAATGTCTGTCCAACCTGGGTGAGAGAGGAGCACAGTCCAGCTCCAGCCCTGGAGTGGTGGAGGCAACAGTAACAGTAATAGCTGCTTCCAGAACTCTTGGTCCAAACAGGGTGGGATATCAGAGGATTTCAGGGATCTCTTGGCTGGCGCTGAAGCAGGATTCTCTTGCTTTGTCCTTGCTTGGGTCTGGGTCACAGTCCTGGGTGGCAGTCTTGGAGCAAGGAAGAGCACTGGTGTGGCAAGGCTGATGATAGCTGTGGAGAGGGAATTCTACTCGCAGTTCCAAGTCAGAAAAGAGTGCTTGTGGTCACTCACAGACCAAAACACAGACCAGGAAAGGAGTAAACGCCTCCTTTGATCATACCACCTTGGAAGAATTAAACATTTGCAGGTCCCTAGAAGTACATTAAGGTATCGGAGGACTTGGCATATGGTATTCCAGAGGCCAAAGGAGCTGGGATTAAAACCAAGAATCACCTACACAGTAACACTGAGTATAATCCTTCAGGGGAAAAATTGAATTTTCAATAAAATAGAGGACTTTCAAGCATTCTTGATAAAAAGGCCAGAGCTGAATAGAAAATTTGACTTTTAAACATAAGAATCAAGAGAAGCCTGAAAGGGTGAACAGGAAAGAGAATTCATAACAGACTTATTAAAATTGAACTGTTTACATTCCTACATGTAAATAAATAAATGCTCATTGAATTGAATATTCTAATCATACTTCATTCTTAGTCTCTTAGTTCCACATATCATCTTTATGGATCACTTAAATAACATTTTTTTATTATTTATTATTATTTATTTTTTTATTCAAAGATTTCAAAAGGCACATTACTTCACAAGTGCAAGTACTCCTTCCAAAGGTGCAGAAGGGAATCCTTTGTGCCTTAGGAGACAACAGTTAAAATAATAAGTGACATTAAGTAGCACTGCCAAGTTCAAAATGCTTTTACATGGATTTCCTAGTTTGAGCCTCACAACAACCAGTGAAATAGAAACTACAAAGCTGGGTTTGGTTTTGTTTTTTTAATTCCCATTTTGCAGACAAGAAAACTGAATATCAGAAAGATTAAGATAGTCCTTGGGTACATAGCCAGTAAGCATGCAGGCAGGATTCACACCTGGGTCTCTCTTGGCTCTGATTCCAACACTCTGTCTAGTTACATCTCACTGTCTTTCACACAAAGAAGAGTTTCCCTCCTCCCCTCCCATTCCCATTTCCACTATCTTGAGCTAATGAAGAAAAGATGGAAAGGAAAGGAAGAACACTGATCTCCTTTCCTGGCTCAGAGACCTACCCCTGCCACACTAGACACTCCCCCAGGTACAGTCCTCTTTTCCCTCCCCCACCCTCCTAAGCCACCTTTCCAGAACCATGCACTACTGCTTGATCTCTGAAAGACCTGTGGGACCCATGATAAATGCCACTGCATCTAGAAGCCAGGAGTATTAGCAAAGGATTAGGGTCTCAAGGTCATCAGTCTTGATGACAAAGATGATGACAATAATGGTGACGGTAGTAATGGTGTTGATGATAATGATGACAATGATGGAAGATGATGATGGTGATGACGATAACAACTTTTATATAGCACTTTAAGGTTTGCAAAGCACTTTACAAATATTATCTCATTTTGTCCTGACAACAACCTTGGGTGGCAGGAGGTTACTATTATTCCCATTTTACAGATAAGGCAACTGAGGCAGGCAGAAATCAAGTGACTTGTCCAGGAACATGCAGCTAGTAAGTATCTGAGGCTTAATTTGTATTCTGGTCTTTCTCACACAGGGTCGAGCATTCCACCAGGGCACCACCTAGCCATCTCATAAAGATCAGTCACTGAGGGCAAAGTAAGAACATCAGTGGACAAGCTCAGTCATTCACTAAGAAGCAGGACAAGAGCAAAGAGGAACAATCCTTCATCCAAGATGGCATCCCAGATGTCTCCAGTTGATTGCCAAGGATAGGGGCCAAAAGATTCACACAAAACTCTCTGTACTGTACAAGGTCCAAATAAGGATCATCCAGGACAGGAAAATCATAGGGTCATTAGAAGTCATTGAGTCCAACTCCATTCTATTCCACTCCCGTACACACACACACACACACACACACACACACACACACACACACTACATTTTATAGAAGGAGGAACTCAGAGACATTGTGACTTGCCCAAGGTCACATAGCTAGTAAGCTTATGAGGTAGGATTTGAACTTAGGTCCTGCTGACTCTGAACCCAGCTCTCTACTCACTGGACCACCCAGCTGCCTGCTGTTGTCCTGACTGTTGTCTAAGGGCTTTTGCTGATTTAAGCTAAAACAGTCCAGGTTTCTCTGCTTCCCATGACCCTGCCTGATTCAGGTTTGGGAGTTTGTTTCAAATTTGTTTTTTGTTCTTAAAAAATTATGTTTACAAATTTTTTCCACTGTTCACTGACCAAGCTCCTTGTGATTTTGCTCTGACAAAAGTAATAATTCCTGGCAGATGAGATTCCAATATTCCAAGGACTTTCAAGCCAGACCTTCAATCATCTTCTCATTACTGCTGCTTATTACATTTGAGAAATCCAGAAGAAGGCTGACAGTTGGATGGGTGAGACCCAGCTGTCCACATTTATTCATTATCCCCTCCTTAACTGTCTTAGCATCATTAATTACAAGAGGTCATCAGGATGTTAGCCTGCTGCTTTTTATCACTTGGCTTTAGTGAGATGCTACTCCTGGTTGTTTCAGAGAAGGAATACTGAGCAGTTATTGAGGGAATGCATAAATAAATAATCAATCAATCAACACCACCTACTCTGCGCCAAGCATTGTTTTAGGTGCTGGGGATACAAGTACCAAGAGTGAAACAATTAGGGGAGACATTAATTACATTAAAAATACATACAGTACAAATGTGAACGCATGTGTCTTTGAGTGTATATGTATATACATACACAAAGTAATAAAAGGTAATAGGAGAGGGAGGGCACTAGGAATTTGGAAGATCAGGAGACTTTGCTCAGAAGATAGCATGTGAGTAACATGTTAAAGAAAGAGAAGGAATTTATGAAGTAGAAGCAAGGGGAGAATCCATCCAGGCATGGGGGATAACCAATGCAAAGGTACAGAAATGGGAGATAGAGCAGCAAGGTGGCTCAGTGGATAGAACACTGGAATTGGAGTCAGGAAGACCGGAGTTCAAACTTAGCCTTAGCCATTTCTCAGCTGTGTGACCTTGGTCAAAGTCTCTAACCTCTGTCTGCTTCTGCTGCCCCAGCTATAAAAAGAGGATAATGAAAGCACCTGCCTCCTAGGGTTGCTATGAAGGTCAAATGAGATCATATTTGTAAAGTGCCTTGCAAACTTTAAAGCACTGTCTAAATTCTAGCTCTAGCTTTATGTAAGGATAGCGTTGAGAGAGAGAAACTCTGACAAGATGCATGAAGAAGGAAGAGACACAAGAAAGAACCAAAGGATGGCCACTGATGATGAGCAGGAGTGAGTGGAAGGGAGAGAAGGCCCTCCAAGGGAAGACAGCTCCATGCTGGGTGAGGGGGCAGTGGACTCGAGGACTAGACAGTCCTGACTAGTGATCAGGCCAGAGAAACCAGAGACTCCCAGGAAACGTTACCATCATTTTGAGGAACGTGGCAAATCCTTTTGTATTTGTACTTGGCATTTGTATTCTGTAAATCTGAAGGGCACAGGTCTGAGCCCCAGCAGTCTCTGCATGGGAGAAGAGAGCACTCAAAGAAATCTCAGTGGACTCAGAGTTTGGATATAAACATTATTAGTAGGAGGAAGTACATATCACAGTGATTCTCTAAAAATTGGATAGGATCACAGAGTACCTGACCTGGAGCCATAATTGAGAATTCCAGCATCTGGGTCAATTCTATTGAGGGGAGGAAGGCTGACACAGAGGACAGTCCACTCCCAAGGGTACAGCTGCACAGGAAAATTAGTGGGAGGAGGTGGAGGGGTGGGGACAATCTGAGATGGGGTGGGGAGGAAGGTAGGCCTAAGACAACAGAGGAGCCATGTGGCAAGGGAGTGAGCCAGAAAGTATTAATGGAGGACAAGCAGACTTCTTGGGGAATAGCCATTCTCCACCCCCATCCACCCACGGTGTTCTATGAAACTTGTCTTATGCTTACAAACTCAAGGGTAAACTCACCCACATTTACTGTTTAGATATTATTCTATGAATTATTTTGGCACCTTTACAACTTTATCTTTTTGTCCTATTTGTAAAAATCATGCTGAAATTTATTACAAGGATACTTATGAAAATCATAAAATAAAGTAAAATGATCATAAAATCAACCACATATTTTATAGAAAATTGTAGTATAAAATCACTTTCTGTGAGATGTCTGATGCAAAGAAATTTATCACTTAAGAAAAGACAACTTTCTGCTGTGTTTAAGCATCTAATCTGTCCAGCTTCATGTGACCCATGGAGCAATGGGAATAGGTTTTATTGTTTTTAATTTCAAAATACTTTACTCATCACTGGCCATGCTAACAACCCTCTTCACGATTAGAGGTAAAGTAATTGGCAAATCTTCATAACTACATGAACTTTTTTAAAATAATTCTTATGATAGGGCACTTTGCATATGTCCTTTGCTTATATGCAGGAGGTAGGGAAAACTTTATTTCCAATTACCTTCATTTGGAACCTCATGGCTATTATGGTGTGCTCTAGTCTACAGGTACCAGGGCTAAGTTCAAATGTGACCAAAAAGAATCCACAGGTCACAGTGTCCCACCAGTAACTAAAAATACAAAGTCTATAATGATATGAATACATAGGATCACAGGATTCAGAAGCCATGAAATCTATTGCTTAGGATTTTTCAGGACCTTACTTATTATGTATGTGACTGTGTATAGATAATCATTTGTCAATATACAACAGTTCAATATACAATGTACAACAACAGCTCATAATAGCCATCAACAGTTTTCTTAATGAAGAACTTGAAGAGTTTCTCTGAGAAGATCACAAGATAATTAGATAGGAAATTAGAGCCTATAAAGAGACCTGAAAAGAATTCTAATATTGGCCAAGCAAAGTGAAGATGGGAATGAGGACACCTTTGATCTTCCCTAGAGAGGGGGCAAAAGAGAATAAAGTTTAGCTGTAAGTCCTGAGAGCTGTGAGAATGCATCAATCAATTCTCGATGGCATTATGAGTTCACCCTAAACATTTATTACAAGTACAATGTATGAGGCAGCTAGGGGCAGCTAGGTGGTTTAGTGGATAAAGCAGGAGTCAGGAGGACCTGAGTTCAAATCTCACCTCAGACACTTGACACTCACTAGTTGTGTGACCTTGGGCAAGTCACTTAGCCCCAATTGCCTCATCCTGGGTCATCTCCAGTCATCCTGATGAATATCTGGTCACTGAATTCAGATGGCTCTGGAGGAGAAGTGAGGCTGGTGACCTGCACAGCCCTCCCTTACTCAAAACAAAGTCAAGTGCAAGTCATGTCATCATTTCTCTGATGGCATGGTCTTCTTCAGCAACAAAGGACAAACACAGAATGAGACAGCTAGATGGGGCAGTGGATAGGGTTAGGAGGACCTGAGTTCAAATGCAGCCTTGGACAGTTACCAGTCATGTAACTCTAGGCAAGTCACTTAATCATGATTGGCCCCTTCCCCCCAAAACAGGAGAAAGTACTGCTATAAACCCTGGAAATACAAAGATGGAAAACAATTTCCATCCCCTTATAACAAAGAAAATCATAAACCAACACAGTAATAATATTTGACATTTGCAACATTCTGAACCTATAGTACACCACCTCTGTACTGAAGGGAGGAAGCTGTGCCTTATCAACAGTTTTCTGGACTCTTCAAGCTTAGTCATGGCATTTCATTTGGATTAAGATTTTTCAAAGTATTGTTTTTATTTATATCCATTTCTTTCTTTACTTGTTAAGAAAAAACCTCTGAAGCTCCTTAAAAACCATGAAAATAACAGTAATGAAATTAAGTGCTTGATTCTAAAGGCATCTGAACTGGCCTAAAGAGCACAGGTAGAGAACACAATAAAAATTAGGCTGTAGATGTAAAATAGATCTTTCAATTCTTGCCTCTTCTTCATATTTTAATTATTCTTCACTTAAATTTTCCAGAGGATCTGTTTTATTGGGGTCTGTTTTCTGCAAGCAGACAGTGATATTCTCCTAGGCAAGTGAGATGAGGAGAGAGCAGGAGGAGGCAGGAATGAGTGGTAATGGGTGATTAGAAGTAGGAGCCTTTGCAGCCTGCCAATCTCAAACTCTAGAAGTGCAAAGATTCTTATTGCCAGGACATTACGCCCTCCTGACTCGTTTTATACTGGTTTGTTTTCTTTGTGTGCCTTCAGTCTGAGTTTTATAACTTGTAATTATGTGTATTGTTATGTCAAAAATTCGAGTGACTCATCCTTCTAGACAGGCTAATGAGATGTGGGACTGCCAACTGAGGTTCCTGACAAACCAACTCCTGGGCCACCATTTGCAATTCATTCTCTTAATGTACAGCCATTCTCAGAGATCACAGACTCTCAGAGCTAAGGGGGAAGTCAGAGGCCATAGATATGACAAGAAAAAGGACCACTTCTAAACAAAAGTCTCTGACAAGGGACCTTGCAGCTTCTGTTTGAAGGTACTAGTGAAGGGAAAAGTCATGCTCCCCTGAGGCAGCCCATCCTACTTTCCTACTAGCTCTAATTACTAGGAAGCTGTGTTTCCCTAACATTCAGCCTGAATTTTTCCTCTTCCTGTCTTGCATTCACTGATCCTGGTTCTACCCTCTGTGACCAACAGCTCCTTATCCTACCATGGTCACCTTTGTGAGAAAGTCAGTGTTCTCAATTGTTTTGAACCAGGAAAGAACCTGAGAATCACCATGAATACTGAAAACCAGGGGTGGGGAACCTGCATAAAAAAACAAACCCACAAAGTCTGAGAGCACCTCTAAGCTGTCAATCCTAGGAAGATATTTTTAAAAAAAACCTCCAAAGCCATCCACTGAGCCCTCCAGGAAGCTCAGCATTTACACAACAGGTGTCACCAGCTTTCTCTGCTTTGGACTCTACTCCCAGTTAGTAACTTCTCACCATATTGTGGAGTAGCTCTGTGCTACATTCATATCTTAAATTCGAAATCAATGTTCAACACAATCCAGATTTTTTGTGACTGTGCATTTTCCAAATGCACATAAACTAATACAAAATACTTCCTTCCCACAGAGCGTGAACCTCTTTTGCTGACCAACAGTCAAATAATCAGTCAACAAGCATTTATTAAGCACCATGTTCCAAGCCCTGTGCTAAGCACTAACGATACAAAGAAAGACAAAAAAAACATTCCCTGCTCTCAAGGAATTTATGGTCTAATGAGGGAGACAAGAAGCAAACAACTACTGTATAAACAAGACATATATGGAATAAACTGGAGATAATCAAGCGGAAAGGCACTTGGATTAAGGAAAGTATTATGCTTCTTGTAGAAGCTAGGATTTCAGTTGGGATTTGAAGGAAACCAAGGTAGCCAGGAGGCAGAAAGGGGAAAGGAGAGAGGTCCAGGCATGGGAGATAAGCAGTGAAAATGTTCCAAATCAAGAAATGAACTGACAAAGAGAAGAGGGTCTCTGGATCCAGAGTAAGTAATGGAGAAGGGTAGGGAGTAAGATGTAAGGTAATACAGAATCTGGAAGGGTAGGAGGGGGTAGGCTATGGATTTGAGCAACAGTCGACTATTCTAGACAAATCCCTTCACGTCTTCAAGACAAAGTTACAGTCAAAAAAAAAAACCCTTTGATATTGCATAATCTTTCCCTTTCTTCTTCCTTCCAAACTCCTAGCCTATAGTATACCCTACCAATCAACTGGATGCCATATTACTTTAGAGCCATTGTAGTAAAACAGATATTTTCAATGGAGAACTGGAATGGCTGAGGGTGTCACTCTCTTGTCATCTCAAAGGAAAGCAGGAATGGGTTCCATGTAACAGGAGGGTCAATCACAGGAAGCAGAGAAAACCTCGTCCAATGGAGCTCTGGTTTCTTTCTTTGCAAATGATCTGCTTTGTGTTATATTATTTCTCTTCTTTTTCTTTAACATGATGAAAAAACAACTAGTACCTCACCTCCCCATGGTTCGTCTGTCTGGTAATCCTCTATCCCATACATAGTCAATACATGAGAAGCAGCACCCCACACCATACTGAGCAGCCAATCATGAAATTCATATACAAAGCCCACATAAAATTTATACACAAAGCAGAATTGTAACTCAGGTGGGCATCTGAAGCTTTGAGCCAGGATGGGAAATTTAGAGGGTGCCAACTGCACCTCCATGGGAGCTGCAATAGAGGTGGCCACTATCTGCTTCATTTACTGGTCTTCTCTTGCTAGGATCTGCCTCGGTGAATAACCTATTTCCCTTTAATGGCCAGATGTACATCCTTTCCCACCCACCAAGTTATACCCTAAGTAAGCAGTGACACTATATGCATGTGAGCGCACGCACACATACACACACATTTCTGGCTCCTTGACAATGGAAAAATATTACTATTTCTAATTCTGCTTATAGAAGAAACCTTCAGTCCCTTGTTCATAACATTTCATTCTCTTTGTACATAAAATTCTAATGAACTTGGTCATCTGATTTTTATTAGAATGAGGAGGGGCTACTTCCAGACAGTTTACTAACCAAAGTAAGAAATAACATCTGACAGCAAGATAGGAAACAGAAAAATAGTTTAAAAAATTTTTAAACCCACACACAAAAACACAAGAACTTAAAAAGCACAGCAGCCTGGAACCATTTAACATAGAGAGAAAGGAGACATTACACATTTCAATAGTCACAGAGGGCAGCACTGTATTACAATGCAGACTAATAATTGAAGTTTGCCACAATACAATTCCACTCAACAAACACATATTATGGCCCTAAGTTATCTAGGAAAGGTTTGATTATATTTGGTATAGTCTGTTTAAAAAGCAGTGTGGTGTGGTAGATAGGGTGGTGGGCTTAGTGTCAGGAAGATCCAAGTTCAATACTCCCTGAAACTTAGGAGTGGGGTGACCCTGGAGAAGTCTCTTCACCACTCTGAGACCAGACAGCTCCCTAGAACTTACCTGCTAGGTCATAAATAGATCTTGATCTGTGTTGATAAAGGGAGTTCCCACATCAGGAACTCTTCATTCTGGGCAAAATCACAGATCATTTTTGTATTTGAGTATACAGGGTTAAAGAAGACAGTGAAGTATCTTCCATACAAAATAATTTCATAAAGCTTTCCAAACAAAATGATTAAAACAAAAAATGAACTCTGGTAATTGAAAAGGGTGAAAACTAAATTAGCCAGAAAAGTCTCAGGAGAAGACTCATTCCCCAAAGATTCCAAATACTGAGGTTTTTACTTATTGCTTTGATTACAAGAATAAATGTAAACTAATAAGACAAAGAGATCTTCAAGGTGGAAAGCTGGAGTTGTAAATGAAATATTAAGCAACAACCACAGAAAAAAAAGATCCCAAGTCACTTTCTCCACAATAACTGAGACCATCTCTACCAGAAAAAGGTGTTATTTCTTCTATTTAAAAAGTTTTATTGACATTTTTTGTTTTAATAGCCCTTCTTCCCAAAGAACATTCCCTCTAAGAAGGAAAAATAGTTACGACAGACCACAGCCCCAATATCTGACAGTATAAAAGCATTCTGTCTTAATGTTTCTTCCCTAAGAAATTCTTCATCCAATTCTCCTTTAAAAACACTCATTTTTCCACGATTAAGGGGGGATGTTGCTAACAAAAGCCTTCTAAAATGACTGTCAATGAGCCACGCTCAGACTAGTTCATGCCCTCCCTCACCTTTCACAATAATTCTAAGTATAAAAGAACAAAAGATGGTAGGAAAAGAGTTCTGAGACAAATATTACACCAGCATTGGGAAATGTTTGCCTTTTTATGTTCAGTTAATATGTGGATTTTGTAGGTTCCTTTTCTTCACAGTTACCAAAAAGAAACATGGGATTTAAATGGGATTTCAAATCCTATTACAATAGCCCCCTAGCTGGTCTCCCTGACTCCAGTCTCTCCCCACATCAATCTAGCCTATATACTGAGGGTGCATGAAAATCATGTTAAACTATTGTTTTCACCATGCAAAAATGTACTCAAAAACATTTAATAGCTCCCCATTTCCTGTAAATTAAATCCAAGTTCCTTAGACTGGTAAATAAGGACCTTAATAATAATAATGTAGCTGTTCTTACAGAAACAAAAGTGTTTATGAGAGCATCACAAGACCAGGGCAAAACCAACAGAAATTACAAAGAGAGCCTCCTTAAATACTGAATTTACTGATCAATGCAGATTTTGGAAGGAAACAGTAGAAATTGTTAGACATATCAGTACCCAGAGCAAAAATTTAGCATCTAACAGACAACCAAAAGATATAAACAAGTGGCCAGAATTATATACCAGAAGTTTTTGATCCTTCATAACCTAACAGATTGCAAATCTTCCGTACCAGAAATATAGACCTTAAAAATCCTTGAGAATTCAACAAATAAACCAAACTGGAACTTAAACGCTGTCATCACTAATACTGTTGCCTACAATCATCCAGACACAAGACTGACTCATAAAAATCTAAGAACAATGTTTTTAATAGTTCTAATCATGCCAACTACTCATAAGCTCCAAATGATATGGAATTAAAATTTCTGAAAATATAAAAACTTGGCAGGAAAAAAAATCTTGGAAATATGATAAATTGTATATCACCCCTATCATCTGGTCTGCCACTGGAAACGTCCCAAAGATTCTCTCACTCGAAAGATGATGAACTCAGTTAAAATACTTTTCCTCAATTACAAAAAGCAATCACTTTATTCACTTAGACAATAATCCCAGAAATAGAAAACACAATGGCACAATAGTGGGATAATAACCTATCCTAGGACCACTTTTATGAGCTGTTTTGAATATAAGTTGAAAATAATAATAATAATATCATCATCTACCTCAACTTATCTTTCTAGTCTTATGTTCCACTACTCCCCCACTTTAGTATTCGACTCTTGGGAACTGTCCATCCATTATAGACTGAACTGACGGGATTTTCTTGATTCCACACCTCTTCATACCAACTCCTGCCTAAGATATTCTCATTTTTCTACCTATTAGCATTCCAACTATTCTTCAGTTTTGAAGGCAAATCCAACTTCCTCCAGTAAGCCTTACCTGATTAACACTACTAAAAGAAATCTGCCTTTTCTCCCCTTCTGAGTAGGCCTTAAACATAAGCCAAAATCTAAACTTTAAATAATTTGTCTCCCAGGCACTGAGGTGGGGGTTTATTGAAGCAAAGATTAGGAGAAGGGGGAAGAAGGGAGAGGGGGAGACAGAGGGAGAGAGAGAAAAAGAGAGAGAGAGAGAGAGAAAGAGAAAGATTAACCATCTTATTAGAGGCTGAGACTGAACCCAGTCTAGGCTGTTCATATAGGTCCAGCACAGAGGGACCTCTTAGGGTTAAAAAAAAGAGAACAGGGTCATATGCTCTTGGGTTCTGATTCCTAAGTATTACATATGTGAGACACTTTGCAAACTCTAGAGTCCCACATAGATGTCTTCTTTTTTGGGGTGGAGGGAGTATCTTTTTTTTTTGGAGGGAGAAAGGCAAGGCAGTTGGAGTTAAGTGACTTGCCCAAGGTCACACAGCTAGTAAGTGTCATGTTTCTGAAGCCAGATTTGAACTCAGATCCTCCTGAGTTCAGGGTCAGTGCTCTATTTCCTGCTCCATGTAGCTGCCCCCATGGATGTCTTCTGTTACAGATATTTTTTTAAAAGTTATAATTTAATTGATGTAAGTGGTTCTTGAAACAATGTGGCTCAAACTCCTATCTACCTTAATAGATTTTCTTCATGGGTTATTGCATTTGAAAATATTCATCATTGATGGACCAACCAATGATTCTGATCATGAACACCTCATCAACAATCAACAATCCAAAAAAATTATTGAATGTTCATCATAAATATTGACTAATAGAATTTCAGACTTGATACAGTCTTTTGAGGTCATCCAATTCAATCCCCTCAACATTTTAATGGAGCAACCATACACACTGAAAATGGGGGGGGGAGGAGGGACTCTTCAGGATCCATTGTATGGAGAGGGCTATAATATAAGCACTAGTCAGTCCCAAATGTTCTAATAATAAATCCATCAAATGGAACTAGGATGAATCCTTTGGGGTGGCCAATTGGTAGGTCCAAAAAACAGTTTGAGACTGTAGTCAATTTCCATTTAAAAGAAAAGACACCAAGGGAGAAGGCTGAACCTTAGTGAAATGGGCTGTGATAAAAGCAAATAAACAGTTAGCTGTCCATCTGGAATGCCTTGATAACAGATCAAAGGAAATCAAAAGTACATGGACTGCCAGAGGGGGGTGGGAAGGAAAAAAACCTGTGTGAAAGGATGGCTTATTATATCATAGCCCATACTCAGATACAAAAATTAGACCCACTATGCTATGACTGTATACGCTACCATAAGGAAAAGAAATCAAAACTAAAAAAAAAGGTATGGAATTATGCTGGTGCTAAGTTGAAGACATGGCTAGTAAAATACTACAAAAAAGCCAGAGGGAGATTGCAAGAATAAGCTCCCACTTCTTCATATGATATGATACCAGAAACTCACTTCAGTAATTTAAATTCACTTTAATAATTCAAGAATCCAACCTTATGACAAAACAGGCATTTCCTCCTCTGACAAAGCTTGCAGTTCCTCTCTGATTTGGTAGATGGTCCTTAAGAGTTACTATGGAATAAATTAGGTGTACAATATACTGAAGTAAATGAGGATGGTAATCTAGTATTTGATAAATTCAAAGATACTAGCTGCTGGGGCAAAAACTCACTATTTAACAAAAACTTCTGGGAAAACTGGAAAGCAATGTGGCAGAGACTAAGCATAGATCAATATCTCACACTGTATAGCAAGATAAACTCAAAATAGAGACATTACTTCAACATAAAGGTTGATGTCATAAACAAATTAGGGGAGCACAGAGGTGTGCTGTCACCTGCCAGATCTATGGATAGGAGAAGCATTCGTGACCAAATAAGAGATAGAGAAGATAATAGGAAGTAAAGTGAATAATTTTGATTACATGAAATTAAAAAGGTTTTGTACAAACAAAACCAATGGAGACAAATATGCAGGGAATTGAATCAAATTTATAAAAACAAGAGCCACTCCTCAATTGATAAATGGTCAAAGGATATGAATAGTTTTCAGAAGAAGGAATCAAAACTATCAATATTCGTGGGGGAATGTTCTAAATCACTAATAGAGAATGTAAATCCAAACAACTTTGAGGTACCACCTCATACCCATTGTATGGGTTAAGATGACAGAAAAGGAAAATGACAAATGTGGAAAAAATAGGTACACTAATGTGCTTTTGGTTGAGCTATGAACTGGTCCAACCATTGTGAAGAACAATTCGAAGCTATACCCTAGCAATATTTCTTAAATAAAAAGGACTATTGGGTACAAAAATATTTATAACAATTCCTTTGGTGACAGCAAAGAATTGGGGATGAGAGAATTTCCATCCATTGGAAAATGGCTGAACAAGTTGTGGTATGTGATTGGGATGAAATACTGCTGTGCTGTAAGAAATAACAAAGGGGATGGGAAGACTTATACGAACTGACTCAAAGGTGAGCAGAACCAGGAGAATATTGTACACAGGAACAGCAATATTGCAGCAATAATCAACTATTTGAAAGACTTAGCAACTCTGATCAATGCAATGATACACCATAGTTCTAAAGGACTTATGATGTAAGATGCTATCCACTTCCAAACAGAGAAGTGATAGATTCTAACTGCAGATAAAAGCATATTTTTTCTCTTTTAAAAAAATTTGTTCTTTTTTTTTTTCACAACATGGCTAATGTAAAAATGTTTTGAATGGTTTCATATGCATTTTGGATATCGTATTTCTTGCTTTTTCAATGGGTAGGTGAGGGGTAGAGGGAGGGAGATAGTTTGGAACTGAAAGCCATTTTTTAAAAAGTTGCTGTGGCCCAAAACTTCATTATCTTTACAGACACTCTGGTGACGGGTCTCTCAAGAGTTAAACTGATCCTCATATGACAAACATATAGTCCACTGATGGACACATAACTCCAAGTCTGTGATAAGTGCTACCAGAGTGTATACTTTATTGGCATAAACTTTTGAGAATCTAGACACTTTCATAACACAGTGAGCTTTGAAGGAACCCGTTAGTGGAAAATAAAAGGTTAAAATGACTTATCTTCTTGTCTAGGGGGTGTTTGAGACTTGTATTTTGTTTATATGTGTAAAATAAATACACTAAATTGTAGTAGAAGGTACGTGATGTGTCAGATGAAACTATAATGGCAGGGGATAAGGTATTAATGAGGAGTCAGGATAGTCAGGATAACACATTTGTACACTCTAGGCCTTATATGAAAATTGGATGCCATTCCCCTCTTAATTATATCCTATGGGCACCAGTGTACATCAAAATCTATGAGCTTCCACTGTAGCGCATGTAGCTTGACTTACCACAAAATAAATCTATATATTATGGAGAATGGAATTTTTTATCCTCAGAATACATATAAAAGCTACATTAAAAACTGTCCCTTCTTGTATTCTACTGAGTGTTTGTCCTGTGTATGTGACTATCTACTTTAACTATGCCAAGTTCTATATCTAGTGGAAGACATTTTAATTTTGTTTGAGTCAACAGGAAGCTTTTATTGATTTCTAAGAATGCATCTGGCATGACCAAAATGACATGGTAGGAAGATGATTCTTTCTGGTATATGTAGCATGTTTTATTAGAGGAGGGAAGAGATAGCAGGAAAATGGGTAGTGGGAGCATTGAGTAGGTTATGGAGATAGAAATTGAAGGGTAAATCTAAGACATGTCACAAAAACGGAATAAGTAAGACTTGGGCAAGATATGAGTGGTAAAGAAAAGCAAATGTGTCCAAAATGGTTTTAAGATGGTGGTGAAATTCATCTCTCCTTCCTCAAATTTCTCATCACATTTTGCCTAACTTTGCCCCATCATATTTTACTTTGCATTATCCTTGTTCAAATCTGCATAGACTTCACCCTTTCAATGGGCAATGTGTTCTTTACATGTGAGGGGCTGTGAATGCTTCATTGGCTGATCACATTGAACACCAAGCACAACACTGAGTACCTTCATGAGGGAGAAGGGATTTTCTGGGAATGGTAGCTGAGAGACAAGCACAAACTTTTAAATGGTTGTTGGGAGCCGCACTTGCATTCTAGCACTTGCAACTCTAGAAATTCCTGAGAGGACTCCCCTTTCTGCGATCATTCTCTCTAATTTTCATCTTGCTTCCAGATAAAGAGCCCCTTTGTTGTTTTTCAGTCATGGCTGTCTCTTCATGAATCCATTTGGGGTTTTCTAGGCAGAGTTACTGGAGTGATTTTCCACTTCCTTCTACAACTCATTTGGAGGAAACTGAAGCAAACAGGGTTAAATGACTTGCCCTGGGTCACACAGCTAGTAAGTGTCTCAGGCCAGATTTGAACTCAGGAAGATGAGCTTTTCTGCCTCCAGACCCACTACTGTGTCCTATCCCCTGAGCCACCTAGCTGCCCATAAAAAGTACCTTTATTCTTGTGTTTTCTGTGGTAATCCTAATCTGTTTAAATGCCCTGATTTCAATTTACTGTTTACTTTGATAAAGAGGAATACTAGCTATTTGTGATTATCTTTTGCGTACCAGGCATTGATGGAAGAGAATTAAGCTGGTTATTCATTAGACTAGATATCACCCTCCCTTAGATCCATCCTTAGACTGATAAGGGAAAATGGCATTTATCCTCAAAACATAATTATATCTCTAGTCTACCATTATTTGAGATATAGTAGATAGAGATAATTCTAGTCCAATACTTATCTTAGAGACAGGTGAAAAAGGAGTGGGGACGTAGCTATGGCCCTGCTCTAGCTCCCCACAAAGGCAGAAATCACTGTTTTCCTTGGAGAAAGGTGGACCAGATACCAGGTTGGACATGTCTATCCATGACATACATAAGTCAAGTTGTCTTTAGATTTAGACAACAGTCACACATAGCATACATATATGTGTATGTGTGTATAAGTATATATATATGTAGTATATGTATTTATGTGTGTATGCATGTACGCATATACATACACACAATTTTAGCACATTCCCAACTGATTAGATCATCAGTTCCTAGAGACCAGGGCTTAAGTCATTTTACATTTTTTGAATCTTCATTACTTAACACAGTACCTGAAAACATGGCCCACACTTGATAAATGCTATTGAGCTGAATTGAATTAAAATAATGGGGAAACTTGGACAATGACCATTCTGCTGATGATGCTAAGGCTGGAAAAAAATCATATATATCATTTATTTATATATATAATGTGTGTATGTATGTATTCATACATATATACAAATATATATGTACAAATATATTTTATATGTGCCTATGTTTGTGTGTGTACACATGTGTATATGTGTGTGTCTGTATCCATACATGCATGCGTGTAGAGAGAGGAGGGAGAGAGAGGAAGAAAGAGAAAAAGAGAGAAAGGGAGAGGAGGAGAGAGAAAGGGGGAAGGAGGGAGAGAGGGAGAGGAAGACAGAAAGAAAAAGAGAGATAAAGGGAGATGATGAAGGGGGAGAGAGAGAGGGAAGAAGAGACAGACAGAGAGACAAAGAGACAAAGAGAGACAGAGAGAGAGGTAAAGAGCTTTGCCAGTCTTCAAGCAGGTTGGACAGAGACCTCAAGCAAGAGGGAGGAGAAAGGGAATGAACATTTTTAAGCACTTACCTTTAGCTCTGTGCTCAGTGATAACAATACAACACAAGAAATAAAGACTATTCCTCCCCTCAAGGACATTACATTCTAGTTGGGGAAGACAAAAGGGGGTAGTTGGGAGGGAGGAGGCCATCTGGATGAGTGCAAGGCATCTGATAGGGAGGTAGAGAATCCAGAGAATGAGTAGAACACATTTCAGAGTCATCCACAGAGAAGCAATGCATTGTAGTTGAAACTGTATGAGTGAATGAATTTCCCAAAGGAATGAGTTGGTTTTGAATTACCGCTGCACACGATGGGTTTATCAATATGTTTTAAGAGATTAAAGATGAAAAAGAAAAAAACAACGGCTAAAGACACAAAAATAATATCAGGCAGTTTGGTGGCACAGAGGATTAAAGTGCCCAACCTAGAGTCAGGAAGACCTGAGTTCAGATCTGGCCTAAGATACTTCCTAGCTACATGATTCTTGTTTATCTCAATTTCCTCACCTGCAAAATAAGCTGGAGAAGGAAATGGCAAACCACTCCAACAACTTCACCAAGAAAACCCCCTATGGGGTCACAAAGAGTCAGATATAACTAGAGCAACTCAACAATAACGACATCATGTACATGTGTGTATATGCATTTTTTTCATAAAACAGCATTCTAACATGCCTCATTTTTTTTACAACTTCCTATTTCCACAGGGGTCACTCTCCCTCATTCTTTCATTCCTTCCAGTCATGAATATTGCTGTAAATCTAGGGTAACTAAGCTGAATAGTGGAAACTGATTGAGCCAAATGTAAATCTTTCCTCAAAGTTCCATCATTTTTTGACTCTCATTAGTAATTTAGGCCAGAAAAGCTCATGACTACATACCCACCACTTTCTAAGACCTGAAGTATCAAGAGCATAAGGGAAAAAATCAATTAGCATTTCCACTGAGGAGCCCTGCTGTCTCAACACCATGTTATGCCAAGCGGCAGTTAAGGATAGAATTAAACTCAGGGAGGTGAGTGACTCTTGTCCAGATGCCTACATGGCCTAAAGGGAGCAGTGGGTCTGTGGACCAGAGCACATCCTGACATGTGCATGGAACAAGACCCCCCTGGATCATGTTTCACCCCAGATCAAGAGATGAGACAATGGATGTCAAAGCACTTTGCCAACCTTCAAGCACTATATATGTGCAGGTCGATGTTCTCGTTGTTGTTGCTATTTTACTTACTATTATTAGTCTCCAGTTATCAGTTTGGTGCTTTTATTCCCTGAGCCTTCTACTGTAGTCCTGTTATAGAGGTGTGAAGAGGCAGTTGGTGGTGCCATAATGCATAGAACAGTAGACCTGGAGTCAGGAAGACTCATCTTCCTGAGTTCAAATCCATCCTCAGACACTTTCTAGTTGTATAACCCTGGGCAAATCTGTTAATCTGTTTGCCTTGGAGGCAGCTGGGTGATTCAATGGATAGAGTGTTAAACCTAGAATCAGGAAGACCTGAGTTCAAGTTCTGCTGCAGACCCTCACTAATTATGTGACCCTGGGCAAGTCACTTAACCTCTGTTTGCCTTAATCTGCTGGAAAAGGAAATGGCAAACCACTCTAGTATCTTTGTCAAGAAAACCCCATGGACAACACTGGCGTGCTGTGGTCCACGAGGGTTTGAAGAATCAGATACAACTGAACAACAAAAGATTGTGCTGGTAAATGTACAACAGCTGGGCTCTCTAGGAAAAAAAAAAAGGATGCGCACATACTTATAAGTCTAAGCTGCATTATTAACACTTTCTCAAGTCTAGACAATCAGCAAAACAATAAATCAAGCCTGATTTGTATATGGGAACTGCTGATTTTGGATGTGTAAATGCTCACATTGAAAATGTAACAGAAAGTCTCCCAAGCCAGTCAGAGCTGGCTCCAGCAATACCTCTGCCCTAGACTAACTCCTAATCTGAAGACAATTGTAAAGACAAAACTCCAGGATAGGTATAAGGTGGATCCTAGAACCCAAAGGAGACTCCAAACTCTGGTTCAGACCTAGATTGACTTGTTCTCCTTGGTACTACAGACTATGAAGGGTGACTATAGCTAGACTGATCCTCCCCAAAGCTGCTTCAAGCCAAAGCATAGCCTGCTCTCCATCCCCAGTTTCACCATTTTTTTTCCTGGAACCATCCATGTTATAGAGTGCATATTCTCCTAATGTCTTTTATGATATTTGTGTCCTTGAGGAAATCGGGCTACTGTTTCCTTAATTCTGTAGTGAGGAGGCTAGAGTATAAGACCTCCAAGGCCACTTGCACCTCTCAATCCATCATCCTGGACATCATTTTGTTGTTGTTCAGTCATCTCAGTCATGTCTTACTCTTCATGATCTTACTTGGGATTTTCTTGGCAAAGACACTGAGTTGTTTGCCGTTTCCTTCTCCAGTTCATTTGACAAATAACAGGGTTAAGTGACTTGCCCAGGGTCATAATGCTAGTATCTGAGGCCCAATTTGAATTCAGGAAAGAGTCTTTCAGATTCCAAGTCCGGTGTTCTATCCACTATGCTACCTAGCTGCCCTAAGGGATGTTGTTTGGGCATTTCAGTTGGTGTCTGACTCTTCATGACTCCATTTGGGATTTTCTTAGCAAATACAGTGAAGTGGTTTGCCATTTCCTTCTCTAGCTCATTTTACAGATGAGGAAACTGAGGCAAACAGGGTTAAAGTAACCTTTCTAGGGTCACACAGCTAGTGTCTGAGGTCAGATTTGAACTCACAAAGATGAGTCTTCCTGATTGCACACTCAATGCTCTATCCACTGAACCACCTAGCTGCCCCAGACATCATTTATGTGTTGTTAAATCTATGATAGCATCAAGATTTAGAATTGGAAGGAGGCTTCTAGTCAATCTCCTTACTTTACAGGTAAGATAACCGACACTCAGGAAGTTTTAAATGATTTGCCTAAGGTCACCTAGGTGGTAAGCAGCAAAATAGCAAGGGGTTGGGATTCTAAATCTGACACTTTCTACTCTACCACAATGCCTCTAGGCCCTAAGATTCAGACAGAACTTGAATAGGCTCACACAGCATAGGGAGCAAGGAACAAGGAGGAGTGAACGACAGTTTCCACATTGGGCCAGTGTATTCAGCCAAGCCTCTGGAACCTGAACGAGAAACTTCCCTTCAGCACTGAAAAGCCATCCATACCTATGCCTGTGTATGGAGCACTCTCTGCTGGCTAAATGGCCGCATTTTACAGCTCTTTTCTTCATGAATCCTTCTTCCTTTGTGAAGTCAGGGCAGGAGGAAGGCACAGAAAATTAAAACGAAAAATGCCAGAAGCCCTAGCTCTCTGTATTCCCATCCTTGTTGTTTGGTCGTTGTTCAATGATGTGTAGGACAGTTTGGCTGGGTGGTCCCCAATCTGCATTCCTGTGCATCATCTCTATTTCCATTCCATCCCTAGTTAAGAGACTCCAAGAGATAGGCAAGCAAGGGGAAGATGACAAAATGTCCAGGAAGGTCAACATTCCCTGGCCCCTAAAGATTCGCTGGCCCAGAAAACATTTTTTTCCATCTCATGGCAAATTTTTCTGGAATGTAGAGTTTGTTAATATTTAATAAGCCTGAAAAGTTAAGTTGGAGCCAGAAAGTGAAGAGCTTGAAATGCCAGGTCAAGAATTTTGTATTTTATCCTAGAGGCTTTCCCATTCAAGGTTTTTGAGCAGAGGAGTGGTAACATGTCAGACCTATGCCCTAGGAATATTATTTTGGCAACTGTGTGAAGGCTGAACCAGGGAGAGAGACATATTAGAAACAAGGAAAACAATTTGAGAAGCTATTACAAGTGTCAGGATAAAAAGTGATGATGGCTTAATTGAAGGTAGCATCTTTAAGAGCAGAGAGAAAAGGAGAAATGATAGAGATGTTTCAGAGGCAGAATGAGTAAGAGTTGGAATTTGATTGGTTGATAGAGAAGGAATAGCTAAGGATTCACTCTGAGTTTATACATCTGAGTGGCTGAGTCTTTGAAAGGACAGGCCATAAAGGGAGAGCATATTTCCAATGTGTGAAGTTCTGAGTAAGTGAGCTTCCAGGTTGAAGAGTTTTCTATGGCATGATAGAGAAAATCTGAAGAGTCAGGAATGCAGGCTAGAGGAAATTAGGGAAATGATCGTTGAATTTCTGAAAACAGATTGGATTGCAAGAGAAAAGAAAACGGTATAGGACAGAGCCATGGGAGTCACCCTTACTAAGGGGGCAAGAGATGAATGATGATGATCCAGCAAAGGAGACTGAAAAGAAATATCTAGAGAGGTAAGAGAAGAACCAAGAAAAGAAAGTGTTGTGAAAATCAGAGAATATCCAGGAGGATGGGTGAACAACCATATCAAAAGACTGAAAAGGATAAGAACTTAGAAAAGTCCAAAGGATTTAGATGTTAAAGTGTCACTGATAATCTCAGGGAGAGAAGAGTTTCACAGGAGAGGTACAATCACCATCCAGCCTCAGGGTCAAAGGATGTCAGAATCAAGTAAAAAATTTAATCAAATTGTTCAGGCTTTAAGAAAGTGATAACTTTAGTGAGGCCAACTTGGGAGTAAGACTATATTTTGGTTTATAGAATTTTTTATCTTGTAACTTCATTTTCTCCACCTATTCAAACACTGAAGACATGCAGATAACCTCAGTGGTAAAAAAGAAAATTGGAATTGCAAACTGAAAAGTCTACAAGTCTACAAAAGTCTACTTTTTATTCAAAGTGCTATAGAGAGTATCTAAAAATCAAGATTACTTAGCTATCTTCATTCCTAGTTCATGCTCACAGAAATACTAACTCATGAGTTACGTGTACAGTTACTAAACTCTCTCTCCCCCCTCCATACATACATATGTACATATATGTATATATATATGTGTGTGTATGTATGTATACATCTATGCATATACAGTGTATGCACATACATATAATTAAACTCTATGTTCAACTAATTAGTAGTTTCAAGTAGTTTGATTATATTTATGAATTGCTTTATAGTGAGGTTCACTGACTGACTTTACTCAGTGAACCATTTCATAAAGTGAGACCAGACTAGAGATTTCATGCAAACTGAATAATGGAAAATGTTATGCAAACCAACTCTTCCTAAGTCTTCTCATCCATAATAGTTTGCTTATTAGCCAATTAACTTTCTCCCTTTCTATAGGGTTTTAAAGTCTTCGCAACAGCCTCATCAAGTAGACAAC
This sequence comes from Notamacropus eugenii, assembly GCF_028372415.1. Lineage (NCBI taxonomy): Eukaryota > Metazoa > Chordata > Mammalia > Diprotodontia > Macropodidae > Notamacropus > Notamacropus eugenii. The sequence goes on from NC_092877.1 coordinate 140,097,006, forward strand.
CTTCATCATTTTTCTCCCCTGCTACAAATAAGGGATCCAAAGCTTGGAGAGGTTAAAGAATTTGCTCAAAGTCACAGGGATAGCATGTGTCAGAGTTGGAATATCCCAATATAATTTCTGAGGAAGTTTGAATAGATTCACAATGATTATTATCATTATAAATTAATTAGCTCCAAAGGGGAGAATTGGGACTAATGGAAAGAAGTTATAAGGAAGAAGATTTCTGATCAATACAAGAAGGAGCTTTAAACCGACCATTAAAACCAACAAAATGCACATGGGATGCCTTGGTGGTACCCTGTCACTGGAGGTGTTCAGGTACAGACTAGGCATGCACGAATCAAGAAGACTGTACATGAAATTATAGTGTTGGTGGAAAGAACATTGGATTTGGAGCCACGGAACCTGTGTTCAAATGACTCCCCAAGCATTTACTACCTGGGCGACAACGGTCAAGTCATTTCCTTTCTCTATATTATAATTTCATCATCTGTATGACAGGGATTTGGACAAAGTGAACCCTAAGGTATCCTCTAGGTCTAAATCTTTTGAAGAGATGATAATAGTGTAAGGTAGCTTCTTTCTGAATACAAATACGTAATAAGGATATGTAATGTTAATTAGAGAGCTAAATATCTTCCCCACCCATTAATGAGTCTGACCATTAAGGGAATCTTGATTAGGGGAAGCTCATACCTTTCGTTAATTATCAAATGAGGCCCTGATTCTCAAGGGTTGTGATGCTCTTAGGCTCTGAAAAGAATCTAAATACTCTGAAGTGAGGTTTCATTTTGGGGCTTAGCTTTTGGAAGAAGGTTTGTGTGCTAGATGAGACTCTGGGAAGCCACTAAGGACCACCCCCGCCCCCAGCTTTGAAAACCCAGACGTTGGTGCTTCTCTCTCTGGTAACGGTGTATGTATTGTTTATGGTCAGATAGTTGGAAGCCCTGTCTGTTGATTATTATTTTCTCTGAAGTTCAAGGTACTGACTTTTTTTTCCCTGAACTAAGTGAATGATACACGTGCTTGATTAAAGTAGATTGTTGACCCCTCAAAAGTTGCTTTCTTTTTAGAAAAACAGATCTAAGAACCTGTACAGCAGGCCCTCCTGTGTACATCAGGGTCCCACAACGTAGGAATGTGGTTAGCAGAGGGCTTAAAATTTGTTCCTGTACCTTTGTGCTCATTCATTTGTCAGGGAGTTCAGAAAAAAAAATTAATTTGAAAAACTTAGAGTCACTGAACCTAAAGATACCTTGGTAATTTAATAAACGGCAACCTCTAAATCAATTCAAACTGGATATAGCTTAGCAATTATATATTAAATAAGGAACAAAAAAGAATTTCTAACTGTAAGTCAAAATGAAGTTTATGGTTGATGAACAAAATTAGGTTTAAAGACACAGACTATAGTGAGCTACCACATGTGTATGTGAAGTTTTTATTTTAATAAAAAGCCCTTCTTACTACTTAAATAAGCATTTTAAGTGTTAACTGTGTTCCAAAGAACTTGGCCCATGGGTTTCAGAATTTGCTTCTAAAAGGAAAAGTCTATTTCATTTAAAATTCTGAAAATAGATTGACATTCCTTGTCAGAGGAAAAATCACTGCAGAATTTTTTTTTATTCTGATGACTAGATGTTTAACAACCCAATGTTTCTTTAAAAAGTGGTCTAGTATCGGGGGATGGCTAAGCAAGCTGTGACTGTAATGGAATATTATTGTGCTATAAGAAATGACAAGCAGGATGATTTCAGAAAAACCTGAAAAGATTTACATGAACTGATGCATAATGAAGTGAACAGAACCAGGAGAACATTATGCACAATAACAGCAATATTGTTCAGTGAAGAACTGTGAATGACTTAGCTATTCTCAGCAATAAATGATTCAAGATAATCCCAAAGGATTAATAATGAAGCATACTATCAGCCTCCAGAGAAAGAACTGATACTGATTGAATACACACTGAAGCATGCTATCTTTCACTTTTCTTTCTTTTTTCTTTTATTAGAGTCTTCTTGTACAAAATGACTAATATGAAAATGTTTTACATAATTACACATGTATAACCTATATCTGATTGCTTATTGTCTCAGGGAAAGGAGAGGGGAGAGAGGGAGGGACAGATAAAATTTGGAACTCAAAACGTTCAATAAAAATGTTAAAAAATTGAAAAAATGATCTAACAAAAAGAAAGCTTCTGAGCTTTAAGCTAAAAGGGAGATGGTAGAATCTATCCTTCCTCTCACAGGGAAGAGATAGCATCTGAGTTCTATAGCTGAAGTCAGAAGCAGAATCAAAGAGAATCGGAATCAAAGAGATATCTAGAAAATCATGCATATTAAAACTGTGCCTAGTATCAGTTACCATGACATCAATCAAGCATCAAACTGTATCCACGTGAAACCAGAAGAGAAGAGCATCTGACAGAGAATATATAGTATATTTACATGTCTCACAGAGGTTACATGCCCAGGAGAAACTGAAACAAAACACCAACAAGGAGAAGCACTCTGACATCACTAGAAGACTAATGGTCCTACAATGTGAAAGGTGCAGATTGATCCTCTGCACATTTACCCTGGACATACATGCTCTCTATGTATATGTTGGTGGAAGTATGTGTCCCACATTTATGGAAGAAAATGTTTTATTACATTAATTACTATACTATTTCATTAAATGTCTTTAATTTGAAGTAATTGTATCATCTGGCTGATTACAAAAAGTAAATACATCAGTGGGACTCATAATCTGTGGTGGTAAGACATATGGACTCACAGTATACCTCGAACTTATGGTGGCCTTGACTAGGATACCCACTGTGCAAACTGATGAGGTAGCCCCAGGTGGCTACAACAAATCCACATATCAAGCAAGCTATTGGACTAGATGACCTCTCCAGTGCCTTTCAATTTAGTGATCTTCTGAAATAAAATTTAATATTTTTATGGCATTTCACCATCCCTTATATTCTAATTAGTTAATATTATACACAATGGTTTTATCCTAGCTTTGGTACATGATGATAGAAAGAGGAGAACCATGGATGGAATAGGTTATTACGTTAACATAGCATCCCTCTATCTCTAGTACTTCTGTCCCTCTTAAGCTAACTACAATTATAGCTCTTTGTTTATTGATATAGCTGGACTGTATTCTGAAACAAGCCACAAAACCACAGGGAGTGACCACCTGATTTGTACTTCAGTGGTTGTAAAAAGCCCTGTATGCATCTATTGCCCTGTATAAATAATGGATAACTATTATAAAGTTAAGAAGGAAAACTCCAGGGATCAACAATAAATTAATTAAAATGAATAGAAGTAGAGAAACAAGGCAAAGATGAAGGGAGGTTTGAGAGCAAAAAGACAAGCTAAGCAAAAAGTAAAGGAAAGTCTCCTGAAAGAGAAATGAGAACTCTCAATGATGAAAATAGACTAAAAGTAGGCATAAAGAACTATCCTCATATCTACACACACACACAAAAAAAAAAAATCCAGATCAGAGACTGCCCCAAATTATGACGCAAGGAAAAACAACATTTTATAGCAATTAAGAGCCTTTAAATACACGTAAGGAAAAGAAGTCACTCAAAAAAGATAAATAGTAAAGACAATAAGAATCTCACAGACCATGTCTAATAAGGTCAGGATTATACAATACATTTCAGTTAAAATGACACTTAAATTTCCCTCTAATGGTTCACCTTTACCTACCAATAAGTCTTATTCTTATTTTTAGTTGATGGTTGCTTCAGTTCAGTTTAGCTATTTGGAAACTTAGAAGCATTCACAAAAGACTCAGACTGGCCATTGCTTGACTATAGGCTGGTTTTAGGTCACACAAGGAAAAGAAATTAAACCGAAATAAGACTGCATACTCATGATAAAACATGTTTATCTGCCTCCTGACAGAGAGATGATGAATGCAGATTGAGATTTCATACATACATATTGTGTGTATACATATAGATATGTGTATATACATATTTATAGGTATACATGAGTATATAGATATAGATTACAGATAGATATAATTGACCCAACACAGGAATTTGTTTCTCTTGACCAGACATTGAAGCAAGGGTTTTGTTTTTCTTTATATATTAGGTAGGAGATAGGGGAGAAAGGAAGAGAGATGGGAAGAAGATGGACTTTAGTTAACTGGGAAAAAATTGACTTAAAAATAAAATAAACCTATATGAAGTGTCTGATCTGAGACTCTTGAATGTATCATAGGGGACACATATGAATTCTCAACATGCTTTCTACAATTCATAATCCAGGCAGGGCTCATCAACAAGTAGCAAATTCAGATTATACCTTCAATAGCTATTCTGTTATTCTAGTATTTAATTATCTTTATTCCTGACTATTCACACATTAAGAGTATACTTTTTCTTAAAAAGAAATGTTTTATGGTCTTATTGCCACTTGAAATGTAGTTGAGAATTTTTTCATTCATCCTATTTACTCCACTTTACTTTTGGTAACTTTCATTGGGTGATTGCTGGTGCCTAAAATGAGTAGTTCTGACTTGCAGATTCTCCACTGGATTTGGAGTTAACAAGACTGGGTTCAAATCCTGCTTCTAACACTTTATACCTATGTTACCAAGAGTAAGTCATTTACTGATAGTAAAATGGGGCTAAAATACTTGGTGTAGCTAAGTCACTGAATTGTTGTGAGGTTTAAATGAGATAATGTAGTAAAGTGCTTTTTAAAACACTAAACTTTAGAAAATCACAGAATGGATTAGAAAGCAGAATCCAATAATATGTTGTTTACAAGAAACACACTTGAAACATAAAGATTCACACAAGTGAAGTAAGGCACTGGAACAAAATCTATTATGCTTCAAATGAAGTAAAGACTTAAGAACTCTGATCAATCCAATGGCCAGCTTCAATTCCAGAGATTCAACAACGAGGCATGCTATCCCACTGACTCCACGGTGACAGACACAGGTGGGAAGGAGACATCTATTTTTGGACACAGTCAATGTATGAATTTGTTTCATTTGACTATTCATATGTGTCACAAAAGTTTTCTTTTTCTTTTTTTTTCAGTGAGGGTAGAATGAGAAGAATAAGAAATTATTGTTTATTAATTGACAAAAAGTAAAATATAAATAAGTTGAGGCTGTTTTGTGGTTATTCTTGCATGAGTAACTAGGAAAAGCAGGAATACATCAATCAGAATTCCTACAGTGTTTTTATTTTTAAATGCAAGCAATTAAATACAAATCAGGTATGCTCACATTTTATATGTAAGCTGAAACATTCCAGTTAGAGTAAATTTTTTTTTAGACTCCTAACTACACATTAGCTACAGTGTTTTGCCTCCAATTAAACCATTAGAATAAACACTTCATTCAGTTACAATTTTTAAGTGCCTACTACATGTAATATAGGAGGCAGAGCACCTGGAATGAGAGGGCAAAAAAGGCATTGAAAGAATCCATCACCCCAGGGAAGAAATCATCTCATGATACCCTATGATCACCTGAGGAAACAGATCCCAAAATAAAAACTCCAAGGAACGTTATAGCCTAATTACAGAACTTTCTGGAAAAGGAAAAAATACTACAAGTGGCCAAAAAGAAGCAATTTAAACATTGGGGAGCCACAATCAGGATCACACAGCACTTAGCAGCTGCGACATTAAAGAATTGAGGGTCAACAGAACATGATATTCTGGAAGGCAAAGGAGTAAGGACTACAACAAAGAATCACCTACCCAGTGAAATTAAGCCGAATACTTTGGGGGGGGGGGAGGATGGTCATTCAGTGAAAGAGAAGGATTTCAAGCTTTCATAAGGAGAACACCAGAACTGAACAAAAGGAAAAAATGTGATCTCCAATATCAAGACCCAAGAGAAGCCTAAAAAGGTAAAAAGAAAAAAGAAAAAAACATAAGAGATTCAAAGGATCTGAACCATTTACATCCTTACATGGGAAGATGATACTTAAAAGTCATACCTCTAATAACATAACTAGAAGGAACATATGGAGACAGGGTACAGGTAAAAGGTGAATTTGAGGGAATTATATTTTAAAAAATTAAGGGATGAGAAAGAGAAGTTTCTTTTAGAATAGAAGGAAGGGAGGGGCAGAATGGTGTAAATTATTTCACATGAAGCACAAAAAAAACCTATTACAGCAGAGGGAAAGAGAGATGGCTGGTTTGCATGAGAAGCTTTTTATGCTGCAGCATTCAAACTCTCCTTTAGAAGAGCAAGCTAGAAAGTCTCAGGTGGTAGAAGAAAAAGTTAGCTCACAAAAAGAAAAATAAAAGTAACAAGAGGAAGGATGAATGGGAGGCTTCTCAGGCAGAAGCATACCAATAGTAAGGAGAAAACAGCAGAATCAGGGGGCCCACACAGTGTTCGGGAAGTAACTGAAGATTTTACTCTGCAGGAAGGTTGAGTTAGTTCACTCAATGGATGGGAGAATTGTTGGTATCTTGGATGGAGACAATCAGTGAAAAGATAAATTTTCTCCAGAGAAGAATAAGTAGTCAGTGAATCCAAAGTCAGAATAGATTGACAAGAAAAGAATTGTTTACTGCTCTATTGAGAGCAGGGGTAGATTTTGGAAGAATAGATGGCATTCCAACTAATGCAAAATGTATCAAGAAAAGGGGCTTGATATTAGACTGAGCAAGGAAATAAGAACTGCCCCTACAGATCCTTCTGAAACATCATATCTAAGTTCATCACACTTCCCAGGCAAATGAGATGTTGGCCAGACCCCAGCTCAGATTAAAGAGGGTATACCTCTAGCCAGAATGATGACCCCAAAACTGCAAATTAGAAAACGGTAAACAACAGTAAATGAGACTATAATAATAGGTTCATGGACTCCAAAAGCATGGCTGACCCTATATCTACCCTGCTTCTGGTTTCCTTGTTTCTTTTTGGCTTTTTGTCTGCTCACCTTGTTTGTCAGATTTGTTTTCTGCAGGCTTAATTCCCTCCACCTGTAGATGCCTGATCCCTTAAGCCAGATGTCACACCTATCCATTGTGCTGTGTCACCCAGGATCTGGTGTCAACCAACCTCTGGATGCTAGCTAAAGAATTGACCCTTCAAATGGGACCTCTTGGGGCAGGGACAGTTCTACTTCCATTTTCAGCAGGAAGTAGCTGTGGAAGAAGAGACCATTGTGCTTACCCCAAGATTTTGTGTCCCATTTGTTCGAGGGGAGAATGATGATGTGCTTGTGCTCAAGCCCCACCCTAAGATATTGTTTTACATGACTATTTTGTGTGATTTCTATCATATTGTTGTAAAGTTTTGTTGACACTAGTTGCCCCATTGACCTATATAATGGATAAGAAAGATCTTGGGACCAAATGTATTGTTAATGTTGGGGGGTTTTTTTGCTTAGTTTGAAGATCTTTCCCATCCATTAATAGTCCCATGTAACCTGCTTAAATCACATGGAAGCCTAAGTCACATGTGGTGGGAGGAGTTTGCTGAAAGGGTGGAGCAGAAAGGGTGCTGAAAGAAAGCAGAGCTGAGAGAAAATTGGCCACAGTAGTTAGAACAGAAGGAGGGAGACAAATCAGACAGCTGACTAACATGAGTGGGAGAGCCTGTTTGTGATTTGTTTAAGGGAGTTGATTTGTGGAAAGGTTGTAGCAGGGGACAATAGTACCCTCTGCATTGTTGTTGTGTAGGGATTTCTTTGTTGCTGTGATGGATTTGACTTTGTGATGTTGGGATTTGGCTTTATGGTGTTTGAAAAAATGTTTTGGTTCTGTCTTTCCCGTGGAGAGTCTGTTGTATTTCATGATTCAGAACTACACTGGCATATTCATGGCTGCCTTTGGCACCATGAATAGCTCTGCTGAGTCAAATTTGTAAGAATACAAACCATTCCCCGACTGCCAAATGGTCAAAGAATATGAATAAGCAGTTTTCAGATGAAGACATCAAAGCCATCTATAGGCATATGAAGAAGTGCTCTAAATCACATTTGATTAGAGAAATGCAAATTAAAACAGCTCTGAGGTAGCAAACCATACCTATCAGACTGGTTAATACAACGAAAAAGGAAAATGATCAATGTTGAAGAGGAAGTCGGAAAATTGAGATGCTGCTAATGCACCATTGGTGAAGTTATGAAGTGATCCAGCTATATTGTGGAGAGCAATTTGGAACTATACCCAAAGAGCAAAAATATTTATGGTGGCAAAATATTGGAAAATGAGGGGATGTCCATCAGTTGGGGAATGGCTGAACAAGTTATGGTATATTAATGTAATGGAACACTATTTTGCAATAAAATATGATGAACAGGTAGATTTCAGAAAAACCTGAGAAGACTTGTACAAACTGAGCAAATGAAATGAGCAGAACCGAGAAAGCACTGCACACCATATCAGCAACATTGTGTGATGATCAACTATGAATAATCCCGCTCTTCTCAGCCATACAATAACCCATAGAAAGTACAAAGGACTCATGAAGGAAAATGCTGTTCATATCCAGATAAAGAACTGATAGACTCAGAATGCAAAGCATACTTTTTTTCACTTACTTTATTCTTTTTTCAGTGTTTTTTTCCTTTTTGATCTGTTTCTACTTCCACAGCTGTGACTAATATGAAATTTTATTTTATATGATAGCACATGTATAACCTATATCAAATTGCCTACCATTTTAGGCAGATGGGGAGGGGAGGGAGGGAGAAAAATTTGGAACTCAAAATCTTGCAAAAATGATTGCTAAAAGTTATCTTGACATATAATTGGGGGAAAAAGATATTAATAGAAAAAAAAACCTGGAAAACATAAAGGACTCTTGGCAGAAATTTTCTTAAAAAGAGGCAGAGTATTGAATAAAGGGGTTTGGGGGTCAGATAGATCATCTGGATTCAAACCTTGTTTCTATTGCTATTGTCCAGTTATTTTTCAGTTGTGTCTGACTCTTTGTGATCCCATTTGGGGTTTTCTTGGCAAAAGTACTGGAATGGTTTGCCATTTCATTCTCCAACTCATTTAACAGATGAAAAAACTGAGGCAAACAGGGCTAAGTGACTTGTCCAGGGTTATACAGCTAGTAAATGTCTGAGGCTGTATTTGAACTCAAGAAGATGAGTCTTCTGATTCCAAGCCCCATACTCTATCCACTATACCACCTAGCTGCCCTAGTCCCATTTCTGAAATTTATTAATTATATACCTACGGACAAGTCCATGCCCATTTGGCCTCTCAGTGTTTCCAGACAACTTCCTAAAACTATAAATTAAAGATGATTAGCTGATTTGAAATGATGCAGAGAATTTCCACACCAGGAGTTCCCTACAGCAAAGAAATCACAGGTCCAGACCACGGCCATCACCCCTCAGAATGGACAAGACCTTTGAGTTCTAAGAACTAGCTGGCTTTGTTCCGATTCATTGCATGCATGTTGAAATAAATATAACTGCATTTTTAAAATATGGTAATTCTCTTATTCAAACTTCTCATTAATTCAGACTGATGCTTGGATGGCTGTGGTCCTGGAAGATGCTGTCAGAACTGCATCCTCGGGGACATGGGACACCAGGTAGCAAGAAGCTCAATGCCTCTGCAAGGTGAGGGAGCAGAGGGTATTCTTTTGCTGTGTCAAGATGCAGACTCTGCTGTGTTCTTCATGGAGCTGTTCTCAAGCTATTCAAAAGCATTTACCTAAGTGTTCAGATTTTAAGAGTTCTTAAACGTGTAGATCTCCTGTTGTGTCTTCCCTGAGAAATCTTTAGAGTTGGTAAGGGCAGAGTATAAGTGGGACCAGAAAGTCTCTAATTCTAAGGCTCCTGCTGAGCAAATGCGTCTCACCTCCCTGGGTTGTATTTATCTGTAAACCTGTTTTAAATCTGTCTTCCAGCTCCTAAGTAACAATTCCAGGAGAAGGCACAAGTGACTGAAAATTTACCGTTTAAAACAGCATCTTCGAGATGCTCCCACCACAATCACACAGTATTCCCTGAGGATCTGGGGGTGCCTTATCTTTAGTATGTTCCCACCCCACCTCTCACCTAATACCCCTATAGCTTAGACAGGCAAGATATTTCAGGGCCTCAGTGATATGATGTTTCCATAACTGATAGAAAAAAGGCAAATTATTCTCATATAAACATGTGAATAATACAATTAGTGCAACATGGCTACTATCATAACATTTTATAATTCATGCATGCTATAAATTATTATGTCATTATATGTTTGTGCATTTATGACATATTGTGTATAAGTAATAAAAGCTAAATTATTCCTACACATCAGATGAAAACTGGAAAAGAAGTGTCAACATGTCTATAAAAAACTACTGAATTATGGACTCCAGCATAACAGTTCCCAGTGTGTTTCATGAGGAAGGAGAAATGAAATTAGAGAAAACAAGAAGGGACGAGCAACTAGATCAGACCAAGGACACACAGAAGCTTGAGCTGGATCTGGTGCGGTTATGAGAGTCTTAAGGAAATGAGTCTCACGTAAGAATGTACTGAACAACTGTGTGGCCAGCATTCATGAAGGGCAGTCAGTGGATGTGGTCTTTTCTCTTTTCCCTTCTCCTTTCCCATTTGGGAATGTTGGGAGACAGTCTGGAGGGTGGTTGCCCCAATAAGAAAGAACCTGCTTTCTTTCTCATCAGGCTGGTGAAATTCCGCATTAGAATGGCAGGTCAGGGTGACTATGACCATAAAGAATGGAGCAGGGATCACTGAAAGGAAGATGGAGAAAATTCCATGCAAAATCAACAATGACAAAGAGCATTGGTCATCACTCTGGGCATCAGCTGCTGGAAAACATATAGGAGTGACTGACCCTGGCACTCCAAGATCATCATGGAAAAGATGGGAATGGTGAACAGATGGAGAGACTGAAAACCATGTGTACACAGGGAACAGCAAAGAGGGAGTGTGGGGAAGGAGAGGTAACAACTCTCACTACATTGAGTCTGGAATGAATCTAAGCTCTTCTATTAAACAAATCCATCTTTTTACTACCCTGAGACTTGAAATAGCAGTGCACTAGGATACGAGTACTACCTCTACTGCTGTCATGACTCTTCTGTGGAAACTGAGATAGCACCATTACAGGGAAGGGGCAAGTGGGAAACCATATTCACCCAGAAATGGTCGGTAATAGTTCCCTTGTGAACCAGACTCAGGTTGTACATCCCCTCATACGTTCTTTACATGACTGTTAATAATTTTGCTTTATGGCCTCAGGTGCTTATAGGAGGGGAGTTGAATATCACCAAGAAATAGCTAAATGGTCCTAAATTCTGATGTTCCCAGAGAAACTTTCTGAGTGGGGACAAACACAAGCCATAGAAAGTATCAGTTATTGAAATGCCTCCAAGAAATGAACTCTGAACCAAATGAGCTCAGATGTTTGGAAATGGGCCAGAGATTACAATTAGAAAGAAATATATATAGATGGCAAAAAGGATGAGAGGGGGGCAATCAAGAGGATATTAAAAATTAAAGACTCATGCCTTTTTTTTCATTTCTACAAATTTTGTGAGAATGATATATACGTGTTAAGGACGGTTTTAAAAATATGAAGGGAACAAGAAGGCTATTTCAATTTATATTACACTGTGAACAATATCTTTATAGTCACAGAATTAACTGAAAGGCACAATGAATATGAGTCCAATGTACTTACTACTTGTTGATTATTTTTTAAGCATTTTGATTCAATAGAGTAGTATGATTCCTTCAAATCTCTCCTACATTGTGATATAGATATATAGATGTAGACATATACACACATATAAATTATCAAGGAATTTTGAATGACATTAAAAGAGAATTTTTTTGTCAAATCTCTGATTATTAATATAAAACAAATTTTTAAACAGTCCCAAGTATGCTCAAGAACTGCGTTGACCATTGTCACAAGTATGTCCAGTTTAGAGGCCAAAAGAAAGAAGTTTTCTAGATAGACAGTAAGGCTGTCCTGAAGTTTCTGTTGTTTAAAATATTGCCTAACACTTTCAATGAGTCTAAGCTTCACTATTGAACAAATTCATCTTTTTAATACCAATATTCTTCTGTAACACTATGAGGTTATGAATTATGGAATCCCATAATCTTCAAAGAATCAAAAATGTTAGTCACTTGAAAGGCAGTGGAGAGACATATGGTAGGAACAAGCAAGATATTACCTACTTACCTGTGATGAATTTCATGCATAAAAAATATCATGAAAGAGACACATTATGGAAAAAGAGTTGGGCTGGTCATGTAACAAGAGCAAGAAATAACAGATGGATAGCCTGTGTTTTATAGTTTTACTTACATAATGTTAAAGAAGCTACAGTATGTGCCAGCACATTGAATGAACCCTGTGAAAGGGTTTACTGGAAGGCATAAACAAAAAGCACACAGGATGAAAAGATATGAATAGTTCTGGCCAGAAACCCAAAGGGTCTTCTCCCAGATTGTTTTCTTTGGTTTGGTTTGGTTTGGTTTGGTTTTTTGACTGGGTATAAGAGGCCATCTTTTGCCTCATTTCTTACCTAGCCTTAATTATTGAATGGGTGTTGCCTCAGACAAACTGAGACTTGGGAAACATAAAAAAGTGAAGGTGTCCTACTGCATCTGGGAACATGTACAGTTGTCCTGATCTATATCTTGCTACTGGACCCAGATGGCTCCAGAGAAGAAAGTGAGGCTGGTGACTTTGCACAGCCCTGCCTCACTAAAATCCAATTAACTTGCAAGTCGTCACCTTCCTGATGGCATTGATCCTCTTCAGGAATGAAGGACAAAGATTTCTAAGGGGCAGAGCCAAGATGGCAGAGTAACAGAGCACACTTTCTGGGGCGTTGTCCCCAAGCTCAGCCAAATACCTGTAAAAAATGGCTCTAAAATTCTGAAGCTGCAGAATCCACAGAATGACAGAAGCAAATCCCCATCCCAAGACAGCCTGGAAGGTCACTGGGAAGTGTCACATCATGCTGGGAGCAGAGTACATCCAGTGTGGGCTACAAGTACACAGAGAGGACCTTAGCAGGCCTTGGGGAGACTGAATCTTTCACACCTGTGGTGATTTCCAGACTTCATGATCCCAAAACACTGAGAATAAATTGGAAGAACAGTGGGAAAACCCTGTGGGGCCAGTGCAGGAAAGTGCAGTGGTCTAGCCCAGCCCCAAGGCAGCTGAGTGGCGAGGGGATGGAGGAACCTGCTGCAGCCACAGGAGCAGCAGGAGCAGCTACAGCTACTGTTTCTGGAGCTCTAGGTCCACAGATTATGGGGAGATCTAGCAGCTGACAGTATACCCTCTACCTCCACTAGAAGCAGAGAACCACCATGACAAAGAGCTCAAAAGTCAAATAAATGACTGGGGAAATGAGAAAAACCAGAAAAAGAATCAGACTATAGAATCTTACCTTGGTGACAAGGAAGACCAAAGCATGCAAACAGAAGAAAATAAAGTCAAAGCTCCTCTATCCAAAGCCTCCAAGAAAAATATGAATTGGTCTCAGGCCATGGAAAAGCTCAAAAAGGATTTTGAAAATCAAGTAAGAGAAGTAGAGCAAAAATTGGAAAAAGAAATGGGAAGAGTGATGCAAGAAAATCATGAAAAATGAGTCAACTGCTTGCTAAAGGAGACCCAAAAACTGCTGAAGAAAATAAAGAAAGAAAGAAAATAAAGAATAAAGAAATATAAAGAAAATAAAAAACAGACTAACCCAAAAAGCCAATGAGGAAAAGAATGCCCTAAAAAGCAGAATTGGCCAGATGGAAAAGGAGATCCAAAAACTCACTGAAGAAAATAATTCCTTAAAGATTAGAATGCAGTAGATGGAAACTAATGACTATGAAAAATTAAGAAATTATAAAACAAAACCAAAGGAATGAAAAAATAGCCAACAATATGAAATATCTCATTGGAAAAACAAGTGACCTATAAAATAGATGCAGGAGAGAAAATTTAAAAATTATGGAACTACCTGAAAGCCATGATAAAAAAAAAAAAGATCCTAGACATCATGCTTCATGAAATTATTAAGGAAAACTGCCCTGATATTCTAGAACCAGAGGGTAAAATAAATATTGAAAGAGTCCACCAATCACCTCCTGAAAGAGATCAGAAAAGAAAAACTCCTAGGAATATTGTAGCCAAATTCCAGAATTCTCAATTCAAGGAGAAAATATTTCAGGCAGCCAGAAAGAAACAATTTGAGTACTGTGGAAATACAATCAGGATAACACAAGATCTAGCAGCTTCTATATTAAGAGATTGAAGATTAAGAGATGGAATATGATATTCCAGAAGTCAAAAGAGCTAGAACTAAAACCATGAATCACCTACCCAGAAAAACTGAGTATAATACTTCAGGGGGAAAATAGTTATTCAATAAAATGGAGGACTTTCAAGCATTCTTGAGGAAAAGACCAGAGTTGAAAAGAAAATTTAACTTTCAAACACGAGAATCAAAAAAAGCATGAAAAGGTAAACAGCAAAGAGAAATCATAAGGGACTTACTAAAGTTGAACTGTTTACATTCCTACATGGAAAGATAATATTTGTAACTCTTGAAACTTTTCTCAGTATTTGGGTAATTGGAGGGATTATTATATTATATTATATTATATTATTATACATGTAGACAGAGGGCATAGGGTGAGCTGAATAGGAAAGAATGATATTTTAAAAAATAAAATTAAAGGATGAGAGAGAAATGTATCGGGAGGAGAAAGGGAGAAATGGAATGGGGCAAATTATCTCCCATAAAAGAGGCAAGTAAAAGCTTTTTCAATGGAGGGGAAAAGGGGGGAGATGAGAGGGAAAAAGTGAAGCTTACTCTCATCACATTTGGCTTAAGGAGTGAATAACATGCACAGTCAATTTGATATGAAAATCTATCTCACATAACAGGAAAGTAGGGGAAAAGGGGATAATTGGGGTAGAGGAGGATGATAGAAGGGAAGGCAAATGGGAGGAGGGGGTAATTAGAAGTAAACACTTTTGGGGAGGGACAAGGTGAAAAGAGAGAATAGAATATGTGGGGGACAGGGAAGGATGGAGGGAAATACAGTTAAGTCTTTCACAACATGACTATTATGGAAGTCTTTTGCATAATTACACATGTATAGCCTATTTTGAATTGCTGGACTTCTCAGTGGGAATGGGTGGGAAGGGAGAAAGGGAAAGAAGTTGGAACTCAAAGTTTTTAAAACAAATGTTAAAAATTGTTTATACATACAACTGGGAAACAAGAAATATAGGTAATGGGGTACAGAAATCTATCTTGCCCTACAAGAAAAGAGAGAAGAAGAGGATAAGGGAATGGAGAGGTATTAGAAGGGAGGGCACATTGGTGGAAGGGGCAATCAGAATGCACAGTGTTCTGGAGCGGGGGAAGGGGAGAGATGGGGAGAAAATTTGGAACTCAAAATTTTGTGGAAATGAATGTTGAAAACTAAAAATCAATCAATTAATTTTTTAAAAAAAGAATGAAGGACAAATAACAGTATCAATAGGTTCAGAAATCCAATTATTTATTGTCTCATATGCATGCATATATGTATACATACACATTGTTGTAGTTGTCATGCAGTTGCTTCAGTTGTATCCGGCTCTCTGTGACCACATTTGGGGATTTTTGTTGTAAAGAGACCAAAGTGTTTTGCCGTTTCCTTCTCCAGTTCATTTTACAGAGGAGGAGTGGATACAAACAGGGTAAAATGACTTGCCCAGAGTCACACAGCTGAGGCCAGATTTGAACTCAGGAAGATGAGTCTTCCTCACTTCAGACTTAGAACTCTATCCATTATATCATATAACTACCTTTATATACATATACATCTGTGTATGTATGTGTGAATATATATGTGTGTGTTTATTTATATTTATGGTATGTATGTATGTATATACATATTATTTTCAAGAAATTAAACTTGAAAATGTTTTTTAAAAACATCTTTTAATGTCATGTTATTAATGTCTTCATATGGTAGGCAGATAGCTCCTTCAATAGTATCCTCGTCATGAAAATAACTAATAACTAGAAACCACTAAATGACAGTTTTAATAACTATTATTATATTAGCATTTATATTGCACATTAAAGTTTGCAAAGTACTTTACAAATATTACCTCATTTTGTACTCATGACAGTTCTAAGTGCTATTTTTCTCATTTACAGATGAAGAAACTGAGGCAGCAAATGACAGAGATGATGGTGAGGCCCCTCACCTAGAACATTTGAAGGATTTGTGATGTGATGATAAATAATGTGATGATAAAACTGCCAAAGCAACCAGGTCATAATGCATACTTTTTAAAACATTAAACAGCATTAATTAAACTTTAAACATTTCCATGTGCTAATATAGTATTTTTCTTTCAGAGAAGAAATTGAGATAGGCTCATTCAAAGGAGGAACCTAATAAAGATAAAGGAAACAAATTTCTGTTTGCTGAGGGACTGGAATTCATTCAATATTTATCCACAGTAACCTTGACTTGGGGATTTTTGCTTAACCAAGGTTCAGATCCATGCCTTCTACAAGCATCCTTGGGGAGCATGGACAGCTCAGTATCAAAAAGAGAATATCACGTTCCCCTTCTAATCATCTGGCTGGCTGGTGGGAGGAAAGCATTTTGTGGGCTACAAAGTCCAAAGTGAGCCACTCTGAGTATTCTCTGATTTGAAAATTCCATATTACCCTTAAGCAGCTGCCATCAGCGATTGCTCGAAAGTTACAGGACCTATGAAAAAGTCGATTCTCATGCCTCCTCACAATTGCAAACAGGACTCTTTGTGCCCAGGGCAGACACTATAAACTATGCCCCTCAATTTTGGGTTAGGAGAAGGATGAGCAGAATGGGGGAGGGAAAAGAAATCATCGTAGCCCACATCTGGGAGCTACCTATTCTTGCCATGTGGTCAACACCCTATCCTCCAAACCGCACAGCCAAAGAGAGGTTAAGTGACTTGCCCAGAGTCACATGAGTAGTAAGGGTCTGAGACTGAATTTGAACTCAGGTCATCCTAACCCCAGCCCCAGCCTCTCTCCACTTAGCAATCTAGTTACACTTTTCTGCTCTGTTAGTGGATGGTAAATGTCAGCATCCCCTAAATTAGGCACCCTGAAACAAAGTTCTCCTTGCCCTGTCCTAGGTACATCTCTGCCCCATTCCTTCCTCCCCACTACCCCCCATTTCACATTCATTAAATTGATTCAATTCAGTTAAATTCAAAAGACATTCATTAAATATCTCATAGAGTACTGAATACAAGACAAATAAGATGTGAGACATAGCCTCAGGAAATTTACAATCCACTAAAGGAAAACAATAATGATAGTGCGGATGTACCTACTGTTCTTAATGAGGAGAGAGAGAATATGTGGAATATTCAGTGGAGTGAATGTTGACTGGGGAAAGACTAGTTAACAGAGAAGGCACAGGGAAGCTATGCATCTCTAGTGTTTAATTCTAGGTGTCCACCCCTTGTGTTTTCATGTGGGTGAGGGGATGTCTTGACAAACATCTTGGTTGGTCCCACGCAGACACAACAGACATCAGAACTGGGAAAATTAAGTGATAATGAAAGTATGATCCAATTCAGCCTACTGATACACGTCTTTACAAACAATACCCACATGCCATATATTTACACATAGTATACATGTGCTATATAACCACATATAATGGGTGGTGTGTTATGTAATAGGGAGCCATCAGAGTTTGAGAAGAGGAATGACATGGTCTCCACCCCAAATACCAGGTGGAGAATAGAATTTACCTGGCTTCTGATACTTATTCACTCAATGGGAATTACCACCTTCAAAGTGAGTGTGTCAAAAGGCCTAGCCTAAAAAGGCCAAGGTCTCCCACTGCATCCTGGGCCATCTCCAGTCATCCTAATGAATATCTGGTCAATGGATTCAGATGGCTCAGGAGAAAGTGAGGCTAGTGACCTGCACAGCCCTCCCTCACTCAAAACAAAGTCAAGTGCAAGTCATGTCATCATTTCTCTGATCTTCAAAAATGAAGGATGAACACAACAATAACTGATACACATCTAAACTTCATCAGCTGCATTTCCTCCTGATTTCTTGTTCTTGCAAAAGAAAGGGGGCTGGTGAGCAGGCGGGCATACATGGCAGAATCTGAATTAGAAACCAATGTGCTTTTTATTATTACCACCTAGAGCACTACACTTTATAGATTAAGGTGCACATTACTTTCAGAAAGAAATCAAGGAAAGTTCATTTTTCCTTCCAGTGGAATTCCATTCAGTATCTGAGATAATGATTGTGAATTTGGTCAAAATTCCCTGTGGAAAAAAGTGTTGATTTCCATGGTGTACTTTGTTATCCATTTTAGCAGAAGACACCACCATCCTTCCAATTCACAACCTGAGTTAACCTTGACTACTCACTCATTCACCCCACATATCCAATCAGTTGCACAATCTTGTTATTATTATTTCTACAACACCTCTCAAATACATCCTCTTCCCTCTAAGGACTCAGTTACCACCCTGGTTTAGGCTCTTGTCAGTTCCCATCAGGACTGTTACCATAGTCTCCTAAATGGTATCCATGCCTCAAGTTTCTCTTATCTACCCTCCACAGAGCCAACAAAGGGATTTTCCTAAAGCTCAAAGTTTGTCTATACCACTCCACTGCTTAATGAACTCCCAGTAGACTCCCATTATCTAATCTACATCAAATATAAGCTTCTCTATTTGGTATTGAGGGCTCTTGATGTCCTGGCTTTATTTCCAGATTATGTTCCACCCTCTGTTGGAAACTCTACCACAACACAGCTAACTCAGCTTCTTGCTGTTCTTCACACACAACACTATATCCTGTTTCTGTATTTTTGCCCAGACTGGTCCACATGCCTAGAATGTTCTCCTTCTTCACCTCTGCCCCTTAGAGTTTCTAGAATTTTATTTCATAAATTAAAAATAAATAAATAAATGAAATAGCAAATGAAAAAGTAAATAAATAAATAGAAATAAATTTTTAAAATAAAAATAATTTTTTTAAGATTCCTAGAATTCTTCTAAGGACTCTAGAGCTTCCTGATGCTCTCCTCAAGTGCCATCTTCTATATAAGTCCTTTCCTGATCCCCTCACCCACCCACCCAGCTTCTGGTCCCTTTTCCCAAAAAATTTATTTTGCATTATGTGTAACAGACTTATATTTATATACAACAGGAGTTCCTGGTTTCACATCCCCTTGAATGAGAGGCCAGAGTGCTTGTGCCCATATTTGTACAGCAAAGGTGGACATGCCCATTCGCAATCCAGTGCCCCCCACCAAAAAAAAAAACTACTCCACCAGGCAAAGGGGAAAGAAAAGGAAGGAGTTGGAGCCCCATGTGAGTGGCTCACCTGCCCACTCCATGATGTACTACTGCTACTTCCACCCAGTCTGGTCTGGACCTTGCCTATAACTTCATTCTTCAACATTCTTTGAGTTTTCTGACCTCTTCTTAGATCCCTCAGTGAGGTGCTACCCTTCACTATTACCCAATTTCCTGTTTAGAATATCTAAGGTGAAGGACCAGCTAGGTGGCACATCAGCCCTGGAGTCAAGAGGACCTGACTTCAAATCCTCAGATACTTACTAGATGTGTGACCCTGGGTAAGTCACTTAGCCCCGATTGCCTCCAAAAAAACGCTAAAATGTAGTCTCTTCAACCACTCCAGCATGACTGTCACACCTCCATTGTCTCCTCAACCCATGTGGCCCCTTCCTTGGCAGAAGTTTTCTCAAGTCTGACATCACAAGCAATTGTGAATTCTGAGCAAAAACGTCTGCTCAGATACCAGGGTCAAATGACTTTGAATATTAAGTATTCCTACTAATGCCTTCTGAAAGTGAAGAAAGTGGTATATATGTATGTATGGGTGTGTGTGTGTGTGTGTGTGTGTGTGTGTGTATATATATATTAATTTCCCTCATTACAGTGTAAGCTTCTTGAGGGTAGGGATTATAGCTCTGTGTGTGTATGTGTCTATCCCAAGTGCCTAGAACTTAATAAATACTAATGATATAATTGATTCATTGGTTGATTGTTTTTCAATGTGAAGTGACTGATAGGTGGTACAGTAATGGATCACTACGTCGAGACTCAGAGAGACCTAAGTTCAAATCCAGCCTCAGACAATTATTAACTGTGCAACCTAGGAAAAGTTGATTTCTTCAATAGGCTCCATTTCTTCAACTGAAAAATTGGGATAATCACAGCTACCTCCAAGGATGTTACGAAGATCAGGTGAAATAACATGTGCACAGCATTTTGCAAACTTAAAAATGCTAGCTATTATTATGGCTGTTGATGTTATTGTCTTCATTTCACTAATTTTTTTTAAGTAGAAGCACTAGTAGGAAAGGGAGATAGGTAAAAGAGTTAAGAATCATTTCATATGTTTTTGATTGATCTTAGAGATGATTCAGTCCAACCATTCCAGTTTACAGATGCAGAAATATTTAAGGGATATGCCCAAGTTAATTTAGCATAGTAGTAGATAGACTGTTGGACTAGGAATCAGGAAGACCTGAATTCAAATCCTTGCTATGTGACCATGAGCAAATCATTTAACCTCCCTCAGCCTTGGTTTCCTCATCTATAAAGTGAGGATAAATAGCACCTTCTTCCCAGGGTTTTTGTGAGGCTCAGATGAGATTGTATTTGTAAAGTGCTTTGCAGACCTTAAAGTCCATTATTGTTATTGGTGGTGGTGGTGGTCCTTCCTTTCCAAAGAGAAGCAAAGATATCATGGTGATGTCTAACTTGCTCGTGAATTAGATTTAAGTGAGGCAGAATTCCACAGTCATCAGCCCCACTCTCTCTTCCAGAGTCATAAAAGTCAAGGGGCAAGACAACATGGAGACAACTGGTGATGACCCAGGGATGCAGTGGATGACCTGGGCATCATTAGGTAAAACTGTCTCAGCAGATGGGCTAAACGAGGTTGAGGATAATCAACGGGTCTCAAACTCATTGTTGGTGAGTTAGGGGAATGTGTAATCCAAGTATGTGAAACTTCTCCCAGCAGAACAGGAGGATGAGAACCATTTCTTCCAACAGACATGAAAGTGACTGGAGCAGGTGCTGTGGAGCATGTAGAGCTTGATCAGACATCGAAAGCACTATGTAAATTCTAGCTATTATAATTGAATTAGTAGAGAATTTAAACAGGGGTTCATTGAAGTATAGATCCCTTTAGTGCCTTTTAGACCTTTGGATAAAGATCCTTGACGAGTGTTAGAAAGCAAAAGGAGTGGATTCTGGGGCTAGGGAAAGTCAGCTGAAACTTCGGCCATAGAAGCTATTAGTACACTGGATACTCAGCATTCTATGATGATAACAGTGATGATAGTGGTGGTGGTGAGGAGGAGGAGGAGGAGGAGGAGGATATGGGACCAAATTCTGCAAAGCATTGCACCTGTAGCATCTTAATTTTTTACACAAAATTGTTCATTTGTAGCATTTTATTCTGATATCAGCAAGTTCTGAACCCTGTGTGGTCTCCAGAGTCACAGAATGCCCAGGAGAAAGTCAGATCACTGAGATCTGGGAGAGTGGTTAAAATTAGTATATGAGGTGTTTGGCTCCATAGAACCATTGACTCCTGAGTGAAAAATGATACAAGAAAGAACATAGAGCAATGACGTAAAAAAATGATATTTCAAAATGGTAACTTCTGCTCCCAGAAATGTCCCAGGCAGGACAGTCTCTGCTGCATGTTAACACCTCTTGGTTGTGGAATGTTGGTTGGTTTTGAGTGAATGTTTGGTTTTTTGACAGTGGTTTAAAAAGGAAAACATGGAATCTACAGCAAATGTTTAGCCTGGCAGACTGATAAAACTGTTGATGTTTGCTGGGTGCACCTTGTAAAATAATTACCCTGGAAGCAAGAAATCCAACTAGCCAATACGTGCTAAATGGGACAATCATCCAGCACAGTGAACAGGAAGAAGATTTGGCAGTTATTGTGAGAAAATCACTGAGATGATCAGGCCAGGGTGCGGCAGGCATAAAGAAAGGCAAATGAAATCCTGGCTTGCTGAAGCCAAAGGAAGGAATACAAAACTAAATGGTCCGAGTTTGTTATCACCTGAGGCACCTGTTGGTGCCCATTCAAAGGTCTGGGGTTGATGTTGATGGCTGGACTTGGAGAAAGGCCATTAGGTCGGCGGAGAGAATTATCCATCCCAAATGCAGAAGGGTTGAGGAAAACACTTTGATGAGCAAGGATGTATGAGCTTTTGCAAATAGCAAATGTCTCAGTGCCTCAGGAGAAACACTCATCACAATGAAAGGGAAAGATAGGGCTTTTACACCAGCCTGGCTTTCATGCACTAAGTGGCATCTCAAAATGAATACACTACCAACAAAAATGAGGATCGAAAGCCAGCAAGATTATTCCTGGTAAATGAGCATCACACGGAGAATAAATTAAGGACAGCAACTGAAAAAGGTAGGACCATGTACATGTTTACCTTCCTTCCAGAGAGTGTGCAAATGAATGATTCTTCCCCTAATTGCTGGACCTTGATCCTAAAATCTATTTCAAATCAAGTTTTCAATCGGTGCCTCTCTAAAACGAAAAGAGATTGTTCTTTGCCAACATAAATACAGTGTCTCACCATCACATCACACTTAATTTGCAACTCTCTTGTGCAATTATCATGTTTTATTGCACACTGGCATCATTTCTCTAGGGGTCACATCCCTCCTGCTGGATTATGAGCTCTATGAGGGCAGACACCATGTCTCATTTTATTTTTGTGTCTCAGGTCCTCGCACAGTGCTCTATTCATAATGGGAGTAAAATAGCATAATGTGTAGGACAATGGAGTCCTAAAGACAAGAAGACATGAGTTCAAATCTGGTCTCAGACATTTACTACATCTGATCCTGGAGAAGCTGCTTAAATTCTGTCTGCCTCAGTTTTCGTATCTGTAAAATGATAATAATAGCACCTATCTCTCAGAGTTGTTGTGAGGGTAAAATGAGATATTTGTAAAAGCACTTTGCAAATCTCAAAGTCCTACACTCCATAAAAGAATAATAACGATAGTAGACCCTTCATAAATACAATACATACAATAAATGGCAGTCCCCAAGATTTAGCTTTATTTCTAATTTTTTTCAGTGTAATTCTTTTGCAATTTAAGTAAGCCTTCTTTCTCAACCTATCCAGCATTCACAGGAACATAGCTTTAGAGATAGGAGGGACCCTAGTGCCAGGAATAAAATTTATCTGTTCTCCTTACTCTTGTGTGTCCCTCATATGTTTGGATTCCTCTGTTCAGTATTTTTTTCTTCCTATCAAGCTCAAATTTGCCCTTTTGTAACTTCTACCAATTGCTGCCCTATATGGTCAGAACAAATCTAATTCCTCTCCCACTAACAGGTCCTCAACTATTTAAAGATAATAGTTATGTGTGCCCCACCCACCCCCAGTCAACCTTCTCTTCTTCAAGAAAAACATCCCCAGTTGCTTCAGGCAGTCGTCTCAAGGAATAGATTTACAGCCCAGAAATTTAGAAAGGTCATAGAATCCAAGTCCCTCATTTTACAGATGAGGAAACTGAGGCCCACAGAGTGATTTCCCCAGGATTACAACATAATAAGAGCATGAGGCATTTCAACCCCAGGTCTTCTTGATTCCAAATGCAAACCTCTAGTCACTACACAAAGCTGCGCTTCCCCATCCTGGCTACCTTCCTCTGAGTGTTCTCCAAATTATCAACTTCAGCTGAGATAATATGCTCCAGGAGTTAGGGAGATTATGATGGCTAGGGGGAACACTCTCCTTTACCTTTTACTCACACTTCTTCCCCTTAAAAGAGAAAAACCAGATTTTTCCCAGACTTGGAGGAGTGAGACGGAAGAGAAATGCCAGGAGCTGGAGTAGAGATTTCAGCCTTTCACAACCTGACCTCAGTCTATTTTTCTAGCCTCATATATTACTCTACCTCCCCCACTCTCTGTTCCTCACAAATATCACTTTATCTCCCATTTCTGGGCCTTTTTAACTGACCAGCCCCCATGGCTGGCAATGCCATTCCCTTATCTCTTCCTTGAAGACCCTACTACCTTACAGAAAGCTTTCCCTGATTCCCGATGCCTAAGTATTGCTGTTGTCTATCCCTAGTTACCTTATATTTAACCACCTTGTATTTATTCTGCCTACTCATATGCATCAATATATAATATATACAAATACAGAATATGTATATGTACATGTTGTCTCCCTCCACCCACCCAACAGAAAGGAAATTCCTTGAGAATAGATTGTTCTGTATTTTGTCTGTTTCCAATAGCTAATAGGTACCATCATGCCTAGCACAAAATAGGTATTTAATAAATGCTTGCTGAATTAATGATTAAGACAGAGCTGTGCCCATCACATGCTGCTTTAGAAATATAGAAATTGATCAGAAAACAACCTTCCTGTGTATTCCAGTGTCTGCAGGTACCTGCCTCTCTGGAGGGTGGATTGCTGAGTCAGAATCAAGGCATCTTGTCCCTGCTGCAGGCAGATTAGTTCTAGTGGATCTGCTTAATGTTTAGTGGCTGCCAAATTTATATTTTGCTGAAAGACTTTATGGAATGGTTGGTCTGTTGGGTGCCCAAATTCAAGCTTTTATAACAACTCATCCACCCACAGACTGTAATGCCAGGGAACATAAGTAAGAGCAAAACTGAACCTACTAAAATAACCTTAGAGAATGGAATGTTGATTTAGGTGCTGGGAAGTCTAAGGGTGACCCAGGTCCTTACAGCCGGTATGGACAACAATGGGGTCCCAAGCTAGTCTGAGGGTCTCTCTGTCTCAAATGTGGCTTTAATTGAGTGTAAACTTCTACTCTTCTGTCGTTTTTGTTTTTGTTTTGTTTTTGCATCAGTCAACTTTCAGGAGAAATGCATTCAGAATGAGACATACAGGGCACAACACAGATAATGCTAAGGGTTGGGATAAACCAGTTCTTCTCTCATTAAATTCACTTTCCACCAGCAGTATCCATTAAAAGCCTAAGTGTCTTTTAGCAGATCAGTGACAGGTGTCATCAGGGTGAAAAACCTGAAGATGAAGCCCCACACAAAACCAAAGAACTGCTACAGCTCCTTAGCAGGGACCAGGTCTGCCTCCCACTACAACAGAGCCACCATCTTCTAGGAATAAGAGATTCCTGATGACTTATTTTGTGACTCAGAAGCACTCTCTGTCCTTGCTCAAACTGACAGTTCTCCAGTTTGGCAAAAAATTGATTCTTGTATACATACACACTCATATGTGCACATATATCGGTGTGTACGTATGTGCACATATATGCATATGTATACCTGAGTAAATGTATGTATATGCAGAGTCCAGCTATGTGTATTTACATACATGTGCATATATATGTATATATATATTTACATATATGCCTGAACTAATTATATATATCAGAACCATATATAAATATTTTATTATATTCACATGGAAATATAATTAATATACTTATTCATTATTTTATTAACCTGTCAATATTTATTAATTTGGTGAGTTTTATCTATTGGTTTATTAATTTAGGTATTTATTAATAAATGTATATAATTTTTTTCATTCTGGCATAGGAGACTGATTTGGTAGGTTGGGTACAATCCCAGAAGTAGGTGAGGTATCATTGAAACAGATTACCTACCATATCCTCATCCATCAGGTCTTAAAATACTGACTTCATTTCCATGACTTATCTTGGCTCCAGATGCCTAGGATGATGAAATACATTTACCTCCTATCACTAGATATGATGAACTATGAGTGCAGAATCGTTTATATGTTGGAAGACACCTTCACTATGTCAGCTCGTTTTTCTTAACCATTTTATTACAAAAGGGTGGGGTGAAGTATCAGGAAGAGATAGTGACATTAAATACAAAAATAAATAAATATATTTTTCACCAAAAGAAAGGAGAAATAAATATCGAATTCATTGAAAACTCTACAAAACACATGGTATAATCCTAGATTCATAGAAGCCAACTCTAATCTGGAAGACCACATCCCATTTATCATCTTTCAATAGCCAAATCAGGTCATTCCTCCCAGAGGTCCAGTTGGGTGAATATTAGCCACTCTGCCACCTAGACTGCCAGGGTAGGTATCTTGAGAGGAGAGACTTATAGTCCCTGATGGTGATGGCAGCCAGGCCTCTAAAGCCCCAACAGAACTGTCCTTCTTGTTAATGAGTAGCACCATCTGGAGAAAGAGAGATGAGTTCCTTCTTTTTCTTTCTTTTTTTCATCTGATAATATTTTTGCTGTTTTATTTTTTCCTCCAGTTCCCTTGGTATGTGTAGTATCCATTTTATTTGTTCTTGAGAAAATTCTCCTTTGGCTTCTAGCGCTTCCATCGATATTGCCTGAGTATATTTTTCTTCTGACATTTTGCCTTAGCTTCCATTAAGCCATAATTGTTTTCTTTCCATTGTGTAAGGGCTCTTTTGGTTTGCTCATTTCCCTGAGTGTTTTTTCCCTTAAAACCAATGGTCTTTTAAGAGTTCGAGGAAGTTTTGTTTCTTTTGGGCATTTCCATTACAGATTTTGAGAGAGCTTGGTTTTGAGAGGAATTCTCACTTTTTGGTCTTTTCTAAAATTCCCATTGGATCACAGTTTCTAACCAGGTCAACATTAAGATTCAACCAATCAGGTTTGGAGCTGCTGAGACAAGGTAGGTCACAAAATGAAAAGGTGGGTATGAAGGCAATTTCTTTACCTCCCAGTGATCTTGGTGTTGAGGAGGGAGCTCTAGTTTGGAGTCTGATTGCATGCTATGGCTAGGTAAGGAACACCTTTGCTCCAGGAAATATATCTCACAGCCCTGACATCAGAATGACCTTTCCTCATGAACCATTTGAGATGGAATTACGCAGTGAAAACTGATAGAGAAAAGCAGGTTATATTCAAACTGAGACCCTCTTAATGTTTGCCTATTTAGAACTTCAGGGCATTAGTCAACTAAATCACTGTTCCAAACGAATTAAGGTTAATTATCAATGGTTTCGGCCACCAATAGGACAGTGAGGGGTTTCTGCATAACTGATGTTATAGGAAAAAATATGTCCTTGAAGTTTACAGAGGCTACTGAGTTTCCCCGGAATCCATATCTGGGCCCTGGAAAATCAGTCTTGGGGGTCTGGAAGAGGGTGAATATTGAGACAAAAAACAATCAGCTTTTTAAATAAAAGGTCCACCTGGGGATTATTTGTGTGTGGTGAGGGAGATTCACCAGTCCCTTGTCCCTATTGTCAGGACAACAGTCTATGGGTGGCACCCTATCAAATGAAAAGACTTAAAGCTAAAAGAGATCTTAAAGGTCACTGAATAATAAAATTTTAGAGTTAGAGTTCAGTTCAGTGGAGATCTAGTACACCCCACACCTGAGAAAGAATCCCCTCATACAATATACCCAGTCCATGATATTCCTGCTTTTGCTTGAAGATCTCCTGTAAGGGAAATCCCTTTCTCTCTCAAGGCAGCCCATTCCACTTTTCCATTCAAACTGTTGGGAAGATTTTCTTTCAATCGAATCTAAATTTGCCTCTTTGCCATTTTACCAGGCATCTGAAGTTCTGCCCTTGCAAGCCGAGCAGAACAAGGTTAATCCCTCTTCCACAAGACAGTCCTACCATCTCAAATACTATGGAGCATCTAGTCTGACTCCTTCATTTTACAGGTAAACTGCTGAGAAGTAAGGTTATTAACTCCAGCCCCTTTCAGAACTAGACGTTTGTTTCTACAAGGCAGCAAATGTGAGATGCACTATGTAGGCTCAAAGGCCAGTTTCTATTTTCTCAGTGGCTACAAGGTCTTTAGAGTCTTTTTCTGAAATACCTACATTATGGCCATCGTGGGCTATGGGTATTTTGCATTAGATGGGCATCAATCCACAATTCTATAATAATATTAATCACAATAATCAAAATAGTAACAACATATTAGATTTTGCAAAGTATTTTACATAGTTTATCCCATTTGATTCTCATATCTCATACCTTATGATTATTCATTACGATTATTAATTATTCATGATACACCTGTTATGTGCCAGGTACATAAGACAACGTGAATTATTTTGGAGTTTTTCATGACATCAAGTAAATAAAACTGTTCTATCCTTCACAAGTACGCATTCTAAATAACCCAAGATTGAGGACTGCCATGCTCTGTGTCTGGGGAGAAAGAGGTAGGGTAGAATTTAGAATCCAAACTAGAATAAACTCAAGTCTGGCCCAGGTCAGGAGCCAGAGTTTTGAGTGCATGACAGAATTCAGGAAGCTGAGTTTGTGGAAAAGTTAGGAGTAGGAAAAGGGTTTCTAGCATAGGAAGGTCAACACAAGGTCAGGAAGCCATGACCAGGAATATCTATGAAATCATGAAATGACTGGCTCCCAATGGCTTTGGTGTTTCATGGTAGAATAGCAGTTTCCATACCCCCACTGTACTCTGTACACTCTCTCAAGGTCATAGGTCATGTCCACCATTTGCCTTCCAGGGCAGATATGCCACACCAGTGAGACCTTGGCTTAGACAGACAGAGGTCAAAGAAGCTTAAGTCTTTACAGCAATTCAGATCGATACATTTCCTAGGTAAGAGAATTCGACAAAAATATGCTTTCCCTTTGTTAGCATCTCTATTTCTCATAGTCCTCTGAAGGTCAGGGCCAAAAATTATACCTTCTATATTACAAGCTCTGCCATATCTGATAGCCTCAAGCTTCATTTTGGGGGTACTTCACATTTCTCAGAAAGAAATCAATTTTTAATCAAAAGAAGCTTATATCCACAACAAATGAAAATCTTTTTCATTTTTTTAATTAATAAAAATTCATATTCTCACTCTCCTTCCTCTCCCTTTCCAGCCTATGAAACAAGGAAAAACAAAATCTTTGTAATAACATGACTAATGTGGAAATGTGTTGAATATGATTATACATGTATAACCTATACCAGATTGCATGCTGTCATGGGGAAAAGGGAGGAGGAGGGGAAAAAATTTAGAACTCGAAAACTTATAGAAATAAATGTTGAAAACTAAAAATAAATAATTTTTTTAAAGATCCTTGTAATAAATGGGCATAGTCATGAAAAACAAATTTCTGCACTTTCTATACCCAAAAACTATGCTTCTCATTTTGCACCCTGAGCCCGTCACTTGTCTACCAGTAAGTATGTAACATGTTTCATCATTGATCCAATTGTGGTTGATTACTGTATTGATCAGTTCTCAAGTCTTTCAATATTATTTGACTTTACAGTGTTATCATTATTGTATAAGTTATTCTCTTGGTTCTTCATCATGTGTCAGTTCATAAAAATCTTCCCATGCCTCTCTGAAACCATCCCTTTCATCATTTTTAATGACTTAATAGTACTTGGCTACAAACCATTATTTGTTTCACCATTCCCTAATAACAGAATTAGCTACCTCAATCCATTCACATGACTTATTACTGTTCCCTTTTCTGGGATCTATTGTTGGGATGGGAGTCAAATATATAAAGTCAAATATGTTAATCATTAATTATGAAGTTTAGAATTTTCCAGCAAGAGGCTGTTAAGCATGCTTATGACCTCAAGTGAATGTAATATGAATTCTGTGGCTGATGGCAACCCTTGAGGTGTCTACGAACTCCTAACCCTGTACCACAAATTTACCTCTAGTTTAGAGGAAGGTTCACTCACCTCTTTTAATGGTAGGAGTAACTCAATGTAAGGAACTACTTTGACAGTATAATGCAGTCTTTTTCTTGCAAATAAGTAAAGTGAAAAATGCCAGGTATCCTAAAGATTTAGGGACCTGCCATTTTTCGGATGATACACTGAAAGATTCTTGTTCTTTAAATCCCCATTTACGTTCTCTTTGGAATTTCTCTTTTCACTTTATTCTGGGGCAGTTAAGTAGTACAGTGGATAGAGTACTGGGTCTAGAATCAGAAAGGTTCCTCTTCATGAGTTCAAATCTAACCTCAGATACTTACTAACTGTGTGACCCTGGACAAATCACTTCACCCTTTTTACCTCAGTTTCCTCATCTGTTAAATGAGCTAGAGATGGAAATGGCAAAACCTTCCAGCACCTTTGCCAAGAAAATCCAAATCAGGTCACAAAGAATCAGACACAACTGAAAAACAACTGAAGAATGAACCCTCTTCTGGTTCTATGTAATAATGTTTTCTTTAAGATGCATCATCATGTAAAATCATGAACAATTCTTGCCTCCCTGGTTCTGTTGGGGGAATAAAAGTGATGTTCAGTGGATGCCCTTAAATTACATTTCATCTTGATATCATTTGTATCTCTGGTAAAGTTCTTCTCATCATACTAATTATGTATTTATATACAGTTCTATCTTACTATCACAAGACTGCTCTTTGGCATTAGATTTTATTATCATTTTGTCATTCCTAATGGTTTTACTTTGGTTCCTGACTGGGAGATTTTCTAATTATAAAATCTGCGCATGCAATATATTTCCGTGCAACAAAAGCCAGTGTGTGTTCTCTCCTGGAAGAAGATTCTAATTGAGTTAAAGGCAAATACAGCTAGTGATGTGACCGTTGGGTTCTTTCTACATGTAAGTTAAGCGTGGGTACCATTCACTTGAACCTCATCTCACCAGTTTCAGGAGGCCCTGAAACACTGAACTTGTGCTGAAACAGGATAAAGGCTTCAGCCATATTTACCATGATAGTTTTCATGCTATACATTAGAGAACCAAGTAATACCATGTCTAAATATAGAATAACACTGATATCTTAGAATTATAGGATTAATTTAGAGATAGAAGGAACCTTAAAGATGTTCTATATCAATGCCTTTATTCTACAAATGAGAAAATTAAGATTTGAACTCTTGAAATGACTCCCCCAATGGTACAAAGACACTAAGTTAAGGGCTTCTAGAAACCAAAAGATATCGTTGCATTACCAGTTGCAAATCTTGTTCTGTTATCCCTATTCCCAATAAACTCTTTCTATCGATTCTGAACAATTTTCTATAGATTAAAAACAGAATGAATGCATATCTGAGGGTTTTTTCTCTTACAAGCAAAATGTAATTTGTACATATGGAGTTTTATTTAATTTTTTAAATTTACAATCATGCAGGGATCAACTTTTTGGTTTGCTAGGACCTTAACCATCTCTGTATTCATGGAGACAGTCTTCTCAACAACCCACCTGTGAATTCAACAGAACTTTTGCTTTGGGGCCTTCTGTAATCCATGTATATTCATATATGCCCAAGTCCATAAATGTGGCTATAGCCCATCAAGGAGCTAATGTCTATTAAGAACAAATTAGTAGAGTGTTTCTGGGTTAACATTTCTGTCCCCTGTCTAGTCACTGTCATCATTAGAGGTTCTTGGCATATCACAATGGTGTTTAAAAAAAAAAAATAACATTGGCCTGGGAAATGAAGACAAATACACATATAATTGATCTTTTTGTCAGGCTCAATAAACACTGTTTGGATGTGCTAACAACTATCCATGAAAATAGCAGCCATCAGATAAATAAACCATTAGCCTGAGAAAAGAAATATTAACTCTGGCCCAGTCTATGAATGTGGGCATTGGTGGCAGCTAATCAAATTTTGTGATGTACGTGTGGCTAACTAGCCATTAATAAGAAGCCTACTGTGATAAATGTAACATACTTTCTAGAAAGGCATTGTGGGATAGTAGAGTTTAGAATCAGAAGACACACCCCCCAGTGTGAACTTAGGAAAGTCAGTTGACCACTCTGGACTCCAATTTCCTCATCTGTGAAATCAGGGGGTTAGACCAATGACTACTGGGGTCTCTTGCAACTCTAGGTCTATGATCCTATACAGTGTTTTTGAAGGAACTTAAAGGATTTAGACCTAGTCATTAACCTGGAAAATATACATGAAGGAGATAGTCAATAAGCATTTATTAAACATCTACTCCATACTAAGCACTGGGGATACAAAGAAAGACACAATATGGTCTCTGTCCTTGAGGAGCTCCGTCTAATGATGGAGACAGCATACAGCAACTACGTACAAACAAAAATCAAAAGAAGGAAGGCACTAGGATTAGTTAGGCAACTCCTTGGATAAGAGTGAACAGGACAGTGAGTCAGGAAGACCTGAATTTAAATTGTACCCCACATCCTTGCTAGCTGGGTGACCCTGGGCAAGTCACTTAACCTCGGTTGTAAGGATCAAATGAGATAACTTGACTGAACAATACTGTGCCAACCTTAAAATGCTAGTTATTATTTATTATTGTTGTTAAAGATGTTATTGGTTTTACTGGCTAGTACTGCTAGGAGAGGCAACCTATGTACAGTTTGTGAAAGAAATAAGCATAATCTCATGTGATTTTGACTTATCTTAAAGATGATCCAGTCCAACCACTTCATTTTACTGATACAAAAACACTTAAGTGATATGGCCAGGTACATGAAATACCAAGTACCCAAGTGAAAGTGAAGCACTCAGTGCCAATATTTGAACCCGGCGCCTGTGAGTCTAAACTCAGAGTTCTCACTCCACCATATTGAGTTTCTTCTAATGACTAAATCTGCGAGCATCTCAATAGATATTTCCATCTTCTTTGAGATTATTATATTCTGTTTCCCATACACCTAGGTGCATAGATTTAGAGCCAGAAAAGACCTTGGAGGTCATTCAGTCCAACACCTTCACTTTACAAATAAGAAATGAGGCTCAGAGAGAGTTTAAATAACTTGCCTGGGATTATACAATTCAATGCAATTGAACAACCATTTATTAAGTATCTATCATGTGATAGGTACTCTAAGGCGTCAAAGATAAAAAGACAAAAACAGCCTTTCCCCTCAAGGAGTAGAGACTCCATGGTTGGAGAAACAAGCACACAGAAAAGAAAATGCTAGCTCATACAAAGTAATTCTGGAGGGCAGATCATTAACAATTGAGGCGATTGAGGAAAGATGAATGGTGGAGGTAGTATCTGAACTGAACCTTGAAAGAAACTAGGGATTTCAAGAAGTTGAAAGTGCATGGCAGAAAGCCTCTGCAAAGGGACAGAGAAAAGAGATGGAACGTACTGTATAGGGAGAAGCAGGCATAAATGTCTATCATCTTGTGACAAACTGGGTTAAGTTTGTTGAAGCTCATTGCTAGAGGGCTGGAGCTATACATTTATACATATATTAATATATTCATACATATATATGCATGCAGACATGCATGTATATTTTATATATCTTTAATTAATAGTATTTTATTTTTTCCAATTACATGTAAGATAATTTTCAAGATTCCATTATGAAAGATTTTGAGCTGAGATTTTTCTTCCTCCCTCCTTTCCCTCCCCCTTCACCAAAATAGCAAGCAATCTGTATATGTGTGTGTACATATATGTATTTATGTGTATGCATATGTATGTATCTATTTGTATATATGTAGGAATGCATATACACATATGCAAAATCATATCTGCCCCCTCACAGCATATATTACTATCATTCTAGTTGAACTTCAAGGGTTGGCTCCCAGTCATGTATGCCTCCTAACTGAGTGCTTAGTCAGATGAACTAATGACATGGGGTACTACACTTGGTGGGAAAAGAGACCATTTCTCACTGGTGATCCTCTTAGACACAACTCTCCAGGGTGGAAAAGAAGATCCCTTCTCTACCTTGATGTAATGATGGCACAGGTCACCATTCCTGATACAGAGCATGAACTCAACCAACTAGGCTAGTACTAAGTCCCTTGTCTATCTTTACCACTCTTGGGTGTTTCCTTCCTTTAGCATCAACCTTGTTAGCAACAAAAGGTCTGGAGAGATTGAAGCGGCAACATCTAGGATCTTGCCCTTCCTAAGCACCCAAGAAATAGAAAGAAGAGAATGCAGTGAGGAAACAGTGCAAGCGTGAGTTCACCTCAAGGGAGGAGTGAGAAAGAGTAGCCAGTGGAAAAAGGATCAAGCTTAATTGTTTGATTGAACAACATTCAGTGAAGAAGTGGAATGTGAAATGCCTGAGGAGCATTATTGCATAAATTCATTAAGTTCTGATAAGTCCTATCAAGGTCTCAGCCAACTATATCTGTAGTAAAATCATTCTGTAATGAATGCTATGATTCTTCTTTGTGTGTGGAAGTAAATGACCTGTTCCTTATTTAATTCAGGTCTTTACATTATATACATTTGGGGGGAATCAGACTCTCAAGATGGAATTATTACTATAATGGTCAACTTTCCTTGGGATACTGACCTGGAGGAGTAATGAGCCAGTGAACATAGGAGTAGGGCTCCCAGTTCTCTTACAGGAGTCAGACTTGCCAAGAAATGAATCTGGGCAAATTGCATTGGCTGGGTAAAGGATAAGGAGGGAGTGATATCACTCACCCTATAGCCTCAACTACTGAGTGATTTAAAAACAGTGTCTCTTGACTCCGTGCTAGGTATGTTAGAAGAGCATGAGGGGTTAGGTGGAGGGGCTTGACCTGCATCAGTTTGGAGGTACACCAACACTGATGAAATCACAGATCTTTGAAGTACTGAAGTAAGTCACCCCAATCATCAACAGATTTCACTACTAGAGATAAGAATGTTTTTCTTTTAGCTTTTCCCGGCTCCATCATGCTGGCTCTAAGGAACACAAAGAGAAATGGAGTGTTGACAATTACCTGGAGCATTCAACTATGTTGGAATTCACCGCTTGGGAACATTAGTTCTTTCCTTAACTATTTAACTAATTGAAGCAAAATTTTATTTATCTATTTTTTTCACCTGAATGATCTGGATAATTGTATACATGAGGCTCTATCTGCTCAGTTCCAAGTGAGTTACAGGCTTGGAGGCTTCTTCCATAATAAAATATCCTCGTGTATAAAATAACCTCTTTGCCATGTCCATAATGAGGTATCTCCCACCCATATCTCCATCCGCTCCCTACTGACTTTTGCTAATATGCATCACCCTTTCTGTAGTACTCATCCCTACTCCCCTTTGGGTGACTCTCTTATCTTCTGGGACCCTCATTGCTTTGTCTCTAGATTATCAATGTTCTCGGGTTCCCCAAAACATCTCCCTCTGTCTCTAACCCCAGTCTTGGAGTTTTCCAGTGTACCCCATGCTCACAAATTACCTTTCCATCATATTCAGCAGGTGGTACAGTGGATAGAGCACCAGTCTTGAAGACAGAAATAACTTGAGTTCAAATCCAACCTCAGACACTTACTAGCTGTGTGACCCTGATCAAGTCACTTAACTCTGTTTGCCTCTGTTTCTTCATCTGTAAAATGAGCTAGAGAAGAAAACAACAAACCACTCTGGTATCTCTGCCAAGAAAAATGGGGTCACAAAGAGTCTGAAACAACTGAACAACAACGTGTCCCTTCCAACCTTTTCAGTTAGTAGTCGGTAAGCATATGTGTGTGTTAGTCCTTCGATGCTGAAGAAGACCATGCCATCAGAGAAATGATGATATGGCTTGTACTTGACTTTGTTTTTGAGCAAGGGAGGGCTGTGCAAGGTCACCAGCCTCACTTCTCCCCCAGAGTCATCTGAATCCAGTGACCAGATATTCATCAGGATGACTGGAGATGACCCAGGATGAGGCAATTGGGGTTAAGTGACTTGCCCAAGGTCACACAGCTAGTGAGTGTAAAGTGTCTGAGGTGAGATTTGAACTCAGGTTCTCCTGACTCCTGCACTGGTGCTCTATCCACTGTACCACCTAGCTGCCCCCAGTAAGTATTTAAGTGCCTACTATGTACTAAGGACAAAAAGAGGCAAAAGGTAGTCCCTTCCCTCAAGGACCTTACAGTCTAAGTGGGTAGACAACAAGCAATCAAATATGTACAAACAAGCTATATAGGAAATAAACAGGAAGTAATAAAAGAGGGAAGAACTGATGGGTTAGGAAACAATTCCTATACAAGATAGAATTTTAGCTAAGACTTAAAGGAAGCCAGGGAAGGGAGTAGGTAGAGATGAGGAGTGAGAAAATTCTAGGCATGGGGGACAGCCAGGAGAATACTCAGAGAGGAGAAAGGGATTGTCTTGTTCCTGGAACAATAAAGAGGACAGCGTCACCGCTTCAAAGAGTATATTGTAAGGAGTAAGGTGTAGGAAGACTAAAAAGGTAGGAGACTAGAAGATGAAGGGCTTTGAACGCCAAATACAGGGTTGTCAGTCAATCAAGGTTGAGCACTGATTAAACAATTTCTTAATAAATGTGCTAAGTACCATGCTAAATGCTAAGAACACAAAGGAAAAGCAAAAATAGTCCCTGTCCTCAAGAAGCTTATGTTCTAACAGGAGACAATATGCAGATGTAAAAAATATATACAAGATCTATACAAAGTATATATGAGTAATTATATGAGGCAAGGCACTAGTTCCTTGTGGATGGCCACAACCTTGGTGCTTAGGCTTAGTTTGGAAGGAGACTAGATATTGTAAGAGGCAGAAGTGAAGAGGGAGGACATTCCAGAGGTTCAGTGCTGTGTACAGGAACAGCAGGGAGGTTGGCATGATTCAACCATAGAGTATGTATAGGAGAGTAACATGTAAGAAGACTAGAAGGGTCTTGGTTTAAGGAGCTTTAAATACCAAAAAGAATTTAGATATGGTCCTAGGAGAGGAGGAAGAAATTAGCACTTATATACTAGCTACTACGTGCCAGGAACTATGTTAAGTGCTTTACAAATGTTATTTTATCTGATCCTCACAATAATCCTGGGAGGGAAGTCCTGTTATTATCCCCATTTTACAGGTAAGGAAACTGAGACAAACAGAAGTTATGAATCACATAACTAGTAAGTCCGAGGCTAGATTTGAACTCAGGTCTTCCTAACTCCAAGCCCAGTGCTCTTTCCACTGTGCTACCTAGAAGTAAAAGGGAGCCACAGAAGTTTATTGAATAGAGAGTGACATGATTTAGGATGCTTTAAGAAAATCACTTTAGCAGATAAGATTGGAGAGTAGAAAGAATTGAGGCAAACAGACCAGTTTGGAAACTATTTTGACAGTCCAAGATGAAAGTGAAGAGGGTTTGAATTAGTGTGAAAATTGTCTGAGTGGAGAGAAGGGGACAGATATGAGAAATATTGTTAACCTAGAAATATTTGGCAATAGATTGAAAATTAGAATAAGTGAGAGGAGAATCAAAGATGGTACTGAGGTGATGGTACCAGCCTAGATGAATGAAAAGATGATAATACTCTGGACAGTAATCAGTTCAAAAGAAGGGTGGATTTGTGGGAAAGATAGAGTTCTGCTTTCTGATATGTATATATTTAGAGGCAGCTAGGTGGTGTAGTGGACAGAGTACTGGGCCCGGAGTCAGGAAGACCTAAGTTTAGAT
The DNA here is from genome assembly GCF_028372415.1 of Notamacropus eugenii. Taxonomy (NCBI): domain Eukaryota; kingdom Metazoa; phylum Chordata; class Mammalia; order Diprotodontia; family Macropodidae; genus Notamacropus; species Notamacropus eugenii. The sequence continues at coordinate 140,134,381 of NC_092877.1, forward strand.
CCAGCCTCAGACCCTTATTAGGTGTGACATCCTGGGCAAGTGACTTAACCTGCCTCAGTTTTCTCAGTGGGAATGGGAATGATAACAGCACCTTCTTAGCAGGGTTGTTCTGAGGATCAAATGAAATTATATTTGTAAATTGCTTACCACAGTGTGGCACAAAGTAATCACTATAAATGTTTATTTCCTTCTCTTCTCTTTCTCTTCCCTCCCATATGTTGATATGTGGGACATTCAGTTCCAAATACCTAGTAGGCACCTAGTTAGTGGTGAAGGACTGGAGAAGGAGAGAGAATGTGACTAGATATACAGATCTAGGATCTGAGGGCAGGTATTTGTCATATACATAAAGACAACAACTGAATTCATAGGACTTGGTGATGTCACCAAGAGAGCATAGAGAGAAGAGAAAGGGCCCCAAATAGTGCCTGAGGTGATTAGATGATTAATCCAGCCAAAGAGACAAAGATCAATGTCCTGAAACCCAAGGAAGAGTGAGTGCTTGGAAGAAAAAGAAGGTTGAGAATGTCAGATGATAAAGTGGAAGCAAGAAGGGTAAGAACGGAGAAGAGTCTATTAGATTTCACTTTCTCTCAATGAATATAGATATAGGAAAAGTCCTTTGCAAAACTTAAAGCAGGACATAAATATGAGTGATTGGTATTGTTATCTATCTGAACCACAGAGATTCCACATTCAACTGGAGCAGAGAAGCATAGGAAAGAGTTGGAGGCCTGCCCAAGGCTGCCTCTGGCTATTTCAGCTCCTTCTCACAGTTTTGAGCTATCCTGTACAGCCAGCTGACTTGTCACATATCAATTTGTCTCTTATGGTTTGTTTTAGCATACACATATACAGAGATAGAGACAGAAACAGAGACAGAAAAAGACAGAAATGGAAATAGAAAGATAGATACAGAGAGACAAAGATGGAGACAAAGAGTGGGAAGAGAAATGGAAGAGAGAGAAAGCCATGTGTGTGTGAAGTAGAGGCTGAACATGTACCTGGATTACCCCCTGAAAGCTTCTGGGGACTCTGGAGACATCATCGTGACTTAGCACTTGAGTCTTTTGAGGATAAAGAACTTCCAGCTGTGTGGTGACCTAGTTCTGAAAAGACCTGGTTTTGCTACCTGAAAGGTATCTTGGTCCCCCTAAACCCAAACACTTAAAGGGTTCAAAAAAGAAACAGGTTCCACCTTAGCTCTTGCTTCACTTCTCCCCCATGGTGAGTAGTGAGCTCTGTGAATTTGGTAGGTGGAGCATATCCCACACTACTCTGCTATACATGGACTCAGCTAGGTGAGCTTGTTGATGGGATCCTGGGAGCCTTTTCTGCTTTGTGTTTCCTTTTCTGAAGTTATTTGCAAGGTAAATATAGTGAGGCTTGGAAGCAGCGTTGAGTTCCAAAAGTTTGGAGGTGTTGAGCAGACCTGACTTGTGGGAAAAGGAAAAATCTGAACTGAAGAGGTCTACCACCAATAAGAGGAGTTACCCAAACTCCTCATTTGGCTTGTAAAACAACCTAGACATTGAGGGAGACAGTGGAGAGACTAGGTGAAACGTAAGATTCTTAGTCTATGGTTCTACATCTGCTTCATATTTAGATGGTTTTAAGTATCAACTTTCTGCCTGGTATGATAGTAGTTAGAACTGCCCCTTGTTTCATTTAAGTCTTACTGTCAATGCAGGCTTAAGAGAATCTTGTATCTTTTTTCTTGGGTGAAGGAAATAGATACCTATCCTATTCCTGATTCATACTGTTTGTGGAGTCTCTCCCTTTCAGGGAAATGCTAGACATGAATCCAAATAAAGCTTAAGCATCTTGTCACCAGGATGCCATGTTGTTAACAAGACTGAATATGAGAAAAGGGAGCCTAGTCTTGCCCTCATTAAATATCAGTATGTATGTATGTATGAATGCATACATGTGTATATACATGTTACCTGAATGTGTGTGTATTCGTGTGTAGAAAGAAAGGAGTCTCCATTTTCTCTCCTTACAGTCAAAGACCTTTCCTAGAATGTTCCTCCCTAGAGACATCTGACTCACCATTAGACAACTATCTCATTTCCCCTCTCTGTATCTCTTTTTTAATAAATAAATTGTTCTTGATATTTGGTTTTACATTACTTATATTTTCCAATGTATTTATCTACCCTCTTTCACTCAGGGAGCTATCCTTTGAAACAAAGAAGAAAGAATGGTCCAGCAAAACTAGCACTCAAAAAAAAGTCCAACATCATCTACAGGGTTTTACACCCATAATTCCTGACTTCTGCAAAGGAGTGAGAGAGATCCCTTGTTACATCTCTCCTTTGAGGGCAAGCTTGATCAACAAATTTCACAGTTTTCAGTTCTAGTTATTTTGCTGCTGTCGTCATCCTTTTCTTTTACTTTGTCTTTGTTTTAGTCATTTTGTATATCGTTTTCCTACTCCTGCTTTTTTCACTTTGTCTAAGTTCATATAAGTTCATGCATCCTTCTGTTCATCACATTCATCACTTCTTACAATAGAGTAATATTCCATTATATTCACGTACCATAATTATTTAGCCTTTCCCCAAGGAAAGGTCATCCACATTGTTTCCAGCTCTTTACTAATAAAAGAAAACTATTATATTAAGTATTTTAGCATATAGGGTTCTTCCTTTTATTTTTGACGGTCCTTCCTCCATTGTTCTTTCCTTTTCTAGTGTGAAAGGCTAATACTGTCACCACCACCACCACCACCACTTTCTCAAAGGTGCTTGTTAACCAACTGAACCACTAATTGGTAGAATGTAAGGCAGTATACAAGTAAAATTTATGGCCTAAGACCTTTTCTTAAATCATAATAATTGGCTTACATTTTTATATCAGGCTGGCTCTGAGAAGAAGAAGGAAAGAGAAAGAAGAGTTTTTGTTTCCCAATTTCTACTAAGCCACCATTTTTCCATTTCCTCCTGCCTCCCTATCTTCTGTTTCTATCTTATATCTAGGTCAATATCTAAATATCTATCTTATATCTAGGTCAATATCTAAATATCTCTCTTATATTTAGGTCTTAGGAGGCCCTAGTAAATATTTTTGCATTGATATTTTTTCTCCTTCAAAAGGTAAGGGGGAAAAAAGCAATGAGGGAAATTGCAATTCTAGACCTCATTCAAAATAACAAGAAGGAACTAGTTCCTGAAGTAGAAAGTATGAGAATGTTAGGAAGTGTTCACTAGAGCTTACAATTCATGATAACAAAAGAAAGGAAAGTCAATATAGTGTGACAGAAATCCTACATCTGAGCAAAGCAGATTTGAAAGCATTCAGAGAAACGATAGATAGGTTCCCATGACCTCAATATCAGTAAGGGAACCAAGAAGACTGGGAAGCTCTAAAAAATGAAATTCTGTATTGTATTTATTGTCAAGAGAAGCATTAGAGCACAGTCAGAAAGATCTGAGTTCAAGGTCCATTTCTGACACATACTGGTGGTATCTACTGAGCCCTCTTTACAGCAAGGCAAACATGCTGCTCCCTCCTAATCCCTTTACTATCCCACTCCCCATAGCAACCATTTCAAATCTTCTCACTTCTCTTTATGTCTTCCCCAGCAGCCTTTTCTCCCATCCTTTCTTTTAATGGACTTTGCCTCATACAAAAATAGGCCATTTGCCGGGAGTTCCCCCTTCTGTCTTCTTCCACCTAATCTCAAATCACTCAGACAACTTTCTCCACTACCTCCTCCTTCATTTTGGTCTTACATGAAGAAGGCAGTCCATTTCCTCATCAAGGTCAAGCCCTCCACATATACCCTTGATCTCATTCCCTTCTGTTTTGTCTAGCAGATTGCCCCCTACTATCCACCTCAATCTTTCTCTCATCTGCCATCTGTCTCTATCTATGGGTTCTTCACCAGTTGCCTCTAAACATATCTTTGTCTTTCCCCCCATCATTAAAAAACCTTCCCTTGATCCTACCAACTCTATTAGCTCTTATTCAATATCTTTCTTCCATTTCAAGGTGAAACTCCTTGAAAAAGTAATCCACACTTGATGCTTTGACTTCATCCCCTCTCACTCTCTTATAAACCCTTGATCATCTGACTTCTGACCACATCATTCAGCTGAAATTGTCCTTTCTAAGCATGCATCCTTGCCAGCACCCCTGTTCTGGACTCATAATCAAACTCCCTACCCGTGTTCTCCTCCCATTACGATATAAGCTCATTAAGTGGATAGCTTCACTATTGTATTTGTATAGTCAACACTTAGCACAGGGTTTGGTTCATAAAAAGGTTTGCCTTTTTATTCAAAATGCTAATCTGAAAACGTAGAGGAAGTTCTCCTCCAGGACAATGAAATTATAGATCTGGCCTTATAAATTTTTTATATGACATGACTTGCACTTAACTTTGTTTTGAGTGAGGGAGGGCTGTGCAGGTCACCAGCCTCACTTCTCCTCCAGAGCCATCTGAATCCAGTGACCAGATATTCATCAGGATGACTGGAGATGACCCAGGATGAGGTAATTGGGATTAAGTGACTTGCCCAAGGTCACACAGCCAGTGAGTATCAAGTGTCTTGAGGTGAGATTTGAACTCAGGTCCTCCTGACTCCTGCACTGGTGCTCTATCCACTGCACCACCTAGCTGCCCTAAATTTTTTATATATAAAATATTATGTTGTATAAGCTATTACATATTATATTATGCATAATATATTTTTTATCTTACAGAAAACATATATATAACCATATGTATATAAATATGTTTCAATTAGTTTTCTTTTTTAGTCATATCCAACTCTTTGTGACTCCATTTGGATTTTTCTTGACAAAGATAGTGGAGTGGTTTGCCATTTTGTTCTCTAGCTCATTTGACAGGTGAGGAAACTGAGGCAAACAGGGTTAAGTGACTTGTCCAGGGTCACATAACTAATGTGTATGTATATGCACATTAATATATATTAAGAGCCTATTTTGTGCCAGGCACTGTTAAGTACTAGTACAAATATATAATTATTCTACATACATATACATATGCATATATATATATTTCACACAATAATATAATATACTCAATACAATACATTAATATTACATATATGCATATGTAATATATGTGTGTTTCTATACAGTATCAGATATAGTTGATGTGTATGGTTTTTCTGAACTGCTTTTCTCTCTGATTCTTTCTTCAAAGAGATGGCTCACTAGTTAATAGAGAGGGGAGGTATAAAGATAATGGAAAAAATCAAAAGATATTAATAAAATAATATGTTTAAATGTTTCTGTTTTTAAGAATAAGATTTTGAAGACAAATAGAAATAATTCTGGTGAGGATGAACAGGGACAGTTGTCTAAAGAGAGCAACATGGATGTATGGGGAATTTATCAACCACTTTAGGTTTCTAAAAGACATATAGAAGAATGAAACCAGGGCAGGTAATGTTGTTTGCCTTTCAGTTTTCAAAGAGGACCGATGACATCGTGGGGTGATGTCTTGACTCATGCCTCAATTGGACTTAAATGAGGCATTTGCACAATCTTTAGTCTCTCTCTTCCAGAGACATTGAAGTCCAGCGCCAGGACAAAAGTCAAGAGAACTGGTGGTGGCCCAGGCTGCAGTGTCTTCCATGTCTGAACAAGCTCCGAGTGTTGCACTGTGACTGCTTCAGCCGCCTTCATACCTATTGAAACAAATTGTTATTATCTGTCTATTCTACAGAAAGAAGTCTTCACATGCTTGGGGTAGACACTCCCCTAACTCACTGACGTATTTGAGGTGGTCAGTTTACTCTCAACCTGGTTCAGCCCATCTGCTGAGACAGTTTACCAGGATATGGCCACTGTGTGTGCTACAGCTTCTTAGAGTCATGGATGAGAGCTGAAATGACACGTAGACATCAAAGGTGAGTGAGCAGCCCTGAAAAGGTCAAGTACTGAAGGGTGAATGCAAAAGCATCATAGGATTCAGTAAAAATATTATCATGAGTAAAAGGCTGGGAATAAACGGAGGCTAGAGAAGATGTTAACAAAAAGGAAGGGTTTTTTAGCTATATTGGGGAGGGGTCTGGGGGGAGCTGTGGAATCCTCAACTCTTGCTTTACTTCTAATTTCTCTGCCAAGAAGAATGCTTCAGACTGGAAATGACAGAATGAAATGTGGCAAAGAAAGAGTTAAGGCCAAGAAAAGTAGAGAAAGTAGGAGGGCACCAGGCTGCTCTTAATGAATTTTAAGTCATGAGGTCTAGATGAATTATAGTCTAGGGTACTGAAAGAACAGATCGATGAGATTGCCATACCACAGGCTCCTGTGTTTGGTTTTAAAATCCTTTCTTCACAACTTGGTCCCAATCCATGTTTCTAGTGTCTGTATTCGTCACTCCCTTTCTCCCATTCCACATTCCAGCCAAACTAGTCTTTATGGCACACCATTTCTGTCTCCCTTTCTTACCTCTGACTATACTCCATACCTGCGTAATACTCATTACCTTATTATCTTGTCAAGGAGAAATATACCTGAACATGAAGTCAATAGGTCAGTTTGGAATTCTTCCCAAAGCAAAGGAAAGAGTATGTCTTAAGGAGAAAGGCTGCCCTGGGAGATACAGAGAGGCTCTAAGACCTGACAAGAGTGATTCTGGGAATTGAAATCCTGGATAGATAGCTTTGGGTTCTTCCTACCTTGAAAGAGACTCTTTTAAGAGTGTGTACATGAGGGGCAGCTGGGTGGCACAGTGAATGGAATGCCGATCCTGGTGAGTTTAAATTCAGCCTCGGACACTTACTAGCTGTGTGACCTTGGGCAAGTCATTTAACCCCAATTGTCTCCAAAAAAAAGAAAGAGTGTATGCATGGACACAGAGGAATGGGAGGAGAAATTGGCACCACAGACATGAAGAAGGAGCAGTGCTAGGGTGATGGTAGGTTATAGTCTGGTGAGGATAGAAAGAGATGCTCCTAGGAATTCTCTCTCAGCTTGTCAGCTTTGTCTCCTGAGATCCCTAAAAGGAGGATGTGGCTAGTGTGGAATGGTGACATTTTAAAGTTCTTCCCACCCTGCCTACAGATTAAAGGTATTTACTTCATGACTTTCTTATTCCTTAAACCATGCCTAATTTCTGACTTTTCATAGTACTTTGGAGGTTGTTTTCTTTCCCCATAATATAAAATTATGACCAGTCATAACTTCTACGTAATTCACACCTGTTATTAATTTGTTAATGGAAATGGAAGGAGCAGAGTGGGCTAGACTGAGATGGGTGAAAAGAGAAGACAGAGGTCCAATCCTTCTGTTTAGAATAGTTCGAGTTTGCCATTTTATCTTAACTTTGGGACTCTAACCTATGATAGAAGTTCTTATGAATTTGATTATTAATTGCTTTTTACAAATGCCCCAGAAGCAGAATTTAAACTGGATCTGGGGTTTGTCTTCTACCATTCAAGCTAAAAACCCTAAGCCAAGTAGCTGAAGTGGTCTGCTAAGGGCAGTGGCTACACATGAGTCACCTTCTCTTCCCCTGCTTTGTTTTCTCCTCAAGTATGGCTGGTGGAATCAGTGTGGTAGTCCCAAAGAGCAGTTCTGCCTTGCAGGAGGAGTGATACATGGACTGGGGAACCTGGTCATACACTTGGTCCAAAGGCGGGGGCAGAGGAAACAGTAAGAATGTCTTCTTTTGCCTTAGTTTTCTACCTTAAATTTATAAATCAGAGATATTTAAGCTAGGGGTTAACCTTGCTGGATTTTTTAAAATAATAACTGTATTTCAAAATAATTGATTTTCTTTACAATTATATATGTATGTATACACACACACACACACACACACACATACATTTACACAAGGATGTGTGTGTATGTTTTATTTTATGCTCTTAGAAACATTATTCTGAAGAGTACTGAGTTGCCAAAGCAGTCCAAGATACACACACACACACACACACACACACACACACACACACACACACACACACACACACACACACACACACACGAGTTAAGGACCCCTGTTCTAAGCCTGGGCAGACAGTGCCACCTGCTGGTTTCACTTGGCATGCACTCCTTCCCCACTTGTGCAAATACAGAATCCCTTCCTTCCTTCAAGGCTTGGCTCCATCACCTTCCACACAAAGCCTTTCCTAATGCTCCCAACTCCTAGTCCTCTGCTTTCTTAAATACTTTGTATTTTTATCCTGTGAATGTTTATTCCGTACTTCTATATATAAGTATTTTCTTCCCAATAGAATATAAGCTTGCTGAGGGCAGGGTTTCTTTTGTTTTTCCTATCTGCAGTGCCTAGCACAGTTCTAGGCATAGACTAGGTGCTTTAGAATTCTGACTAATTGTAACTGATCTTTCAAAGACTAAGGAGAGCAGAAGTGCTACAAGGCTGCAGAAGACCAAGATATTCATAAAGGGAAAAGGGTGGACTGTTCAAACTTGATGTCTGTGAGCTTGACTTCAAGTCCTGACAGAATTCTGGAATGCGCTACCAAAGGGATGATTTGTGAATATTACAAAAATGGAGCTCAATGGAGTCAGGATGGCTTCATCAAGAATAGGTCATGTCAACTTTCAGTGGTTTCCTGTGTTATCCCTTCTCACCAACCTCTCTTCCCTTCCCCACCTTGCTGAACACTAGAGGGTTTAAATGGTTCCTCAAAACCTGTAGCTCAAAAGACCAACATATTTCTTTTATCAGACAACCAGAGAACACATTAGTTCAAAATAAGAGATGTTTAAACAAACAGCATAGCATGAAAAGAGGGGGTGGGGGAGGAGAGATTTCTCTCTTATGTACAAAGGGACACTCTTATCAGGCTCCCATACTACCAATGGAGGAAAGAACACGTATGACCAAACAACATGAGCAGTAGGGCATACATGTAGGCAACACAGGTGTCCAAGACAAATTCATCTGGAGTAACCCATGGTTCTGATGCTGCAAAGCCAGTTGGAGCTTTGTCTTTCCAATTGGTCAGTCAATAAGATTCATGAAGCACTTCCTAGATTCCAGGTACTAGGAATAAGCACTAGGGATACAAAGAAAGGAAATGATTCCTGCCTTTGAGGCTCACCTTCTAATGGGGAAAACAACATACAAGCAATAATGGATGAACCAGCTCTGATCAGGGGGTAATTTCAGAGGGAAAGGACTAGCCTTGACAGTAACTAGAAAAGGCTTCATGCAGAAGGTAGAATATCCCTCTCTTCGTTAAGTAATCCTGTCAGGGGCAAAGGGCAGATTTTCCCACTTTATTGACAAGGTTAACCAACTGGTAGATTAGGGTAAATACTGTAAATATAAAAAAACCAAGATCTTAACAAAGCACCTAACAAAATCTCTCATGCTACCCTTGTACCTAATATGTAAAGATGTGGGGTAGATGATTGTATAATGTATTAAATAATTAATGATCTAGAAGCTAGGTGGCACAGTGGACAGTGTCTGATCTGAAGTCAGGAAGACCTGAGTTCAAATCCAACCTCAGACTTTACTAGCTGTGTGACCCTGGGCAAGTCACTTAATTCTGTTTGCCTCAGTTTCTTCTTCTGCAAAATAAGCTGGAGAAGGAAATGGCAAACCACTCCAGAATCTTTGCCAAGAAAACCCTAAATAGCATCATAAAGAGTCAGACATGACTAAAATGACTTCACAACAACAAAAAAAACCAACAAAATCACCAGTTTGGAGAGACATCTCTAATGAAACATCCCACCAATATATCCTTGGCCCTGTTTGCTATTTAACATTTTAATCAGTGATTTGGAAAGGGCAATAAATGGCATTATTTGATTATCAAATTTGCAGATGACAAAAATCCAAGGACGATAACTAGTATGCCAACTGATAGTAAGAACCAGTTCCATAAAGATGAAATTTAATAGGGAACGTAAATTCCCAATACTTGGGTAAAAAAGACAAACCTTTATAAGATAGGGTGGACCTAGCAAAACAACAGATCATCTCGAAAAGAGCTGGGTCTTTATACTGGACTTCAAGTTCAACAAGAATCATTTAGTATGAAATGGAAGCTGTTGACAATATACTGAGAGAGACCAGTGCTCAAGAGTAGACTGTGGGATGGTCCTCCTGTAGTCTACAGGAGGTGAGACCCCATCTGAAGCCCTACATTTAGCTCTGTGTGCCACATTCCAGGAATGACAGGTATAGGCAGGTATGTACCTGGAAGGCAGACGGGAGGGATCCATATAGTGAAGTCTTGAGATCGTGCCACATGAGGCATCTTTTGATTTTAGCCCAGAAAAGAGAATATTTAGGGAGAGCATATCACTGTCTTCACATACGTGAACATATCCTGGAAGAAGAGTTAGATTTCTTTTTCTTAGACTCAGAATGTTGTAGTTTGTCCTTCATTCTCAAAGAGGTCCATGCCATCATGGAGGTGATGCAGTGACTTGCAATTGAACTGGATTAAAGTGAGGCAGGGCTGTGCAAAGTCACCAGCCTCACTTTCTCCTCCAGAGCCATCTGGGTCCAGTGGTCAGATATAGAACAGGATGACTGGAGATGGCCCCCGCCTCAGAGGGTAGAATTCAGGGTAACGTAGAAGAAGCAGATTTCAGCTCAGTGTAAGGAGAAATTTTCTGACTCTTCGAACTATATAAGAGTAAGATAAACTTTAGAAGATAGTAGATTCCTCCTCATTTAAGTTCCTCCAGCAAAAGCTGGCTAACTTCTTGCCCCAGATATTGTAGAGGATTCTGGTTCAAGTGTAAATTGGATTAGATAGTCTCAGAGGTCCCCTTCAACTCATATTCTGTGAGACCAATTCTTGTCATAAAAGTGGGAAAAAGCAATGCCCTTCTCCCTTCCTTTCCAATCCCTTTCCCTTACTCCCTTCCCTTTTTCTTTCTCCTTCTCCTACCCCCTTCTCCATCACACTGCCCTTTTCTTTCCCTCCCCTCCCCCTTTTCCTACCCTCTTTCCCTTTCCTTACCCCTTTATCCTTCCTCTATCCCTTTCCCCTTCCTTTTTCTCCTTTCCCTTCTCTTACTCCTTTCCTCTTTCTCTATCCCCTTGCCCTTCCTTTTCCCTCTCCTCTCTTCCCCAAATGTAGCAAAAGACCTCTTCTACCTCCCAGCAGCTGGAATTAAATGTACCTGCCCACAAAGTATTCGCAGACCCATCTATATGGTAGGCATTCCCTAGTAGAAAAGGGAAAGTCCTGGGATTATAAATACTGACGTCTTCAAAGAAGCCTGAGCACAACTTTCAGCTTTGTTGTGTTCTACCCTCCCTCCAGCTGACCCTAGAAATGCTATATAATTAGTAATACTAATTACTACCATATATATAGAATGGCTTAGTGTATTTTAGACAATTTCTGAGTTTAAAAAAGGTCTGGATTTAAGTCTCTTCTCTGACATGTATGGAGATAGCTGGTGGTAGCTCAGTGTATAGAGCACTGGGCCTGGACTCAAAGATTTGAGTTCAAATCCAGCCTCAGACACTTCTTAGCTATGTGATCCTGGGCAAGTCACTTAACTTCTGATTGGCTGACAAAACACATCCACTAGATACGAAAATGGCAAAGGAGTCCAATATCTCCAACAAGAAAACCCCAAATGGACTCACAAAGGGTTGGACATGACTGAAGCAACTGAAACAGCGACTATATGTACAGATATATGTACTATCTGTGTCACCCTAGATAAGTCACTTAACTTCTCCATATCCAAGACAAATCTTTAAGATCATAAGTTGTAAAGTGTGGATATTTGCATTGGTAAAAGGAGTTTCCTCTATAGGAGTTCCCCACGCTAATAAAATTACAGTCCCAGTCTCACTCAAATTATAGTGATTTATATGAGTAACAATAACAGTAACATCTATATTGTACTTTAAGTTTAGCAAATGTTTTTATAAACATACATGAATGATATCCTCATTTGTCTAATCACCATGGAGCATTATAATAAGCAAGTATATGATTAACTGTATATCAGATTAATTTTTGCTTCTAAGTCTTATTTTATTATATGTGCTCAGCCCCCCAGACTTTGTTGCTTAGGTGGCATGGTCTTCTGCTCCCAACATTAGAAAAATTAAAGAAAAATCGATTATGGCTATTTAGATGTGGTCAGGGAATTTATAAATTGAGTATGTCATGTTCCTCCTTATAGAATCTAAATTCCAGTATCTTTTTCTGTGAACATAAGGACTTGTAAATATGTCCACAGTTATTATGGATTTGGGATTTTACCTTCCTTTAAAAAAAAAGAGAGGCAACAAATAACATAAAAACTGTCGATAGAAGATCTCTGCAATAAACAACTTGAACCCTCTTATACTTTGAACTATGGCAAAGATGAATCATATGTTTTTCTTTTTTTAGAAAAGGAACCAAGAAAATCATTAAAGTTTTATGGTCTCAGTTACTTCCCAGAAACCATGTGTGAAATTCATTGCACTCTGATGGCTCTTTGTGCCCACCATTAAAAAGAAGGAAGTTTGGGGATTAAAAAAGGTTTTCATTCTACAAACATCCCTCTAGCATAACCTATCAGTGATAATATTGCTGATAACTTGGAAAAATTACTTCATCATACAGTGATGGTACATTCATGAGCTAGCAGAAGCAGATTTGTAGAGTAAATAGTGTCCTGAACTTGGAATCAGGAATACCTGAGGTGAAATCCTATCTTTGATACTTGCTAACTGTGTGACCATGGCAGACATGCCAATTTAGAGCTATGCCTCCCATAAGTGACTAAAGCATACCTACTCTTTGACCCAGTGAAGCCTACTAGTCCTATATTCCCAAAGAGGTCAAAGAAAGAAAAAAAGGGATCCATAAATACAAACATTTATAACAGCTCTTCTCATAGTAAAATAAAATTTAAAAACCAGGAAACTTTAAGGAGGCACATAGCTATTCAAGAGTGGCTGAACAAATTGTGGAATGTGAATGGAATGGAATATTATTTCACTATAAGAAAAAATAAAATGGAGATTTCAGAGAAAATTGAGACTACCTGTATGCACTGATGCAGAATGAAGTGAACAACACAAGAAGATAATTTGTCAATCAATAAGCATTTATTAAGTACCTACTATATGTCCAGTACTGTGCTATAATGTACAAACTGTAGCTATATAGTTTGTATGATATGATGTTATTACATTATATCAAAAAATAACTTTGAATAACTCAAGAACTCTGATCAATGGAAAGGCAAACCATGATTACAGAGGTCCTGTGGTGAAGAATGTTACCCATCTCCTGACAGAGAAAGGTGATATATACTCAAGCAGCAGAATGAGTCTCCTATTTCGGCTAATGTTAGAATGTATTTTTGTCTGTATATTTCACATATATATATTTGTTATAAAGATTTTTTGTTGTTGTTGCTAAATTGAGAGAGAAAAATGAGAGGAGGAAAATGAAAAAATAAATGATTATTAACTGAAAAAATAATAAAACTACATTTTTTTAAATGTGGGACCACGACCATCAGCCTCAGTTTCCTAAACCGTAAAATGGGGATAATGATAACTTCAATTCCTACTTTAGAGGATCATTGTGAGATTTAAATGAGATAATGTATACAAAGTTCTGCCAAAATATTAAATATCATCATATTCAGGGGCCCTAGTTATATGCATGGAAAAGGTAGCTAAGAAGTATGTATAATTAAACTCAACTTACTAGGGTATCAGCTTGATTCTTCTTTCCATAGGTTTCACAGAATCCAGTCCAAACCAGCAAGCATTAAAGAAATCTCCTAAAAATTTTATCTATAGTTTATCCAATTGATGATCACCAAGTTTTTGTATGAAGATTGCCAGTTGGAGAACAGGCACCCATAATCCTCCAAGTTAATCGATTTCACTTGTGGTCACCTCTAATTGTTATGTAATTTATCCCATTATCAAATCTAAAGTTGCCTCTTTGGACTTCCACCTACTGCCCCTTGTTCTGTCCTCCCAGGACAAACATAATTAGTCCAATCCTTCTTCTAAATGAATAGTGTTCCAAATACTAGAAGACAATAATAATTCTCCCAAGTGTTCTGTTCCTTCCCCTTAACATTCCCAAGTCATCCAGCCAATCCTGTGTGGCATAAATTTGAAGACCTTCACCATTTTAATTACCCTTTTCAGGCTGCTCTATATTTTATTGATGTCCTTCTTAAGATATGGTGCCTGGAAGTGAATATAATACGGCCCATGTTGTCACCTGCAAGGTCCTGGGACTCATGTGCCTCTCTTTTTGTTACCTAAGATTTCATAGCTGCTATAGTACACTGTTGAATCTTATGGTACTTTCATTCCACTGACCCCTAATAAAATTTTGGAGAATAAGTTTCTAAGAATGGAGAAATGAACTTCCTTTGCTTTCTCTTTTATGATTGCCCCAGAAGGACAAGAAGAATGAGCCTGCAGTCTTTTGGTGATGTAATTTTGACTCCCCATATTGGCTGGTAGGAATTATTACCCCCACCACTACCATCACAGCAGCACACAAAACTTGAGCAGAGCCCTCCCCCACAGGAACGAACACTGTACATGGGGGAAAGTGTGATGCTTAAAAAGTTCAAGAGACATAATTTCTGGGTAACTAAGTATTTTATTGTTAATGCCACCATTTTTTAATAAAAGAGGTCAGTGTCACTCTTGAATACCAAAGACAATTGTGGTTGTAAGCTCACAGTTTATGTAACCTTGGGAAAGTGGATATTCCAGAGGGTGGCAATCAGCTCTGATTGGTTAATGAGAGAATGAATATTAGAACGAGAAGTGGGTTCATGCCAATGACAGGCTGAGAGAGTGACATGACGTCACTCTTGGACAAAAAGACTATCTCTATACCCAGACCACCCCCAGCCTTGAGCAATCTGAACCCAGGATCTAACTCCACTACCTCCAAATTTGCTTGGGAGAGTACAATGGGCAGAAATTCACCTTAAATAATATTCTTTGTAAGACTGGATGAGATCTAACCATGACTGAGAAGAAAGTTCAATCTTCAGAGGATAAGCTTTGAAATGATGACTTTAGAAAAAGGGGGAACTCTGGATCTCCCCAAACTGTTGGTTATTAATAATCATTTCCCTCAAAAGTGTTCAGTTTTTATCTCCAATTAACCACATTCATTCCTTGTTCAGGTTCTGAATACCAAGGGCTCTGTACCTTCCCTATCATTGAATACCTGAACACACAGAAAAGGACTAGAAAATTCCTTGCTTTATCATTTGCATGAGCTCACCCTGAGCCCCAGTGTAGCACAATGTGGAACAGAATTTGTGGAATTTGGAATCAGAAATCTGAGTTTGAATCAAAGCTCTTCTTCTTTTTATCTTTGCCACTTTGGATGAGACACTAAAATTTTCCAGGTCTCGGTTTCCTTATCTGTAATATGAGGAAGTAGACCCACTGCTCAACACCTTATAGTGTTAGAATCAGACTCTTCTTCTGGGGAGGACACAGGACTAATCTTTACATCACTTCAAACACCGGTGGCTAAGCCCTTGAAAGTTTTTTGATGGTTTTAGTTTTCAATACCCAAACATACACAGAAGGGTTGGATAATTTCCCAGAAACCACAAAGTGATAAAGAAAAAGGCCTTTGGTATCTCACAAATTAATTTTATTTAAGTACAGCCAGATTTGATGGTAACTTTTTATGCTTCTAATCACTAAAATATAGGGGACCCTATATTTTACATTCTAGTGCCTTAAAATTAAAAAATGGATCTCCAGGTAAATTAAGAATCAGATTAATGGTTTTTCCATATCTCTTAATTGGTATGATTTAGAGAAAATTGAGTTTTAATGACTCAGGGCGCAAATTTTGAGACAAAAGGTATTTGCTTTAAATTAGCATCTAATTAAGACAGAAAGATAATAAAACAAAGCCATACTGACTGGTACTGCCACTGCATGGCTCTTTCAAATATTTTACTCTATTAAAAAGCTACGGTTTCCCTTATTTACCTTTACCTCTGTTTCTGATCTAAATAAATATTCATTTTATGAATTTAAGAAAAATCCATATAGTCATACCACTGGATACCATCATATTTTCCTTTTCCAGTTCCTAATGAAAACCTTTCCTTCTATATCACATCAGCATAATCATGATGAAACAAAGAAATAAGGTCCCATCCAAAGCTGAGCATGGACATTCTACAGGCCTTTGTGAAGAATCTTCATGGGCAGACCAGTTGCAGCTGCTCTCGTACCATCCCCAAACCATTGGGAAAATGTAAGAAACGCAGAGGACCCACCCCACAAGTCACCTGACAAATGTCCAGCAAAATAATTTCACCTCAGGGAGCATTTCCCACCTCAACTTCCAGGTATGTGGAAGTTTCAGCCTTCAGCTTGACTTCATCTGACCCCACAGGATGCTATTGCCTTAACCACTGCCAACGAGGCACAGGAAAATTTCCCCCTCAGAGTTCTCTGTGTCAGTCCTATTCAAAATGGAACTCCCCAAAGTGTCCTTGAAGAAAACTTCCAAACCCCCCTAAGGGTAAGGTATATTTGAAGAACTGTGAGCAGTAGATAGTCAGAATATTCTAAAACAAACAGAGCAGGTAGCATATGAGAAAATTAGTTTATCTTTTACTAATAGGTATCTCTGAACCCGACTCTCTCTCTCTCTCTCTCTCTCTCTCTCTCTCTCTCTCTCTCTCTCTCTCTCTCTCTCCCCTCCTCCTTGTCTCCCTCCCTCTCTTTCTCTTTACATTTTTATGCCTTTTTTTCTCTCTTCCACAATAAGGTAACTCCCTCTACCAATGCCAATTGGCAAGTACCCTACAGCTTACAGCCTTACAGAGATGCCTGGGACAGCGAGATACGAACTGACCTACCCAAAGTTCCACAACCCATATATGGCAGAGACAGGGAAGGGAATAGTATATAAGTTAAGTGACACAGCAATGTTTTACACTTAGAAAAAACTGCTTTAGCAGTAATTTTGGTAATATGACATCAGTCTAAAGTACGTCAGGGGGAATAGACATCTTTCCTTGAACCAGCTTGAAGGGGTTAGGTAGTGGTAGAAAAAGAACCAAACTTGGAATCAAGAAATGGGTCCAAACCTGAGCTTTGACTTTTATCCTCCGTAAAAGTACTAAGTGTACTGGCTAACCGCACAAACTAACTGTACTAATTCCCTCATCTGAGCTAGCTCAGGAAAATCACTTTACCTCTCCACATGTTTCCTTTTCTGTAAAATAGAGATAATAACACTTGTACTTCCTTCTTCGCAGGGCTGGTGTAAGGACAGTACTTTGTAAACCTAAAAGTTCTATAGGAAGGTAAGTTGTTATTGCCTGTAAATTACCATCCCTCAATTCACGTAAAGAACATTTAGTATAAGTGGGCAGTTAAGCATATGGGCCAGTACTTACTGTTGTTTTCTCAGTCATCCTTTTTCAGTATTAATATAGTCTCAGACATTTTCTACCCCCTTGGTATGTATCTCTTCCTGCTGGAGATACCTTCTATACCTCTTCAATGCCATCACAAAAGTTTCACCTCCTGCATGGATCTCCTCCACATACACAAACAATCCAGTCTGGCCACTTTTCCCATCATTGTTCCTCTTGGTTCCGTTTAAACCTTCTCTTAAAATGTATCCAGGACTGTGATGTGGCAATCCATATTTAGGCATAAAAGAAAGAAAGCAACTACCATTGGTAGACTATGGTGGAAAGAACATTGGACTTGGAGTTAAGGATCTGAGTTTGAGTGCTAGTTCTGTTGCTAATTACCTGTGTGACTGAAGAAAATTCATTTAATCTTTTTCAGCCTCAGCTCTTTCAAGGGTAAGCTAAGAAAGTACTTCTGAAGTCCTGTCCCTATAGATAAAGATGTGAGGGCTAAGGTTCTCTTAATCTTTTTAAATCATAGACCCAATTTTTGAGAGGGAGGTCAGACCTGTGAAGTAAGCAGTAGAGAAAATGACTGATGTAAAAACACCCTCTCTTGATGCCAATCAGCTACTTACTTGTAACTTCGAGTTACAGAGAAAACCTGAGATGTTGAAAGATCACTGAGAGATGAGGCGATTTGTCCAGGGTCGTAGAACCCATGTGTTCCTTATTCTAAGGCTGCCCCTCTATCCACCACACATTACTAACTTTTAGCAATGTACCCTCGTGTAATCATTGTATTTCCTTGAACTAGTTTACCTGTACCCTAGAGGCAGTCCTTCCTGTCTCACTGTTGTTCAACTGTTCGATCATGTCCAATTCTTCCGTGAAACTGTGGACCATACCGTCCTTGGGGTTTTCTTGGCAAAGACACTGGAGTGGTCTGCCATTTCCTTCTCCAGTGAATTAAGACAAAGAAAGGATAAGTGACTTGCCCAGGGTCACACAGATAGTAAGTGTCTGAGGCTGGATTTGAACTCAGGTCTTTCTGACTCCAGGCCCCACCTATCCACTAAGCCATTTAGCTACCCCAAAGTCTTTGTGAACCTTAAGGGCCACATAGACATGCGCAGTAATTGTTACGTTTTTCCTTCCCCGACTCCTTTTCCACCTACAAACATAACTGTCTCTTTAATCCTAAAACGACCTTTATACAATCTTTTTAACCCTAATTAGTTATGTTTGTATCTCTCCTTTTTTTAGGATCAGACTTCTGAAAGATTTATCTATATTCCCAACCTCTGATTTCTCCTTACCCCCTGGCTCTTCAGCCCCTGGCAATCTGTCTTCTGTCTCAATTCTTTGCTGAAACTGTTCTCTCTAAGGTCACCAAATACCACTTCTTGCTGCTGCCAAAAAGATGCCCTAAAGCACAGAAACACAAAATTATGCAATCAGCCCTACAAGTGGTATGCCCACCAATTTGATTCAATTTAATTCAACAATAATTTATTCATCTATCAGTTACAGTCAACGGAACTAGTTAGAACAACTTGAAGCCTTGAAGGAATCAGGCACAGAAACAGAGCATCCTGAAAGCAGTCTTGAAATTGGCTTAGCTAAAATGTGGTCACTTCTTTGTCTTGACCCCACCAAAAGCCCCAGCTGACACTGGGGATTCATCCAATCCTAAATGAACTCATGCCCTATCCCCTCCAAAACCCTCCCACTTCCCCATCACTGGTGTCAAAGTTATTACAACTAGGAATTCCTTATGTTTCTAAAATTTTCAATGCCAAATGTTCCACTTATATCTAACCTTGTGTGTGAGTTGGTACAACTCCTTCTGAGTCAGTCTTAGCCTTTGACACAAGATATCTCTGACTATTCAGTCACTCGGAGTCCCTCAAAGTGGGGAGATGTTAGTTTGTGTCAATTGTGCATGTGAAAGAGTCAGAGTATTTGTCTGAGCGAGTCTATTTTCTAGATAAGAACTTGTCCAGAATGGACTAAGAGGAGGATGCTCTTGTCTAAAATTGCAACCCTGTCTCTACTTATCAGAGGAGAAAGGAGACCTTAGGAAGAACATAATAATCCCTTAATCAATTAACTTACTGGCTGATTTGAGTGATTTTTTTCTGTACTATCTTTCCTTGACCTTTCCTCATTCCTTTCTTTTTTTAGTATGCTCTCCACTGGCTTTTGCAATCACATTTTCCCAATAGAATGTAAGCTTCTTGGGAGTAGACATTGTTTCACTTTTTTATATTTATATCACTGGCACAAAACGTAATCCCTGGCTTATAGTAGGAGCTTACTGAATGATTGATTGACCAAATCTTCCTGCTCCTCTTCATTCTCACACTACTCATTCCCTCTTTTCCTTCATTGGCTCTTCTTTCTTCTGCCCCCACTGGTATGCAACTCCCCAAGATTCTATAGTTTTCCTCTCCATACTCCTTCCCTGGACAACCCTCTTCATTCCCACTGCTTCAACTATATCTTCCATACAGATAACTACCAGATCTATAACCCTAGACCTTCACTAGCTTCTGACCTTCAGACCAGTTTTTGCTGAGCTACTACTCAGATCCTCTCTTTAGAGCTAGAAGAGACTCTAGAAGTTATACAACCCAGTCTTCAGATTTTGTGAATGAAGAAACAGAGGATTAGAATGGCAAGGTGACTTGTCTAAGGTCACACAAGTGGTAAGCAGCAGATCTGGATCTTCTGATTACAGTAAATGCCAAGAATAACTTTCCTCAAAATTTCTAAACCTAATTTAGAGCTGTAAGAAACCCTTTTATTTTACAAAGGAGGAAACTGAGGTCCAGAAAGGGCAAGGGACAAGCTGATACTTGAACTCTGTCCTCGGACTCCAAACCCATCACTCCTTCCATTATACTGTTGAATTATTCCCAGGTCTACAGGTATGAATCTATTTCATAAAGAAAAAACACTATGTTATTTAATTGTATAAGGTAAAGAAGGAAACACTATGTTATATGTTTCCTCATAACTCTATCTAATATTGTACTTCATTAAAATGGAGGAAGGCATGGTTTTTCAATGTATAAGCTGTCAGTCACATCCCCCATTCTACCACCACTGATCTACACCTTTTTGCTGATAAAAGGATAGGCACTTGCAAAGCAAAAGGCCTGATAGATGGCTCAGTTGTCCTATTGCAGATATATGACCTGGATTAGGCCTTCAACTTAATTTTCTCTGGACTATACCAATTTTTCTAAATTGGTCACACATTCACTCATTCTCCTGACAAACCCATTACTACCTAAAGCTGCAAAAAAAAGCAATAAGGCTTTAAAAGTCTTTGGCAGCACTATCCTAAGAAGAAACAAGACAGAGCTGTTATTTCATAGAAAACACATGATTTTTCTGTGGGCTATATTTTATGTAAGAGTGATTACTTGTCAGCCCCATAAAAAAGAAAAAGAAATTTAATGTCTTTCTCTTTTCTTGCAGAATAAAGTCCATACTCCTTAACCTAGAGCCTGCAGAATATAGTCCAGACTCCTTAACCTAGAATTTAAGACTCTGTGCTTCTGGTGCCTACCTACCCCTCAAACCTGGTTCCCCAGGTCAGCGATCTCCAAATACTTTGGATTATACACCCTGGTAGGAAAAAACAACAACAATAATAATAATACATAAGTATACTCCCTTAATATATGTATATATTTACTTATTTATACCACTGTAACTATGGACATTATAGAACCTATACCAAAAAATATTTTTAAATGATGAGATAAAAATGAAATTATATTTCATTCTAGAATCAGTAGGGAGATTCTAGAGTTTATTGAGAAAATGGTTATATGGTCAGACTCTCACTTTGGGAAAACCACATTGGCAACTGTATGGATGACAGTTTGGAGTGGGGAGAACCTTGATTGATGCATGGAGACCACTTAGGAGGTTACATCAAGAGTCCTTGGGAGGAGAGAAAAGGGAACATCTCTGACATGTTTCAAAGATAGAAATGACAAGATTTGGTAACTGATTGGTTATTTGACATAAGGAAGAGAAAGGTATTAAGAATGACACTAAGGTTGTACACCTGGATGATAGGTGCCTTCAATAACAGTAAAGTTTGGAAAAGAGATGGGTTTGGGGGGGAAAGACTATAACATGAGATCACCAGTGAAGATCACAACCCATCCATGCCTTCTTGTATTATGCAATTCATTCTACCTTGACCAAAATGAAACAGGGAAAGCAGCGCTCTTACTCACTGGTCACAGTGTCCAAGTATAAAGCGTTCCCTCTGAGGGGCTATTATCCCAGTCATAAAATAATCTCATGGGGTGGGCTAAGTATGCTGGAGGAAGGGAAAATATTCCCAATGGCCAAAAGCTGCTTTGCTGCCTAAGTAACAAGTCAGAGTGATATGCAAATTACTTGGAACGAGCAACTACAGTTTCATTTCGTGGTAGCAATGTTCATGTCTTTCACATGGTATCATCATGGTACCAATATCATCACAATAGTAAGAGGCTGACTCCGAACATCTGGCATTGACAAGATTTTACCAGAGTGAGCCAGTTTCTCAAACTTGGTACTGCAGGGGCCCCTCTAGGATATGGACTAGAAAAAAATGATTAGGGATTGAGTCAAATAGCAGAATCAACAAGGAAAATAAAAAATAAAGAGAAATGATCCTAGAGCTCATATAGTCTATACCCTCATTTTGTGTTTGACGAACTGAGTCTTAAAGAAGTTAAGTGGCTTGGCCATAACTGCCTGGATAGGCAGTAACAGAACCACGAAGTAAACCCAGGTCTTCTGAGTCATTCTTTCCAGTATACTATGCTTGGGGGGGGAGAGGGCAGGGAGGGGAGAGACAGAGACAGAGACAGAGACAGAGAGACAGAGAGAGAGAGAAACAGAGACAGAGAGAGAGAGAGACAAAGAGACAGAGAGATAGACAGACAGACAGAGACAGAGAAAGACAGAGAGATGGAGAAATAGAGAGAGAGAGAGAGACAAAGAGAAAGACAGAGAGAAAGAAAGAGACAGAGAGCAATAGAGAGAGAGACAAAGAGACAGAGACAGACAGAGACAGAGACAGAGAGAGAGACAAAGAGACAGAGAGACAAAGAGACAGAGAGAGACAGAAAGAGAGACAGACAGAGAGAGAGAGAGAGAAGAGAAGAGAAGAGAAGAGAAGAGAAGAGAAAGAGACTGAGAATGTGAGACAAGCAATAATTTTGACACAGTTTCTGCTAATTCTAAGCATAAAATGATTTCTTCCAGCAACCAGTGTGACACTCTGTCTGTAGGCCAGACCTATCACATACCACCCCCCCATCCCTCACTCCTTTCCAACTCAAGGTAGATATACAAGCATTTCCCTTAACACACTGGGGGGCATAATCCCCACACATTGCTTCACTCTCCCAATTTAACTATTAACTATTTCTATATGAAATAGAATTATTGCTTTTTCCTATATAAAATAGAATATCTGTCTATATAGTGCCACCAATTTCAAGTCCAAAGCTGTGCTGGGCTTGCACTCCTCAAGGCTTCACTATGGTTTGGTCGCAGCACCCAGCCTGGATTCCTGGACTCCCAGATTCATATCGTTACTCTTCAGCAGATAGAATAGAAAAGAATGAAAAGGTCAAAACTCAGGCCCATTTCTCAAGTCACATGGTCTAAAAGGGGAGAAGGGGAAAAAGGCAACCTTCAAACCCTCCCCTTTATCATATGGTGTGGATAAAGAAGTTCTTCACCCTCAGACACAAAATTCTGACTGTATTCAGTCAAGGAGCTAGTCTTAAAGATTCAAACTCTTACTACTGTAGAGCCAAAGGGACAAAAAGGTTTTCCCCAACCACACCTTAGGCCATCTGCTTTTCAACGCATGCACTAATTCTCTTGTCTGCCAGAAGTGTTCCCCTGTGTCTACCATGTAGATGACATCATCTTGGGCAATCTAGGCATGCACCAAAACCCCACATTTCCCTTCCCCCCCACCAGTGTCTGTATTCAATCAAAGAACAAGGAAAAGGTAACCGATTGACCAGTACAACGCCAGTTTTCAGTTAAGACATATGGGTTGCTTGAGATGTGTAATTGTGAGAAAATTCCTTGCATCAATGTTCAGATCTGACTGGGTTTCTAGTCAGCATAAGTTAGGTCCTTAGTTCAGGGTCCCTAAACAACAGGTAAAGGTGGTCCAACTTCCCAGACACAAAGGGTTAAGTTCAAACAATGCAAGAAAGTTTTCTTGCAATTCCCATAATTGAATAAAGTTTTCTCACAAGGCAGAAATTGGACTGAACTTGTAATTGAATAGAAAGAAAACTGCGCTAGGTCCAGAATTGAGTCACAAATTAGAGTCAGTATGGCAGTTCACTCAATTCCCATAATTCCCAAAGTAGCCTTAAAGAGCATACTTCAATAACTGTTAGAGATATTGTAACAGCTATTGGTTTGGAGAAAGTAAAACACAAAGGAAAGTATGATTAACAAACTCAAATGATTGACAACCTACACCTTCAAAACAGCCTAATTAATCCTCAGAAAAAAATTCAAAAATCTTTAGAAGAGTCTGGCACTTCAGGGGTTGTTACTGATTCCTCCACAGTATGAAAGAGGTTTCTTGGCTTTGGAAGAGCAGTGAGAAAATCAATAGCTGCTAAACATTGCTATTAAAAAAATTGTTTGAGGGTGGAGCCAAGATGGCGAAGTAGAAAGACGCACATACAAATAGCTCCGAACCCACAAACCACAGAATGGCTAGAGGGGACCAACCCAGGGCGAATTCTGCACCCAGAGACCACGGAATATTGGAGCGAGGGAGATTTCTGTTCCGGAGAGACCTGTAAACCTCTCGCGGGGGGTCTTTCGCACCGTGGACTGGGCGCCAGGACGGGAAGCAGAGGGCAGCCCTGCCACGGCCACGACACCCTGAGGAAAAGATCCGAGAGGGCTACCGGGACGGGATCTCCAGCGGCCACGCGAGTCCCCCCACCCACAGAGGGACCTGCAAACCTCTCGCAAAAGGTCCGTCGCGCTGCAGACGTGGAGCTCAGCCCGGACCTGTGGCGGCCGCGGCTCCGAGAGGCACAGATCTGAGAAGGCTCCAGAGACGGGATCTCCAGCGGCGGCACAAGCCCCCCCACCAACAGGTGACTGACGGGGGTAGGTGAGAGAGTCTCTTTGGCGGGTCGAGAGGGGAGTGGGGTGCCCCCATGGCTCGGGCCCCCCCAGGAGATAGAAGCTGAGAGGCGGCTACAGACAGGGGCTCCCCAAATGGGGGGGAGCCTGGATCCATTGTGGAAGGTCTGTGCATAAACCCCCTGAGGGAACTGAGCCTGAGAGGCGGCCCTGCCCCTGACCACCTGAACTTAATTCTCACACTGAATAGCAGCCCTGCCCCCGCCAAAAACCCTAAGGCCGGAAGTAGCATTTGAATCTCAGTCCCCAAATGCTGGCTGGGAGGACCAGGAGGCGAGGTGGGTGTGAGGAGAACATTCAGAGGTCAGGTCACTGGTTGGGGAGAATGCCCAAAAAAGGGAAAAGAAATAAAACTATTGAAGGGTATTTTCTTGGAGAAAAGACACTTCCTCCCTTCCTTTCTGATGGGGAGGAACAATGCTTGCCATCAGGCAAAGACACAGAAATCGAGGATTCTGCGTCCCAGCCCACCCAATGGGCTCAGGCCATGGAAGAGCTCAAGAGGAATTTTGAAAATCAAGTTAGAGAGATGGAGGAAAGACGGGGAAGGGAAATGAGAGGGATGAGGGAGAAGCATGAAAAGCAGATCAGCTCCCTGCTAAAGGAGAACCAAAAAAATCTTGAAGAAATTGGCACCTTGAGAACTAGCCTAACTCAGTTGGCAAGGGAGGTGCAAGGGGCCAATGAGGAGAAGAATGCTTTCAAAAGCAGAATTAACCAAATGGAAAAGGAGATTCAAAAGCTCACTGAAGAAAATAGATCTTTCAAAACTGGAATGGTACAGATGGACGCTAAGGACTTTATGAGAAAGACAGATATCTCAGAACATAGCGAGAAGATTCGAAAAATGGAAGATAATGTGAAATATCTTATTGGAAAAACAACTGACCTGGAAAATAGAATCAGGAGAGACAATGTAAAAATTCTGGGACTACCTGAAAACCATGATCAAAAGAAGAGCCTAGACATCATCTTCCATGAAATTATCAAGCAAAACTGCCCTGAGATTCTAGAACCAGAAGGCAAAATAAATATTCAAGGAATCCGCAGAACACCGCATGAAAGAGATCCAAAAAGAGAAACTCCTAGGAGCATTGTGGCCAAATTCCAGAATTCCCAGGTGAAAGAGAAAATATTGCAAGCAGCCAGAAAGAAACAATTCAAGTATTGTGGAAATACAATCAGGATAACACAAGATCTGGCACCCTCTACATTGAGGGATAGAAGGGAATGGAATAGGATATTCCAGAAGTCAAAGGAACTAGGACTGAAGCCAAGAATCACCTACCCAGCAAAACTGAGTATAATACTTCAGGAGAAAAAATGGTCTTTCAATGAAATAGAGGATTTTCAAATTTTCCTGATGAAAAGACCAGAGCTGGAAAGAAAATTTGACTTTCTAACACAAGAATGAAGAGAACCATGAAAAGGTGAACAGCAAAGAGAAGTCATAAGGGACTTACTAAAGTTGAACTGTTTACATTCCTACATGGAAAGACAATATTTGTAACTCTTGAAACATTTCAGTATCTGGGTACTGGGTGGGAGTACACACACACACACACATGCACACACGCACACATACATAGAGACAGAGTGCCCAGAGTGAATTGAAGAGGATGGGATCATACCTTAAAAAAAAAAAAATTAAATCAAGCAGTGAGAGAGAAATATATGGGAGGAGAAAAGGAGAAGTTATATGGGGCAAATTATCTCTCATAAAAGAGGCAAGCAAAAGACTTATTAGTGGTTGGATAAAGAGGGGAGGCAAGAGAAAAACATGAGGTCTACTCTCATCACATTCCACTAAAGGAAAGAATATAATGCACACTCATTTTGATAGGAAAACCTATCTCATAATACAGGAGAGTGGGGGACAGGGGCACAAGCAGGGTGGGGGGGGAGGATAGAGGGGAGGGCATGGGGAGGAGAATGCAATATGAGGTCGACACTCATGGGGAGGGAAAGGACCATAAGAAAATAGAAGTAATGGGGGACAGGATAGGATGGAGAGAAATATAATTAGTCCTATACAACACAACTAGTATGGAAATCATTTGCAAAACTAAACAGATATGGCCTATATTGAATTGCCTGTCTTCCAAGGGGAAGGGGTGGAGAGGGAGGGAGCTAAAGAAGTTGGAACTCAAAGTGTTAGGACCAAATGTAATGTTCTTACCACTGGGTAACAAGAAATACAGGTTAAGGGGTCAAGAAAGCTATCTGGCCCTACAGGACAAAAGAGAAGACGGAGACAAGGGCAGGGAGGGAGGATAGAGGAGAGAGCAGATAGGTCACAGGGGCAATTAGAAAGCTTGGGTCTGGGGGGGGGAGGGGTTAAAAGGGGAGAAAATTTGTAACCCAAAATTTTGTGAAAATAAATGTTAAAAGTTAAATTAAAAAAATTGTTTATAATGGGTAAGAGGAGAAAGAGATTGCAGTACTAAAGTCAGGGAAAACATTATTTTTACCGATGAAATCATTTTTCATACAAGATTACACCAAAACTTGTCAGAAGTGGACCAACTGAGCCTGAAAAGCGTGAGTATTTTCATCAGGCTATGAAACATCCATACCAAAAAGAAAAAAAAGTCTGGGGAGAATTCTTTACCTCCAGTGGGTCTGCAAATCTCATATGTGTTCGGTCAAAAAGCATTTTTAAGTGCCTACTATGTGCCAAGCACTGTTAAGCACTGGGAATAAAAGAAAAGCAAAAGCCTTTTCCTGCCCTCAAGGAGCTTACAATCTAATGGAGTAAACAACAAGTAAAGAAATATATCCAAACAAGTTCCATACAAGATAAATAGGAAATAGTTAACAGAGAAAAGCGCTAGAATTAATAGTACTTGAGAAAGGCTTCCTATAGAAAGAAGGATATCGAGGAATCACAAACTTTGGTAAATGTATCACGACACTGAAAAACAGAATTATTCCAAAATTATAAAAATTTCCAAATAGAGATGACCTGGTACCATGTACACATTGTGAAAGGTTAAGAAATGTATTCATGGGTTGGAGATAAACATGCTTCAGTAGCATAGGAACCCATGTGAGTTAAATCCCATTGAAAACCCTTGGGCTATCATTTAGGCTAAGTTTGGAAAAACAGACTATTCATCAAAGGAATGCTTAATAATTATTGTTTTAAAAGTATCATTTTATGATGAATTAAAGAATATCTGCCAGAATCTTGTGAACTCAATGTCACAGCACATAAAATAAATGATGGCATCTAAAGAAGAACATATTGCATATTAAGATTTTTTTAAGCTGCCAACAATTGTAAGGTTTATGTGTAAGACAATACATTTAATTATTTTACTTTGTGTCAAGTAATTCACGCATCATGGCAGGTTATATAACTGCCCTAAAAGGCCCACACTGGATCAGAAGAGATGAAGTTGGGAGTTTTCACTGAGGAGAGATGGTATGGGATAGGAGGATATTAGGGAACAGTAGGATAGGTGTTGGAAACAACTCATGATAGGCTCTAATGGGAAGATCAAAGACCCTCTTGGGGTTTAGTCCATTAAGCAAAGGTCAGATTATGCCTAAGGCTTATTATATATAGCAATTCCAGGGAAAAGTGGAGATTTCTGGTAAATGGAGGCTCAAGAGTAATTCTGATTTATTAAACCATACTAACCAGGTGAGAGAGTAGACCTGGACCTTAAAGTCAGCAACTCAGGAAGCTCTGAATCCAAATCAAGCCTCAAACACTTACTAACTGTGATACTAAGCAAGTTACTATCTGCCTCAGTTTCTTCATCTGTAAACTTGGGGTGATAGCACCTAGTTCCCAGAATTATTGTGAGAGTAAAATGAGGTAATATTTATAAATCACTTTGCAAATATTAAAGCTTTGTATAAATGCTGCTTAATGTTATATTAACCAACCTCCGAGATTTCAGTTAACAAGACTAACTCTATAACCCAGGAAGATGGGGTAGAAGATTGTGAACCCTCTGACAACCATAGACAGCTTGGCACTTCCCCAGAATCCCTTAAGTAGCAGGGTGAGCATGAGACTTCTAGTCTTTCTTTGATGAGTAGGAATATGGGACTTCTAAGGAGCTAGTTTCTTCTGTTGAATAGGTTGCTATTAGTAGCTAACACTGCCCCCTGGTGGATAAAGAAATACTCTGGTGGAAAAAACATGAGATTTCGGCATCAAAGAACTTGGGTTTGAATCCCAGCTTTGCCACCTACTTACTTATGTATCTGTGGGTAAGTGAGCCTTTGCTTTCTCATTTATAAAATGAGATGATTGGACTATAAGCTCTCTTAAGCTCAACTCAATTCAACAAACACTGATTGCCTACTGCTTTCAAGACAAAGATACAAAGGAATAGTTCATGTTCTCAGGCAGCTTAGATTCTACTGGGTCCTTTCCACATTCAAAATTATAATCTTACCTTTTCTTTAACACCTATCTTGAATTTCTATGTATGATAGAAAAAAAACTCCTTTTTGTTTGGGTTTTGTCTGAGATTCATAGGGTTGGCTAACATCAAACTACCTCTGCTCTGGAAGAGGTAAAGATCACCCTTTTATGGAAAATTCCATGTTCCATGCTTGTACTGCCAGAGCCTTCTCTAGTTACTATCTGAATCTCTCTACATGAAACATTGGACATGAAAGACCGATCAGTCATGCCTGAGTAAGAATCCATCCCTTACTTATAAAATCCACAGCCCTCACTCACCTGCCTTGGTAAAATGGACTCATTTGGAGAAGAAAGGTCCCCAGTCATCTTCCTCAGTGACTAGGACACAAAGCAAAGACCTGAGGAAGCTGGATATGCCAAAATCAAGGACAGCCACCCTGTAGAACCATTGCTTATCAGTCACCTCCTATTTTTTGTTCTGACATGGTAAAAATTCCATAGCATCCAAGATTCTGGCAAACTCCCTGGACAACTCCTTCCCTTATTACCTGTCTCCTATGTTCCTAGTTCCAGGTTACTCATTTTAAGTCTTAAGCCTCCCCTTGTGTGAGTTAAAACACAATAAAGACTTCTTGGTATACTCACTACTTGCCTTTTTTTTTTTTAATTTTTATGAAAACCTCCCTTAACTTTCCACACTGCTATAACAAATTGGGGTGGTCTTCTCTAACTGTCTGAACTTGAGTACTTATGACCTATCCCACTCATTGTACTCTAAGTAATGCAGCTTTAAATGGCCATTTACATTTGACTCCCCGTTAGCTAATAAGTTCTTCGATAGCTAGGAATAAAGTTCTTGTAGTCCTTTTCATTCCCAAGCCTGAAACGGTGATGATAGTGGTGGTGATAATGATGGCTAGCATTCCTATAATGTTTTAAGGTTTGCAAAATCCTTTACAAATATTATCTCATTTGGGCCTCACAACAACCCTGGGATATGGATGCTATTATTATCCCCATTCTACAGATGAGGAAACTGAGGCAGATACCAGATAAATGACATACCCAAGATCACACAGCTTCTAAAAGTGATAATAATGGATACTGGACAATGAAGACTATGACTGGTAACATCTGATCACATGATACTAAAGGGGATTGTGATGAGGAACAAGAGAAAAGAAAGGAGAACATGATAATGATGATAAAAATAAATTCTTTTAAGTGAAAGGTCAAGAGCGTTCTGTTTTTTTCTTTGTATCCTCAGCACAGGATACCAGCAGCACTGTACAGAAGATGAAGAGCTGGCCTCCAACTAAAAAAGACTTGAGTTCAAGGCTCACTTCTGACACACGCTGGCTTTTTGATCCTATCCATGCCACTTAATTTCCTGATATCCTAGCCAGCCATCTAAGACTATAAGACCTAGAGAAGGTTCCAACCTACACTAGTAGAAGGAATTTCCTGTATCAATGAAGTCACATGTTGAATTCTATCGAGGGTCTGGAAAATAGCTATAAACTATGTTATGTACATGCTGTATCCTCCATTAAACTATAAGCTCCCCCTGTCTTTGTGGCCGCAGAACAAAAGTCCGTAAAGTGTAGGGAAGAAGGAACTGGCCTTGATGTCAAAAGTCCCAGCTCTGACCCATCCTATGCATGTGACTCTGCCCCAGTCATTGAATTTTCAGGATCCCAGGCTATGAATTAAAGAGAGGATGCTGACCTGCATTGGTGGAGGGCATTCCCCATTCCCCTTCTCAGGAGCTCCCTCTGTCAATGACATCCCAGATCCCCATCCCAATCTCCAGCACTTAGCACCACAGGACAGATGTTTAATAAATGTTTGTTATCTTGAATAGAAGGATGACAATTAAATTGATCACTTCAGGGGAAGAGAAAAACTAAAGCAATTTATCAGTCAATTTTAGAAAACGTGGGCACTTGTTAGGAAGAAATTGAAAGGGAAAGGTTTTGAGTTGGTTGGTTTTGTTTTTAAGTCAATAACACACAGGAAGTCTGAAAAGTATTTAAAATACTTTATCAGAAGCCTAGGACAAACGGATGTAGAATGTAAAAAATACAAAACCCTCAAAGAATCAAAAAGCTCTAAGCAGCGTAACTGAATTTTCCAGTTAAAGAGGCTATTTCAGAGAATAAGGCATTTTTCAAAAACTGTAAAGAGAGTTCAAGTGAAGAGAAGAGGGAAGTTCACAAAATATGGCAGATCAGACAAAATTAGAAATTAGTCAGGTCAAGAAAGGATTTGAGGAGGATCTTTCATGGGTGACCAAAACCAATAATAAGAATTCTTTGAGAAAAATATCAGAGGAAGAAGGCAGCTCAGGAATGAGTAAGGAGGGTTGTGAGAGAACAGGGATTGGGACTTCTTCAGCAGGGCAGGAGTTCAGGTGTTAGGGGATTATTTGACAATGAGAGTCTCTGGGTAGTATTTATATAGGCCTAAATCTTGACAAAAGTGACTGAGTCATCCCTGTCCCTGGCTGGCTAGTGTCAAGGCACTCAAGTTTCTGGGAGAAAACTATCTAAGATTTTGGGGAGTAGTTGCTTTTTGGGGAAAAACAGCCATTTTATCATTCTCCTTACGTTTTTGCTCCCTGATTGCCAACAGAACCCCTCAATTCTAATTCAGTGGTTCTAAAAGGATGTGCCTCAGGCCAGAATTCTTGCTGGGTTCACCACAAATCATGCACGACTCTAATCAAATGCACACAAGGAAGTCTAACTTTCCCATGAAGTGCTAGGATTCCTCGAGGCACAGAATTATACTGTGTGATAAGCAGAAAAAGTTTGAAGACAACTCCTGTAATTGATAACCTTTTCCAGGTTCAGTGGGTGGTTCCCACAGTTCAAGCAACAGATTATAATTGCTAATCCTGGAACACAAACTTCACTACTGTACCCTCACCTCACCTCCCCAGGGAAAGATTATCCTTGCCCCATCCCCCTGAATTCTAAGCAACAAAGCTAAGACTGGACAAGTAGATAATGGCCTTTTCTGCCCCATTTATATTCTTTTGACTGATTTTTTTCATACTAAATACCCCCTTCAGCCTCTCTTTCCTTTGAGTGTCTCTGTCTTACATGTCTGTCCTTTCCTCTTTTTTTTCTTCCAAACAGATTTCTCTCCTCTTTTTTCCCCCTCTTAATTGATCATGTGGAACCAAAATGTCTTTTTTTTTTTAAATAACTTGTATTTTTTTAATTTTAATTGTCTTTGTCCTAACTTTCTGAAGGAGTGGGCAACAGTGATGAAGTGCTTGGGTGCCTGTGCTTGGACCCCAATTTCAAAATCACATTTTCCCCTAAAAGCTCCTTCCCAGCCCAAAGACACTATGCCTAGTAATTATTCATGAGTGGGCCCCAGTCAAATACATATCTCTCTCCCTGGTACAGTAACAAGCTGTACCTGTGAGAATTCCACTGGATTACCTAACAAAACACCTACCTCATTCTATACATTCTGGATTCCTCATTATGTGTAACTCAGGCTTTAGATATATGTATATTCTCTACTTCTATCTTGTCAAACAAGACATTGATGGGTGGCAGATGGGGCATTCCTCAGTCAGCCTGACCTCTAGTCAACTTAGTGAACTAAAAACCACACTTCCCTGTGGTCCCTCCTTGGGTTTTTCCTAGTGAATTCTGGGTAAAATGCATGGCCAGTAGAAACAAAAAGTACATGTTCCTTTAAGAATTGACCACTCCTTAACTACTCCCTGATCCCACCCTTATCACCTAGTTAGCATATCTGGCATAGGTTTATCCTATAGTTTACCCTGTGTGAGAAACTTGGCTGTGGGAATCACAGGACTTTTCTTATAGAGATAGCCCAGAACAGGCTGCCAGCTGCTTCCCTGATAGCAGACCCTGGGGAAAATCCACATGAGATGTCCCTTGTCAAGTCCATGGAAAGAAAGGTCACAGGGCTTCCCTGGCAGGGCTAGGGAGCCAGACCAGAACAGGCTGCCAGCTGCTTCCCTGGTGGCAGATTCTTAGGAAAATCCATGTGAGATGTCCCTTGGCACATCCATGGGGGAGTGAGAAGTCACAGGACTTCTCAGGCAGGGTCAGGAAGTTAGACCAGGATGAGCTGCTGCTACCCATTGCTGTCCTGGTAGTGTGCCCTCGAGAAGGTCCATGTGAGGTACCCCTCTGTGGGGATCACAGGACTTCCCTGGCAGGGTCAGGAAGTTAGTCCAGAACGAGCTGCTGCTGCCCATTGCTTTCCTGGTAGTATGTCTTAGGAGGGTCCATGTGTGACACCCCGTAGTACAATAAACACCTTTTCAGTGAAAGAACTCAGAGACAGAGTAGGCAGAGGAAGGTGTTTTGTTACACTTCTCCACTCACACAGATACAGAGGCAGGAGTGAGGTTGCCCAGTTCTGTCCTTCCTGCTATAGTTAAGGTGAGTCAAATTTCTTAAATTCTTTACATTCTTTTCCCTACATCCCCTTCAGTATGTAGATTATGTAGATTTATGTACATCATGTAGGTGTAGTTATGAAGGTACTTGGGACCAGGATATGACCTCTCAGGTCTGAACTGGTTTTTCCAGTTTAACGTCTCTAGTCTTCCTGGCCCCTGATGGTCATGGTCTTGATAAGGTAAAGTAAACAAACTTCCCCATGAATCCTGGTTGCTTCCCAATAACTTTTGTGGAAGCAAAACAAGACACCATAAAATCTCTTCTTATATAAACTTTAATTGTACCCCTCTGAGTTCACAGATTCCTGGAGAAATTTTGCCCACAGAAAAGTGTAAAAATAAGTCTTTGCCACCTTGATTTAAAGAATGCTTGAATCTGTGAATTCATTCCAGATGACCCTGTCCAGCTCTCCAATCATTTCTAAAGAAGTGTTAGAACCTTTTTATATTTCCTTTTGCATTTCAAATTTCCCTTCTTCAAATTTGCCTTTTATTTATGGGAGATCCTTTGTGGATTTCTTTATTCTGTAAATTAGTGGTCCTCAAAAGAGAAAAGCTTCCCCACCTCCACGCTATGGTTATTTCCGCTTTGGCTCACTTAAATCCAGTCCACTCACAAGTCAAGATGTCACCCTCATAATTTCTTTGGTCCTCTTCTAGAGTGAAGGACGAACAAGAATATTTTCAAATAGATAGAATAGTGTTTTACAGCATTACAAAGGCATTAGTGGTATAAAAAATATTTGAATATATGTATACTTCCCCATGGCCGTAGGAGGAACAGAGAATTTTAAATGTTAGACCTATTCTCCTTTTCATATTCCTGTGGGAATTGGAGAAGGGGAGTTTCTTTCATTCAACTAAATCAAACTTTAGAATTCCAAGGCTTTATTTGCAGAAAGAATCCCAGTGACTCTTGTGCTGAAATAGCCTTTTCCATCTGTCCCTGTTGGTCTGGCCTGTACCTTTACTGGCACTTTGCCTTCTCTCCATCTGAACCAGAGCCATAACTAGAAATTTTAGTACTGGGGACAAGGTTGATAAAAATGTGCTCAACACTATACCCTCAAATCTAATTTTTAAAAAAAATTCAGCTGGAAGGGAAACACCACATGACATAAGGCCCTGTGGGGAAAGTGATCCTGGCCCACCTGTTCATGATAGGGAGATAGAGACACTAGACCACCAGGCAATTGCTCCTGGGGCTATACCCGACCTGAGACTATGTGTAATAGGAAGAGGCTAAACTGGGTAGGAATTCACCTCCTCTAAAGGTGGAGGAGGGGAAGGAGGATGTGAGCCATCTGTTAGTTTCTTATTTTAACTAATCATTCTTGCTAATTAGATGTTAGACTCAGTTGTTTCTATGCTCATGAAGGATTGTAAATAGTCTCAGCCCTGTAAGTTTTTGTTATTGTCTAGTCATTTTCAGTTGACTGACTCTTTGTGACCCCTGTGGGGGTTTTCTTGGCAAAGATACTGGAATGGTTCACCATTTCCTTCTCCAACTCATTTCACAGATGAGGAATTGAGACAAACAGGGTTAAGTGATTTGCCCAGGGTCACACAGATACCAAATGTTTGAGGCTTAATTTGAACTCAGGTCTTCCTGCCTTCAGGCCTGGCATTCTATCCACTTCCACAACTAACTACCCTAGGTTTTAGTGACCTGAGATAAAGGTCCAGTTGCTCTGTCCTACTTCTGGTTCTGGCTTGAACCATGATTTCCTGGGTAGAAAATAAGGTTTCAGTTCAATAGGTACTCACATCAATACGCTATTTTAACATTTTAAATGACTTGACATAACAAATACATTCCAAGGATTGTCAAACTTTCCAGATATGAACTTGAGGATAAGCTCGCTATATGTGCCAGGTTGTCACCGTCGCTAAAAGTACAAGAACTAACAAATGAAAGACACATGCTTCTGGAGTCTTTGCCATTAATTAAACAAGGTAATGCTCATCTAAGGAAGTGAATTATTCCATAGAACTCGCCTTGTCAATTCTTTCCATATCACTTGAAAGGGGTGCAATTATGAGTACTGCTCTACAGATAAGGAACTTGATAAAGCCAGTCAAGAAGGAAAAGACCTAGTACCAAACAGATCTGAATCAATGGCAAAGCCCATACTGAAAGAAGTCTCCTGTACCCCATCCAATTCATCTTTCTCCGGGAGAAGGCAGAGAGATCATATGTAGATTTTTGGAGCTGGAAGGCCAAGTTTTAGTTATGGTTCTGCCATTTGTTATCTCTGTGATATTTGCCAAGTTATTCAACCTCTCTGGGCCTCAGTTTCCTCATCTGTAAAAGAAGGAGGTTGAACTAAAACAATCCCTCCTCGCTTCAAATCCACATGAAAATAGTTCATGGTACTCATCAGCTCAGATGAAAAACTTAGTAATACCGACAAAGATGGAGTCTTAGTGTTTGAACTTTTGTATAATATTGAAGAATCTCAAAACAGTTTGAGCAACTGTAGTCCCAGACTGTCATGTTTGAATTCTTCCTTCTCTTTTAATGCTTAATGACGTTCTCTCCTGGTTTGTCTGCAAACTGGGGTAAAAGACTTCTAAATAAAGCTTGACAAAATAGACACCATGGGAAAGCAAGAGACAGTAATTGCAGGCACCCTGACATCCCTGTTCAAGCTGGTGATGCCTGGAACCAATTCAATGGGAAATGCTCCCTATTTATATGAAAAGGGAGTTTCATTGCTTGCCATTCGCCTTTCCAGTCACACCACCTTTAAAAACATTCTCTACATTTCTATTCTCTTTAGAAGTGACGTCTTGTCATTTTTCCCCCTTTCTTATGGGCTCACAATTGGCCTCTTTGAATAAATATTTTTCACATCATCAGACCTGACTCCTCAAGTGTGAAGAATGTTCCCTATTGTTAACTGGGTCTTTCTGCAGTTTTTCACTCTCTACATAGAATCATGAATATCAGAATCCTGGTCCAGGGTCCACACTGGACAAAAGAAAGGTTAGGTAGGCTGAGTTTGCTTCCAGTATCTCCACCTTCAGCCACAATGTAGTGGCAAGAGGATTTATTTTATAATTGGAGAACCTGGGTTTAAATTCCAGCTCTGCCACCCACTGCCTGTGTAACCTTGAGTTTCCCATATCTTGGATTCCATTTTCTTCAGTGCAAAATAAGGAGATTGGACTAGATGACCTTTACGTTCCCTTTTAGCTCCAAATCTATGATTTTATGACCCATTATTCAACTCTCCTTTCCCCTGAATCCATCCAGGGCACTCAGATGTAACCCTGGCTGTCCAGAGTCTCTCACTAAATGGCCTAACCAGTCCTACTTGGAAAGGAAGCAAGGTATACATAATTGGTAGAATGGTGGTCTTAGAATCAAGAAAACCTGGATTCTACTCAGGCCTCAGACATTCATTGGCTATGTGATTCTGGGAAAGCCTCTTACAGTTCTCTGAGCCCCAGTCTAATGCAGATGCTCATCATGGCAGTGCTTACCTCAAGGAAGTAGTAGGCAAAACTCAAATGAGATAATGTACATAACATGCCCCATGAATACCTGTCATTATTACCTTTCCCAAATTGGACTCCACACTCCAGTACTTCGGGTATTTGCTTTTCGCATCAAAGTTGTTCTGCACTATTTACCATTTCATTGAAGACATGCTCATAGCATTATGATAACTAATCCAATGCATACTGTGTTAATGGTTACTATGGAGAATCTCTCAGATACACATTCAAGTGTCTGAATTTGATAATTTCAGTCTAATAATGCTGATATCTTGCATGTGTTCAATAAATAATTGAATATGTTAAATAATTAGCTACTGACAGATAATCTAGTTTCCACCATGTCTTCCCTCGGTAGATGAAAAGCATACAAGGTAAAAAGTGAGCACATTTAGTAAAGAAGAGGTCTTTGATTGTGTAGAAACTGGGAATAGTAGAAGGCAAGATTGCCTCTTCAATCAAATTAAATAAAAAATAGAAAAAAAGCAGATTTGAGTCTAAAGACATGAATTTCTGGGACAGCTGGAAGAATAACTCTCAGCTCCAAATGGGCTCAAAGAAGATGCCTCAGAACTACCACTAGGAATGTTTGTACTTGGAGCAAGTACTACAAATAGTGTCTGGGCTAATGAGCCTAAAAGGATCCTTCCATTAGTGTCTCTACTAGTGAAAATTTCAGTCACAAGACCACCTACTAGGGAAGACATTTCTAAGCAGGTAAAATTTTGTGTTGACTGCCCCAGTACTTCTTAAACTGTGCATTTGTAACCTCATTGGGGGGTCTCAAAAAATTTGGCAACAGCAAAAGTTGTCTGAACATGTAGCAACCCAAAATTAATTAGAAATCATATGTGTAGTGAATCCAAGGTGTTTCTGACAGTCCTTGCCAGTGTTGCATCAGGCAACTTCACTGCAGCCTTAGTTCTGAACACAAATCATGCGCACTTTGCACTGTGCATGTCCTCAAGTCAGGCAGTGCCAAAAAAACACTGCCAAAAGATGAAAAGAAGTAGCCAGTGGAAAAACATGCAAGATGCTCTGTGCGTAGCCTATGCACCAGTTTGCCTCTTCCAGAAGGAAGCAGGAAATGAAGCAGAGCTATGCTCTGTCCAAGCAAAAGGAACAAATCGTCCTTTCAGAGCACTGTTGTTTTAAGTCCTGTTCTCTCTTTCCGTTTTGATTCTATCCTTATTCCTACTCCCAGCTCAGGTTTGCCCCTGGTCCTGCCCAAAATAATCCAGAGCTACAGCTGAAAAGGCATCAAAAAGACAATATTCCTAATGTACTATTCTGTTCTCTCAAAGGACATGGAAAGGGAAAAACAACAAGTTTGCAAAATATTTTCTGGTTACAAAGCACATTATATACTTTGTTTCATTTGATCCTAACAACAAATTTGTGAGTAGTGGTAAGGAGTTTGCTTTTGTTTGTTTGAGGATAAAGATCCAGATCTGTGATTTCAGATAAGTATAAGAAACAACCTGTGTGGAAACTCCCTTCACCAACATGGTTCCGTAACTCCTTCCTAACCTGTAGTCTTAGAGAGTTATTTACAAGCACTGAGAGTTAAAGGGCTCACAGCACACAGAGAACTCTATTCATTATGCTACATTGTCTATTACCCCTAAAACTATGTTTCTTCAAGATGCTATGCATGATTTTAAAAGTTGTGTTCAAACAACCACAAAATGTTTCTTTTTTTCAACCTTACTAACAAGCCATAATTCTTCTTTGAGGGGATGAGTCAGAAAATCTGAGGCCCAAGCTGTTTCTCCGCTCCCCGGTGTGAATCAGCCTATGTCTCTGCCAAGGGAGGCATGTGCTTGCTGGTAGCTCCCTCCTGCCAGGTTGCAGGCATCTCCAGTGTTTCCTGAGGCCCTAGGAGAGCCAATCTGACTTGGCCTCACCCCAGATGGTATATAGGCCAGTTCCCCTGGCAGCTCAGGGGCAGCAACTTCTAGCAGTTCTTCATCCTGCTTTGATAAGCAATCTACATCAGCCTCTGGAATATTCAAAATTCCCCAGAAGGCAGTGCCCAGAATGGGCCAGTAACTGCTCGACCAGACAGAAAGTCACGACACTCAAGGTC
The DNA here is from genome assembly GCF_028372415.1 of Notamacropus eugenii. Classification (NCBI taxonomy): domain Eukaryota; kingdom Metazoa; phylum Chordata; class Mammalia; order Diprotodontia; family Macropodidae; genus Notamacropus; species Notamacropus eugenii. The sequence goes on from NC_092877.1 coordinate 140,173,354, forward strand.
TAACCCCAGCTCAGTTATTGACTTGTTAAAGGGGATGAATTTCTGGGCCTTCCCTGGGTATTTGTCCTCCCTAAAATGAGGGAAATAGGTCCTCCCTTTATATGGGCTAGTGAGAAATGATAAATGTTCATAGTATCATAGATTTGGAGATAAAAAGACCTTAGAGGTCATGTAATCCAATCCTTTTCTATTATAACTTAAGAAAGTGAGGCCTACTCATTTCTAGAATATATAGAGAACTGAGTCAAATGCACAACAATACAAGTCATTTCCCATTTGATAAATGGTCAAAGGATATGAACAGGCAATTTTCAGAGGAAGAAATTAAAGCTATCTATAATCATATGAAAAAATGCTCTAAATCGCATTTGATTAGAGAGATGCAAATCAAAACAACTCTGTGATACCACATCACACCTATTAGATTGGCAAAAATGACAAGACAAGAAAATGATAAATGTTAGAGAGGAAGTGGGAGAGTTGGAACGCTAATATTCAGTGTTGGTGGAGCTGTGAGCTGATCCAACCATTCTGGAGAGCAATTTGGAACTATGCCCAAAGGGGTACAAAAAGGTGTATACCCAGCAATATCGCTTCTAGGACTGTATCCCCAAGAGATCATAAAAATGGGAAAGGGTCCCACACGTACAAAAATATTTATAGCAGCCCTCTTTGTGGTGACCAAAAACTTGAAGTCAAGGGGATGCCCCTCAATGGAGGAATAGCTGAATAAATTATGGGATATGAATGTAATGGAATACTATTGTGGTATAAGAAATGATGAACAGGAAGATTCAGAGAGGCCTGGAAAGACTTATATGATCTGATGCTGAGTGAAAGGAGCAGAACCAGGAGAACTTTGTGCACAGCAATGACCATAGTGTGTGAAAGTTTTTTCAGGTAGATTTGGATCTTCACAGCAATGCAAGGGCATTAAAAAAAAAAAAAACTCCCAATGATCTTCTAAGGCAAAATGCCTTCCACATTCAGAGAAAGAATTGTGGAATTCAATCGCAGAATGTAGCAGATCATTTGTGTGTGTGTGTGTGTGTGTCTATGTGTCTATGTGTGTGTGTGTGTGTGTGTGTGTGTGTGTGTGTGTGTGTGTGTATTATGTTTTGGTTGGTTATATGATTTCTCCCATTTATTTTAGTTGTTCTACACAGCATGACTATAATGAAAATGTATTCAATAGGAATGTATGTGTAGATCCTATATAAAACTGTATGCCATATTGGGGAGAGAGGGAGTAGTGGGGGGTAAGTAGGGGGGAAAAATCTAAGTTTTATGGTAGTGATTGTAGAACGATAAAAATAAATAAAATGAATGTATATTAAAAAAAAAAAGAAAGTGAGGCCTAGGGAAGGAAGGAAGGAAGGAAGGAAGGAAGGAAGGAAGGAAGGAAGGAAGGAAGGAAGGAAGGAAGGAAGGAAGGAAGGAAAGAAGGAAGGAAGGAAGGAAGGAAGCGTTTGTTAGGTGCTGTGCTAAGCACTTCAGAAATATTTTTTCCTTTTCTTCTCATAGCAGCCCTGGGAGATAGGTGTTATTATTATCCCAATTTTATAGTTAAGAAAACTGAGACAGACACACAGACAGACTTGTCATGGGTTACACAGCTAGTAGAGTCTGAGGTCAAATTTGAATGCAGGTTTTCAGGGTCCATTTACTGAGCCACCTTAACTACCTTTAGCTGATTTACTAAATAGCTTACACAAGAGCACAAGGTAGTAAATAGCTGAGACAGACAATGAACTTGGTTCCTCTGTCCCCAAATCCATTGTTCCTTTCACCACACTGGTTGGTTGGTTGGTTGGTTTGTTGTTGTCCTTTGTTGTTGAAGAGGACCAAGATGCCATCACCTTTATAAAGTGAAGCTTCAGTGTATACAACTCTGACTGATCAGACCAATATGAGTTCTGAATGCTCTACCACAGATTGGGCCCAGAGAGTCTGTGTGAACATTTGGGGTGGTTACGCCAAATTTGCACATTCCACATTTCCTTTGTGCTGTTTCAATTCTGCTTTACCTGTGAATCCTTCTCTGATACCACCAGCTAAAGAATTTTGCCTCTTCTCAAATTTTCCTAATACACTTTTCCTAAATAGAGATTTTACCTTTACCACCATCATTCCTTACTACTTACTATATTTAAAATGGCAAATGAAGTGGATCATGGAACCCTTGGTCAAAGGAGTCCCTTTAATCTACTGTATGATATTACCAAGAGGGAACTTTTGTCATACTGAAATTCCATGCATTGAGCTAAATATGAACACTTGACTTCTTACTGAGGGGCATATGTTTTGAGGAGATGACAAAGTAGCTCTTTTTTTGATAGCTATGACTTGCTGGAGATGGGGTAAAGGAATATTAATGACTGGTGATTGAGTATGAAAGAGTCACCTACAATGAGTGATTTCAGTCATGTCCAACTCTTCATGACCCCATTTGGAGTTTTCTTGGCAAAGATGCTGGAGTAGTTTGCCATTTCTTTCTCCAGCTCATTTTACAGATGAATAAACTGAGATAAACAAGGTGAAGTGACTTGTCCAGGGTCACACAGCTAGTGAGTATCCGAGGCTAGATTTGAACTCACGAAGATGAGTCTTTCTGACTCTAGGCCTGAACACTCTATCCACTCTGCCACCTATCTTCCCTAGTCAGACTAAAATTCTAGTGACTCCATATTGCTTCTGGGATCAAATATAAAATTCTCTGTCTAGAATTTCAAACTCTTCACAACCTGACTGCTTTCTACCTTTCCAACCTTCTTCCATTTTACCCCCTCCATGGATTCTATAATGCAGCAACACTGACCATTTAGCTGTTCTTCACACATGACACCCCATCTCCCAACTCAACATCTTTTTGCTGACTGTCCCCCCATCCCTGGGATGTTTTCCCTCTTTGTCTCTACCTCCTGACTTCCTTTAAGATTCAGCTCACATCCCGTCATCTGTAGACCATCTTTACAGGTCTTCCCCACTACTAATGCTTAGCCTCTGAAATTACCTTTTATTTTCATTGTAAACATCCTCTATTTAACATCATTTGCATATTGTCTCCTCCATAAGAATGTGAGCTCCTGGGAGCCAAGATGGCGGAGTAGAAAGACGCACATACACATAGCTCTGAACCCACAACCCACAGAACGGCTAGAGGGGACCAACTCACAGTGAATTCTGCACCCAGAGGCCACGGAATATTGGAGAGAGGGAGATTTCTGTTCTGGAGAGACCTGCAAACCTCTCGCAGGGGGGTCCTTCACGCTGTGGACTGGGCGCCGGGACTGGGAGCAGAGGGCAGCCTTGCAGCGGCCGCGACACCGTGAGGAAAAGATCCGAGCGGGCTATGGGGACGGGATCTCCAGCGGCGGCACAAGCCCCTCCACCCACAGGTGACGAGGGTCGGTGAGAGAGTCTCTTTGGCGGGTCGAGAGGGGAGTGGGGTACCCCCATGGCTTGGGCCCCCCTGGGAGATAGAAGCTGAGAGGCGGCTGCAGACAAGGGCTCCCCAAGTGGGCGGGAGCCTGGATCCATTGTGGAAGGTCTGTGCATAAACCCCCTGAGGGAACTGAGCCTGAGAGGCAGCCCTGCCTCTACCTGACCATCTGAACTTAATTCTCACACTGAATAGCAGCCCTGCCCCTGCCAAAAGCCCTAAGGCGGGAAGCAGCATTTGAATCTCAGTCCCCAAATGCTGGCTGGGAGGACCAGGAGGCGAGGTGGGTGTGAGGAGAATATTCAGAGGTCAAGCCACTGGCTGGGGAGAATGCCCAGAAAAGGGAAAAGAAATAAAACTATTGAAGGCTACTTTCTCGGAGAAAAGACACCTCCTCCCTTCCTTTCTGATGAGGAAGAACAATGCTTACCATCAGGCAAAGACACAGAAATCAAGGATTCTGTGTCCCAGCGCACCCAATGGGCTCAGGCCGTGGAAGAACTCAAAAAGAATTTTGAAAGTCACGTTGGAGAGGTGGAAGAAAAACTGGGAAGAGAAATGAGAGGGATGAAAGAGAAGCATGAAAGGCAGATCAGCTCCCTGCTAAAGGAGAACCAAAAAAATGTTGAAGAAATTAACACCTTGAAAACTAGCCTAACTCAATTGGCAAAAGAGGTTCAAAAGGCCAATGAGGAGAAGAATGCTTTCAAAAGCAGAATTAACCAAATGGAAAAGGAGATTCAAAAGCTCACTGAAGAAAATAAATCTTTCAAAACTGGAATGGTACAGATGGATGCTAAGGACTTTATGAGAAAGACAGATATCACAGAACATAGCGTGAAGATTCGAAAAATGGAAGATAATGTGAAATATCTTATTGGAAAAGCAACTGACCTGGAAAATAGAATCAGGAGAGACAATGTAAAAATTCTGGGACTACCTGAAAACCATGATCAAGAGAAGAGCCTAGACATCATCTTCCATGAAATTATCAAGGAAAACTGCCCTGAGATTCTAGAACCAGAAGGCAAAATAAATATTCAAGGAATCCGCAGAACACCGCATGAAAGAGATCCAAAAAGAGAAACTCCTAGGAGCATTGTGGCCAAATTCCAGAACTCCCAGGTGAAAGAGAAAATATTGCAAGCAGCTAGAAAGAAACAATTCAAGTATTGTGGAAATACAATCAGGATAACACAAGAACTAGCACCCTCTACATTAAGGGATCGAAGGGAATGGAATAGGATATTCCAGAAGTCAAAGGAACTAGGACTAAAACCAAGAATCACCTACCCAGCAAAACTGAGTATAATACTTCAGGAGAAAAAATGGTCTTTCAATGAAATAGAGGATTTTCAAATTTTCTTGATGAAAAGACCAGAGCTGAAAAGAAAATTTGACTTTCAAACACAAGAATGAAGAGAACCATGAAAAGGTGAACAGCAAAGAGAAGTCATAAGGGACTTACTAAAGTTGAACTGTTTACATTCCTACATGGAAAGACAATATTTGTAACTCTTGAAACATTTCAGTATCTGGGTACTGGGTGGGAGTACATACACACACATGCACACACGCACACATACATAGAGACAGAGTGCACAGAGTGAATTGAAGAGGATGGGATCATATCTTAAAAAAAAAAAATGAAATCAAGCAGTGAGAGAGAAATATTGGGAGGAGAAAGAGAGAGGTTGAATGGGGCAAATTATCTCTCATAAAAGAGGCAAGCAAAAGACTTATTAGTGGAGGGATAAAGAGGGGAGGCAAGAGAAAAACATGAGGTCTATCTCATCACATTCCACTAAAGGAAAGAATAAAATGCACACTCATTTTGATAGGAAAACCTATCTCATAATACAGGAGAGTGGGGGACAGGGGCACAAGCAGGGTCGGGGGGAGGATGGAGGGGAGGGCATGGGGAGGAGAATGCAATACGAGGTCGACACTCATGGGGAGAGAAAGCATCATAAGAGAATAGAAGTAATGGGGGACAGGATAGGATGGAGGGAAATATAGGTAGTCCCATACAACACAACTAGTATGGAAATCATTTGCAAAACTACACAGATTTGGCCTATATTGAATTGCTTGTCTTCCAAGGGGAAGGGGTGGAGAGGGAGGGAGCTAAAGAAGTTGGAACTCAAAGTGTTAGGATCAAATGTAATGTTCTTACCACTGGGAAATAAGAAATACAGGTTAAGGGGTCAAGAAAGCTATCTGGCCCTACAGGACAAAAGAGAAGACGGAGACAAGGGCAGGGAGGGAGGATAGAGGAGAGAGCAGATTGGTCACAGGGACAATTAGAATGCTTGGGTTTGGGGGGGGAGGGGATAAAAGGGGAGAAAATTTGTAACCCAAAATTTTGTGAAAATAAGTGTTAAAAGTTAAAAAAAAAAAAAAAAGAATGTGAGCTCCTTAAAGGAAGGGACAATGTTTTTGTTTTTCTTTATGTCCTGCCTTGGTGGTAATCTTGTGAATCAAAAGTGCCTCCTACAAAAGTGACAAATGTTGGAGGGGATGTGGAAAAATTGGGACACAAATTCATTGTTGGTAGAATTGTGAACTGATTCAACCATTTTGGAGAGCAACCTGGAATCATGTCCAAAGAGTTGTTTAACTCCCTATATCCTTTGACCTATCAATATCAATATCTGTTTCCAAAGATGGTTAGGGAAAAAGAAAAAGAATCTGTGTGTTCTAAAATATTTATAGCAGCTCTCTTCATGGTGACAAAGAATTGCTGGGATGCCCGTCAATTGGGGAATAGCTAAACAGGTTGTGGCATATGATTGTGATGAAATACTACTGTGCTGTAAGAAATTTTGAGCTCAGTGATCTTAGAAAAACATGGGTAGACTTGCATGAAATAATGAACAGCTAAATGAGTCTGGTTTGAAGAGTTTGAAACCAAGAGAACCTTGTGTATAGTAATGGTACTATGGTTTTAAGAACCATTTTGGATTAATAAGTCATTTTGACTTTTATAAATACCCAGATTAACTACAGAGGACCTATTAAAGAAGACACTATCCGCATCAGAGAAAAACTGATAAATAGAAGCATTACAGAATGATTTTACTTATATGTACCTATTTGTGTCTAATGGTAGCCAATGTCTAGGGTGGGGGTGGGAGGAGAGAAAAAATGGGAAGGAGCTATCTGATAAATTAATATTTATCTAAAAGAAAGAGCAAGTTATACATAATGAATCTGCAGTTTCATATGCCATTATCTTTTTTCTAATCTATTATGTTACAGAAATATTTGTCATATTTCCAGGAGAAAGTAAAGAGTAACTGTGAGATCCTGGTCAAACTATAAAATTTCTCTGGGATTCCATTTGTTCACCTTTAGAATGAGGGGACTGCACTTTAAGATTTCTAAGGTCCTCTCCAGAGCTAGCTTTCTGTGACAGTCTTAAAATAAAGCACAAATGAATTGTTTTCAAATTCAAATGAATTAAAGATCATTCCATTCTGAGACTTTGTTGTTCTTAGATTGTAAAGAGATTGTTTGAAATAACTGGAGACAGTCAGGGCTGTGTGAAATCCCACTGAACCAGCTTTTATTTTATAATGGTTCACAGAGGCACAAGCCATGAAAATATGCACCTACGTGCATGTATACTGTGGGTTGTCCCATGGCAACTGGGTGACAGTGAGGACTTAAATTATAAATCGCACCTCGGTGGTATTATACTCAGCCTCAAGATTCAATAAATCTTGGCATTTTGCTTACATGTATACATGAAGAAAATAAGTTGGAGGAAAAAAAAGGAAATTGTAGCTTTCTCTCTCACTTCTCTTCACAACTAGGTTTCTGGACTCAAGCTGGCTTTAATTAATCTTCCCTCACTACTTCATCCTTGTCCTATCTTTGCCTCTCCTATCCATTCATCTCAGTTCTCAGTCTCTTCTACGTCTAATTTTTTTTAATTGACCAAGGTCAAAAAAAAAAATGTTTTTTTTTAAATTATTGATCAGGGTTTATGACACATACATGAAGTGGCTATTAGTTCATCACTGTAGGGGAACTCTTAGGTCAGAACTCTATCCACTGCAGATCACAGTCCATCTGGGTTTTAGTATTTAATATGACTAAAAATTCACATTTATATAGTGCATTACAATTGACAAAGTGGGGTGCAATAGCAGTGGGGTGGCCCAGGAGTCAGGAGGACCTGAGTTCAAATCCAGCCTCTGACACTAACTGGGTAACCCTGGGCAGGTCACTTAACCCTGTTTACCTCCAAAGAAAAAAGAAAGTTGGCAAAGTGCACCACATATGTTATTATTTGATTTTTACAATGTTCTAATGAGCTAATGTTATTACATCCATTTTATAGATGACAATACTGAGACTTAGCCAGGTTAAGTGACTTGTACAAAGTCACATCCCTAGTAAATATCCAAGGTGGGATCAAGTGGAGCATTCTGTGCAGTAGGAGGTACTTACAGGGTATGTGGCCTGTCTAGGTTCACAGAGCTTAGATAAAGTCTCCATGACTTCAAGTCTAGTTCACTCAATCTCTACTGCCACCTTTTTGGTAATGTATTTGTTGTTATTCAGTCATTTCGTTCATGTCCAACTCTTCACAATCCTACTTGGGCCAAAGACCCTGGAGCCGTTTGCCATTTCCTCTTTCAACTCATTTTACAGATGTGAAAACTGAGGCAAGCAGGGTGAAGTGACTTACCCAGGGTCACACACCTAGTAAGTGTCAGAGGCCAGATTTGAACCCAGGAAGATGAGTCCTCCTGACTTCAGGACTGGCACTCTATCTACTGTGCTACCCAGCTGCCCCTATAATGTATGCATTTCATTTTTTTTTTAACTGAATGTACTCTTCCTCATTTAGTAGATGAGAAAAACTAAGCACCAGATAAGTGGTGACTTAAGGGCTTTGCCCAAGGTTATATCAATGGTGAGCAGCAGAGCCAGGATCCAAATTCAGATCCTGGCTCCAAATCCTGGGGGCAGCTAGGTGACACAGTAGAGAAAACACTGAACCTAGAGTTCAGGGAGATATTTCACTCTGTTTGCCTCAGTTTCCTCTTCTGTAAAATCAGAAGGACATGGCAAATCACTCCAGTATCTTTACCAAGAAAAACCCCAAAAAGGGTCATGAAGAGTCAAACACAACTGAACAAGATTTCAAATCCATGCTCTTCAAATCTATAACTATATTACCATATAGCAGGACCAAAACACACACACACACACACACACACACACACACACACACACACACACAATTATTGTTCTCTTTTCAAAGATTATGGGACCAGAAAGACTAATTCAAGACTAACAGTTGCCCCACCCCCAAATAATGGAAAGAGCCCTGAATGTGGGTCCTGTGACTGGGGCTTCTATCCCTAGTTCTGCCCCTCTAGAATGTCACTTCCAAACTCTGGGCCTCACTTTCTTCACGTGTAAAATAAGGCAGGGTGGTGGCAGTGGGGGTAAGGGGGTGGTTTCAGATCTCTGGAGATGGAGGGTCAACATGGTTTCTAAAATCCCTCTCAGTCTGGTATTCAGCAGTCATTTGGGCAGCCCCAGCACAACACCGCGGTCCTATTCTCTGAGTGGCACCAGTCTTGATAACTGCATACCAGACTGGTTTATCTGTTCCAGTTGTTTCCTTGCCATAATGACACATCGCCAGAGGCTGTGTATGAATATTACTTCTGTGCTTCCTGTTTTCCAATATCACACTTGAGCTCCCTACACACCAGCTCTGTGGAGCTCCTGCTGCCATCCATTCTATGAACACCATCAGCTCAGTGGAGCTGGGTTATTAGGACTGTCACTCCAGGGAGGGGAGATTGGCAATGTTCCAGGATCACATTAATCGTGCCCAGTCACTTGATGCTTGGGATGGGGACGGGGAAGAGAATGGTGACAGGAGGTATTGCTCATGTTGCCTAAGAAGACAAGTGTCTGCTCTGTGATTGTTCAGTCCTCCATCTTTATAAGAAGGTCAGAAGTACCACTGTATTACAGACTTGTATTGTATGTCCCGTCAGATCCTACCATGGAAACACCCTCCCAAAAGACATGCTTCCCTTCCTGATCACTAGCCTCCAAAAAGACATGTATGTAATTCTCGTTTCTCACATAAGCACACAATAGATACAGGCTGAATTTAACTATGATGTGCCTATGATACTGGGCACATGCCCCAGGGGAGTCAAGGACAGAGGAAAGGTCCCACAGCTACAAATATCTTTATAGTAACACTTTTTATTATAGCCAAAAAAGGTAGGGGAGAGGGGAGGAGAGTGGGTACCTAGAAGTTGGAAAAGAGCTGCATATATGATAAATGAATGACCTGTAGTCCAGTACCCCAAAATGTGGACCTACACAGATCAGGTTCCATCCAGCTAGGTGTTATAGAGTGCAGGACTTGGAGTCACGGAGACCTAAATTCAAATCCTTCCCCATATACTCCCTAACTGTGTGATCCCAGGCAAGTTACTTAACCTATCTGTGTCTCAGTTTCCTTATCTATAAAATGGGAATAATCTACCTCCCAGGATTATTGTGAGAATAAAATGAGTTTATACTAGAGGACCAGACCTGGAACTGAAAAGATCTGAGTTCAAATCTGGCCTCAGATATTATCTATGTGACCCTGAACAAGTCACTTAACTTCTATTTGCTTCAATCCAAGAGAAAACAGCCATGGAAATGGGAACTCAATGGACAAATGGGATTCCTAAACTCCAGCTCCCTGGATAAAAGAATAGCGATAGTCCCAAATTCACATCTCTAGCAATCCCAAGTCTGAGAGGACCAAGATCCACACTTTTAGAAGGAGAAGGAGAAATCCTGCACAGTACCAGCTTCTTGGAAAAAGAAGAGGATTATGTATATGGCATCCAAAGCTTGGAAGAACCTCAAGGAAGCAAATGGGAAGATCTATTTATTATACACATCAGGGATTATGCTAAGTGCTTTACAAATATCAACTCTTTGGGGTCTCATAATAACCCTGTGAGGCAGGTGCTATTATTATCCTCATTATACAGCTGAGAAAATGGAGGTAGACAGAGATGATGCCCAGGATCATAAAGCCTGTTAGTGGCTGAGGCCAGACTCGAATGCAGATCTCCCTGACTCCAGGCCCAACACCAACTAGGAGATAAAACGGTCTGGATTTTGCCTTCTGATGTTATCATTATAGTTTTGGACAGTCTCAAGAGAACATGGTGGCATTCATAATTTCATTTCTTCTCCAACAAGATTTGGAACCATAGTGTGGTGCTATGAGTCTAGAAGATTCTATAGGACCTGGAAGGTGGGACTCATTAGGGAGAAAAAAGTGTTGAATGGATATTGTATCAATAAAGTACTTGATGTTTTTCTGCATTTTTAGTGAAATAAAGATTATCCTGGACCCAATTTACATTATTACCTGGAGTGCTTATACAGGATGTGAGGACCTTTACACCCACATCTCTGGAGACCCAGACATTAGCTATGTTCTAAGACGTCTCAAAGGCAACTGTGGGTGCGGGAAATTTTAGCCAAAGAGAAAGTGATTTTTTTGGAGTGATCTACAACATCAGACTAGATCTTGAAAACCCAAAGCCTGAGGATACTGAGCCATGGAAGCAACGAGGAAGCCATGTGGAAGTCTCCAGCACATTGGGTAGACCCCTTACAGCACAACTATGGAAAGACACAGACAAGATATTTACCTGGTCTGCAGGCATGGATAGATTCCAAAATACTTTGCAGTGGGAAAGAGTACCCAAATGTAAAATAACACAGATTTATTGTAGCATTTGGATATTAAAGGATTGCCCTTGGATATAAGACTTTAGTTATCTTGGGGTAAATCCTCAGTCCTAGAATCATAGAGTATCAGTCCTAGAAGTTTAATAGATCATCAGTTCATAGGATCAAGGGATGTTAAAGCTAGAAATGACCTTCAAGATTTAGTCCAAACCTCTCATTTTTAAGGATCAGGGAACTGAGAATCAGACTGGTTAAATAAATTGCCCAAGATCACATAAGTCATAAGTAACAGAGCTAGATTTCAAATCTAGATCTTCTTATTCTAAATCCAACATTTCTTTTCCTCTAATAGATTAAGAAGTTGAGGATCAGAGATGTTTGCCTACAGTCCATAAGAATGAACCCATTCTATGAAATAGTCTATAGATGTTTCTCATATATAATCTTCAAATATATTGCCTTCTCATAAAGAAAGCTGTAGGTCACTGTCTTCAGGATTTTTCAATTCAATATAGCAAGTAGTTATTAATTGATTTAATTTTAATTAATTTATTAAATAATAAATACCCAATGTGTCCAAGGCACTAAGCTAGATGCTATAGATACAAAGTTTTTAAACAGAAATCACTGTGATCAGGGAGATTACATTCTACTGCAGATTATGACATTTGCACAAATAAGAAAATATAAAGCATATATGCATATATATATAAAGTATAAATTAGCAGAGAGAGGGGAATGAGGTAGAGAGCACACTAACAAGGGGCGAGGGAAGGAAATGGCTGCAGATAGATAGATGCTGGGGATGGAAGCTCAGTTCCATGTGGACAGTCTCGGGCGGGTAAAGGTGGGAACTTCTAAATCTTAGAGTTCTCACGAGGCCCCCCCAGGAAACGACTGGGAACCGAGGTGAACCAAGCTATCTCGTGTATTTCCGCCTCTTCCCGTGAGAGACGTGATGGGAGAGAGATCTCCCTGCCCTCAAGATTGTCCCGGATCTGGGCACACTATTGTTGTCTAACAGCATGGTATTCAGATGCAAACTATGCGGCTGGAGAGTTTAAGTAGGATCAGGAAAGCCTGAAAGTTCTCTTGGGCGGAGGGGCCACGTGTGAGGACACAAGGCTCCGCTTTTCCTCTCTCCTCTCTCCCCTCCCCCTCTCTCCCCACTTACACTTCTACTTCCAATCTCTTATTGTAAGATCTTTGCCTCCTTGGGAGATTCTTCTCTCCCTCCTAAGGAAGAATTCCCCTGCACTTGTAACTAGACCCTGAAATAAAGCTCAACCCTTGTTCGACTCTGGAACGTCCTTTCTCTCATACGAGCATCCGGTTTGGCCAACCGAAGACCTCCGATAGAGGTAAGGGAAGACTCGGGTAGCCCACAGGCCTCTAGGCCTGGCAGATAGATAGATAGATAGATAGATAGATAGATAGATAGATAGATAGATAGATAGATAGATAGATAGATAGATAGATAGACAGATAGATAGATAAAGTATAAATTAGCAGAGAGAGGAATGAGGCAGGGAGAACACTAACAACAGGAGGGAAAAGAAAACGACCTCTTTTAGGAAGTGATACCTGAGCTGAGCCTTTCAAGGGAGTGAGGGATTCCAAAAGGTAGACATGAGGAAAAGGACATTCCTGGCATTAAAGAAAGCCTGAGTGCTCAGACAAAGAGGAGGAAAAGAAGGTCATGCGCAAAAAACATCAAGTAAATCCAGTTTGACTGGAACATAGAGGAGGAATAATGTGAAATAAGTCTGGAAAGACAACCTGGAGCCGGATTGTGAAGGGATTTGAATGCCCAATAAAACTTTTTCCCATGATACTCTTAGACTACTGGTTTGGTGCAGTTGAACCATATGTATTTGTATGTGTATACATGTAAATATATGTATGTGTGAATGTGGGTATGCTCATACCCATACACAGACACATACACCAATTTTTAAAGTGCTTTTAACCCTTCATCATTTTACTATGATCACTGAATGGAGCACCTTTATCTGAAGAGTTTTAATAGTATTCTGTAAATCAAGCAAATGCTCATATTTTTCTAAGAGACTTACTTAGCCACTTAGACACCTACGACCCCAACAGAATGATTATCCAAGACTTACTGATAAGAAAATGGAATCAGGAAGCTTTGAAGGACTTGCCTGGGGCTTACTCAGAAAGTCAGGTAGGAGACTAGAACAAGCCTAGTCAGACCGCAAGTGATGTTCTCTGATGCGATTTTCCTCTTGCATATTCAGTTGACCTGAGGGAATTACATCATTTTGAAAGCTTCTGGGGAGAAAGTGCCTGAAACAAAAAAGGAGGCTTTAAGTAATCCAGGGAACATGTGAAAATCATGATTTGGGTTATTACTTAAGAAAGCTGTAAAAAGAAATTGCATTAGTGTCTGTATGAAAAATAAACATTTTAATTTTTTTAACAACCAGAGATCAAAAATGGTTCTGAACTTGTGTTATCCTAATAAATGTCTAGCCTTAATTGGTCTCTTTCTTTGATATATCGATATGTTGCTGTTTGGTTTTCTGGGAACCCCAAAATGCAAGGATACAAGGCCAGTCTGCCTTAAAAGAATTTGACTACCCAAGCATTCCAGTCAAAGGAGTGAGTTTATTGCGATGCCAATACATGTGGGACAGATTCTGCGAATCTTCAGATTTGATGAGGATGGGACTGATATTTTTATACAGAATAACTATGGGAATGTCTGGATTGGATTACGAAGAGGTAAGTAACCTGAGGTGGTCTAGAGGTAACAGAGAAAGAGCCTGGGCTGGGTCAGAGGGCCACAATGAAAGGAGAGTTGAAAGGATCATACTGAGAGAGGCCAAATGGCTCAGGCAAATGCCAGGGATCTGGGCTGATGAAATTTGTGGGAAAATTCAAGGACCCCTTCTAAAGATTCAGGTTCCATATTCCTTCATTTCCTTAATTTATTTCAAATCTTCACCTCAGAAACTAGCTACCTGACTTGTTATTTATTTTGCTTCATTTGTACTTTGAAATTCCTATTTATAGGGTAAATTAAATAGCCTCACCCAAAAAATATCCGAAATATAGGACATTCTCCAATCTACTAACATGAAACCCTTTCTCTTCTTCTGCAATGTCTTACTCTCCTGCCTCATGGAAGCATACAAGTGACCCTCAGTTCTCTCAGGCTGTACCTCTGGAAGGCAAGCTCAAGTAGGTCCTACCAGGATGGAAAGGTTTCACCTCAATGTAGATCATTCCCACATCTTTATATCTAGCCCCAACCTCTTGCAAGCTTCAGTATCACATTTCCAATTCCCACTGAACATCTCTTCCTAGATATCCCATTGGCACCTAAAATTTTACAGGTACAAAACAAAAGTCATAATCTTTCTACATAAGCCAGCTCCTTATTCTGACAAGTCCGTTTCTGTTAAAGTACATTCATTATCCTGGTTATATTGGTTCAAAACATCAAGGTCAGAATTGATTCTTCCTCCACCCCTTTCCCACCTCAGTTGTCAATACTGCACACTTTATTTATGCAATATCTTTTTTATCTATCTTCTCATTTCTTGTTCTATCCTCTCCTTTCTTCTTGCATTTCTACTGCTATTACTCTAGTTCAAGTGTATATCCAGTAGAATATGAGGTTCTTAAGGACAAAGATTATTCCATCTTTTTTGCCTTCAAAACACTCATACTTACCATAGTGCCTGGCTTGTGGTCAGCACTTAATAAATGCTTGTTGATGACAAGAACAATTGTTGGGTATGTTACAGTGAAGATTCCTTTCACTCCATGGATCTTAATGGTCCATCCAACTCTAAAATTCCATAATTCTGAATTTAATAATTTGAATTAAATTGAATGAATTTTAATTCAGTCCCTCATTAACTACTGAGTTGGGTTCAGAGGCATAATCTTTTAATTCAATTCAATTTTTTAAATGCTTATTATGGGTAAGGAATTGTGCTCAGCATCAAAGAAAAATATAAACACTATCCTCAATCACTACAATCCAATAGGGGAAATACATTTATCCAAATAACCATAATACAAGGAAGGATTTGATAAGAGTGATGGAGCAACCCAGGTAAATTGCTGTGAGCAATTTGAGGATGAAGAGATTTCTTTTAGCTGGGGGTTGAGCGTGGGGGCTGAAGGAAACAGAGAAAAATTCCATAAAGGAGCGGAATGACTTAGGTTGACCTTAAAGGAAGACATTTCATCAGGTGGCAGTGGTGAGAAAGAGAGCCCAAAGCCAAAATAAGACAAACACTGAAAAAGAGATTGAGAAATGAGAGGACAGGACAAGAGCATTAAGGGTAGTCAAGTTTGTCAAGAATGAAGAGTACTTTTAGGGGAGCCGTATTCAATAAAATGGGAAAGACAAATTGGGGAGAGATTACGGTGGTTCTTGCATGCTTAATCCTACTCATGTTAATAATGGGGAGACCAAAGTCTTTTATCCCAATAATAAACTGAGAGACCAAATAATATGTGTCTCTCTGACATAGTGTAGACTGTAACATTGCAGAAGATGTTTTGTATGTAGAAAGTACTCAGTGCTCTCTAAATGGAACTGAACAAATGATGGGATGATGGGACCTGGACTCCTAAAAGGAAAAGACCATGTCTTTGAAAGCAAGCCAGTCCCTGAATTTTCCCACACATTTCAACAGCCCAGATCATTACCATCTCCCCCAGGGCATCTGGCCCACCGCAGTCCACCTAGATACTTCATGTTCCTCTCACAATCCCTCTTGACCCACCCCAGACTACTTAATACTCCTAGCACTATTGCACCTGGCCCACCTTGGATATTTATCACTCCTTGATCCCATCTGGATCTTTTCACTGTCCCTTTTTTATATATAAGTATCAGTCTTAACTTCATTAAATTGCATATTCCCTAAGAATCTCATCCACTCTTATTAGCAATAAACCTTGCCATTTTGACTGGAAGAAGGTTTGAGCGTATGAATTCACTTTAGGCAGACCTCCCTGTACCCTGATATTTTGCAGTGCCCAGAAATCCCAAACTGCATTACAAAGGGGCAAGCCACAGTCTCATAGAACATCAGCTCCTTTAAGAGTAAAGAACTTTTCATTTTTGTCTTCCTAGATCAGCAGTCACTTGAACTAGGTATCAATCAACAAGCATTTTTGAAATCCTTACTGAAAGACAGACACCATTCAAAGCCCTAGGGATACAAAGAAAGGCAAAAAGAGTCCCTGTTTCCCTGGAGCCACATTCTAATGAGGAAGACAACCTGTGTAAATAAATAGGGACATATAAGAGAGGTAAAGAGTAGAAGGAAGGTAACTCAGGGGAAAGTACAAGTAGCTATGGTGTGTGTGGGTGGGTGGGGAAGTGGGGTGGGAAGGGGCATTTAATAAATGTTTGTTGGGTTGTTGATGAGAAAAAAAACACACTTGAAATAAGTATTTTAAATCCACTCTGCCCCTTCCAACTTAAAGAACCTATGAGGTCAGTAACTATAAATAACCATGAGAGATCTTTGTGGTTATTTGATTTTTTTTCCACAGAAAGGCAAGAAGCAGCAAGTCTCCAAAAAGAAGAACACTGCCTAGACTGGTGAATTATTTAGTTCTACATCTTTAAAAAACCTCCGTTGAGATTTAGATACCCTTAGGAACGCATGTATTTCTGAATACAGACATAGAAGTAGAAAACATATTCCCTGTTTTAGTTTTTTTAATAAGGTCAAGTCCTTGTTGCTCAAGGTCTAGAGTAGAGTCAATGCTTACTCTATGAACTTTCAAAGGTTTTGTCTCAGTAGATCACTTGAAAAGTGATGACTGAAAATAAGTATTAAAACAGAGAGAAAAAGAAAACTTTTTCGGTTGTTGGACTGCACATGATAATTCTCCTAGTTTAATCAGGAGAATATGGCACCAGGAAACTTTCAAGGAGGAATGGGGCTTTGGTGGCACCTTTCCTGGGACTCTGGACTCGGCACTTTCTGCAAAATAAGCAGCTGATGCTAACAGCAACTTATTGACCCAGCAATTCCACTGGCCTTGTAACCAGACTTTGTAGGGACTGACCCAGCCACAGAACCATTGCCATGAAGACCGATTCACCTTAGAGCATAACCAACTCCACAGGATTCCCAAGGTTGTCTCTAGTCCTTGACTTTGAATGGACTACTGGTGACTTCTAGGAAGAAGCCTTCCTGCTGGCTGCTCTGACTCCTAAGAATTACTCCTGATATTTTCTCTCTCTCTCTCTCTCTCTCTCTCTCTCTCTCTCTCTCTCTCTCTCTCTCTCTCTCTCTCTCTCTCTCTCTCCCTCTCCCGCTCCCTCTCCCTCTATTTCTCTCTGTCTCTCTGTCTTTCTCTGTCTCTGTCTTTGTCTCTGTCTGTCTCTGTCTCTGTCTCTCTCTGTTTCTGTCTCTCTCTCTCTCTGTCTCTCTGTTTCTCTCTCCCTCTCCATCTCCCTCTCCCTCTGTCTCTATTTCTCTGTCTCTCTGTCTTTCTCTGTCTCTGTCTCTGTCTGTCTGTCTGTCTCTCTCTCTCTCCAAAACCTTATCCACTGCACAAATCCCAATTTAAGCCTAGACATATTTCCTCTTTTTCTTACCCCTTTCTTTTCTGAACCCAATTATGAGAAAGGGGAAAGATGAGTCTAGAAAAGCCATTCATTGGCATCATAAACAAGGCAGTTAGCCACCATTTCTATGGCCAGAGGACACTGGGAGTGCAGGACCCCTGCCATTTTTCCATAAAGTTACTGAAAAGAATATCCTAGACCAAGAGAGGAGAGGACAGCTGCCCATTTGTGCCACTGCTCCAGCCAGATGTTCTTGCTTGCACAGGGATCAGCTTCAATGAGATTGTCAGTGCCTGGAGCTGTCACTGATGGATGCTAAAGGGCTGCTGGGGTCAGTTTTTCACTCCCCTTAGTGGCTGGAACACATTTAAGAAAGCCAGATAACAGGAAGGGAGCTGGTGCATCTTGGCCCTATACTGTTGTTACTTGATAGTGAGAGAGGCAGTGTGATGAAAGCAGGATATAGTAAAAAAAAAAAAGTGTTTATCCAGAGTCAAAAGACCCAGGTTCAAAGTTCACCTCTACCACCTGCTATATGAGTGACCTTGGGCAAATCATTTTACCTTTTTGGTGGTCAGTTTACTTACCTATAACATGAGTAGACTGTTGGTCCAGCCATTGTTAAAGCAATCATACTAAGAAAGTGACTAGAATGTCCATATGCAACTTTGACCCAAAGATCCAACTGCTAGACGAATACCCTATGGAAGTCAACAATAAGGCCCCATATGTAGACCAAAATATTTATAGCAGCACATTTTGTAGTAGCAAAGAACCAAAAATATGATATACACCCATATTTGAGGCATAGTTATGGAAGCTGTACCATGTAAGTGCAATGGAATATCATGGTGCCATAAGAAATTATGGTTATAATAAATACTAAAAAGCAGGAGCTGATGCCAAGTGAAGTAAGCAGAACCAAGAGAACACTCTACACAATGAGAAATAACCAAGTAAATAGGAAAAACAACAATAAAGCCACTGAACTTGAAGGTTGTGAGGTTTAATGACAAAACTTGGCCCCAAAGGAGAGATATGAGAAGGTCCTCTCCTCCTTTGTTGCAGAGGTGTGGGGCCACGGTGTGGAATGCTGAATATACCAGAGTTTTGTTCCTTTCAGTCCACTGGGGAGTTTGGTACTGGGCATTTTTCTATTCTTTTTTTCTTTGTTATAAGGGAGGTTTCTTTGAGAAGTTGAGTAAGAAGGAATACACTAAGCAATGTACATAATGTAAAAATAAGACAGAGACAGGTACTGGATCTATAATATCATTGGCATGAAGAATTCCTCCAATAAAAAAAAAAAAAACTTCTAATCAATGAAAGGGGCAACTTCTCTACAATTTAGAGTGTTAGGAAATTGCCAAAAATAATGGAGTCAAACTCAAATAGAATCTGAGGCCGCTAAGTTGTACATAAGGATCTTTGTAGACCAGTATGGCTTAGTTTTAAAATGTAATATCTGTGCTTTATGATTTTTTTCTTTTGCTAAATATTTCCCAGTTACATTTTAATGTGATTTATTTGGACGTGTTGCGGGCTGCATGAGGCCTGGAGGGGGTGGGAGGCAGGAAAGCATGTTTGACTCTTCTGGCCTAGAGCACTGAGAGATTAGATTACTGGCCCAGGATCTTTCAGTCAGTATGTGTCAGAGACAATACTTGAACTCGGGTCTTCTTGGTTTTGAGGGCATCTAACCATCCACTTTGCCATATTGCCTCTGGGAAAAACAAGATATCAATAATCATTTTTAATAAAGAAATCAGACTAGAGGACCTCTAAGCTTCCTTTCAGCTCCAAATCTATGATACTAAATGAGTAGAATGAATGTAAGAAATACAATGGCAGGGGCAGCTAGGTGGCCCAGTGGATGGAGCATCAGCCCTGCAGTCAGGAGGATCTGAATTCAAATTCAACCTCAGATACTTAACACTTACTAGCTGTGTGACCCTGGGCAAGTCACTTAACCCTGATTAGCTAAAAAAAAATGGCAGATAGAATGGGGAGTGTCCTGGGCCCTTCTTAGATTTATAATCATTGTGGTAAGGGAAGGCAGTTGTTTGTTCTTGAGTATCTGTGTCAGTCCAGAGTTTTGACCTCCATACAACATGCACCTTAGATGGGAAGGTGAACAATGGGAACTGTGAGCAGATCCATCTGAGTGCTTCCTGACAGCTCTCTCCCAATCCCATCACCTGGAAAGGCTGCTTAGCTCTAGACAATATACGTGGCAGCTCAAGTCTGTGTACATGTATGAGCCATGTTCAGTCTCATGGTATTTACTAATAGATAATTCTTCAAGGCCAGGATGGAGAGAAAGTCAAAGTCTCTTTTTCTAGTGCAAAAATTCATCATATATCTGAGGAGACTCTGGGAGCCAAGATGGCAGAGAGATCGGTAATTGCTATCTCTCTCCCCTTGTAAACCTTGAAGAGCTCAGGGAATATCTCCCCAGGAAAAATTCTGGAACGGTGGGAGAAACAGAAGGGATAAACAGTCTTTTAGCCTGTGAGGCTAGGAAAATTGCTAAGGAGAGTCCCTCTTGCTGTGGCTGAAAGTGGACCAGTGCAGGACCACAGCTGTCTCAGATAGCCCCATCTCAGCAAACTGGGAGAAGATCCTGATCCCCAGGGGTGTGAAGCCCACCACTACCAACACCAGGACTCCAGGCATGCCTCAGGATCCCAGGAATGCCTCAGCACCCCAGGGGAATCAGGAAGACACTAGCGCAGACAGGATCACCCTCTACTGAGCTTGCCTATGCTGTAGCTCAGCAGAGATCTCCTGTGGCCAGACTACCCCTCCCACACACACTTAACACAGCGTTACCTGCAAGGTAATTCTGAGAAACCCAAAAAGACTTTACCTGGCCTCTGCTTTCCAACACCAGTCACCTCAGCACCAGGGGCAGCTAGGTGATGCAGTGGATACAGCACCAGTGCAGGAGTCAGAAAGACCTGAGTTCAAATCTCACCTCAGACATTTAACCTTCACTAGCTGTGTGACTTTAGGCAAGTCACTTAACCCCAATTGCCTCATCTCCAGTCATACTGATGAATATTTGGTCACTGGATTCAGATGGCTCTGGAGGAGAAGTGAGACTGGTGACCTGCACAGTCCGCCCTCATTCAAAAACAAAGTCAAGTGCAAGTCATGTCATCATTTCTCTGATGGCATGGTCTTCTTTGGCAATGAAGGATGAACATACACACACTTCTGCACCAGGTAAGCTGCAGCATTTTTAGCTTCTAGCTGAAAGAACCAGAGGTTACAGCACACAAAGCCTCAAGTTTTAGGCACAGTAACTGTAGGACAGAGTCCCCTGTGCTCCAGATGCAGAGATCTACTTTAAAAGTCAGAAAAAGGGTGATCATCATGAGTAAGAAGCTATACAGAAAAGAGAAAAAAGATCACAGAATCTTTCTGTGGGGACAAGGATCAAAATATAAATACCAAAGAGGTCAGCATTGAGACTGTACTCCCATCTGAAACTTCAGAAGGGAATATGAACTGGTCTGAAGCACAAAGAGCATTCTTGGAAGAGTTTAGGAAGGATTTTTAAAGCCAAATTAGAGAAATAAAAGAAAAACTGACCAATGATTTTTAAAATATGAAAAAATAAATCACAGAAGAATTGAACAGGAAAATTGGACAAATGAAAACAAAAACACAAAACCTAACTGGAGAAAATAACTCCTTAAAGGGAATAATTGGACAGATGGAAAAGGATATGCAAAAGTTAACTGAAGAAAACAATTTGATAAAAAATAGAATCAGGCAAGTAGAAGCTAATGACTCTATGAGAAATCAAGAATCAGTCAAACAGAATCTAAAGAATGAAAAGATAGAAGAAAATGTAAAATATCTATTTGGAAAAGCAACTGACCTGAAAAATAGATCCAGGAGAGAAAATCTAAGGATTATTGGTCTACCAGAAAGCGATGATGAAAAAAAGAACCTGGAAAATATCTTCCAGGAAATCATCAAGGAAAATTGCCCAGATGTCCTAGATCCAGAGGGCAAAATAGTCATTGAAAGAATCCACCGTTCACCTTCTGAAAGGAATCCAAAACTAAAATCACCAAGGAATATCACTGCCAAATTCTAGAACTATCAAGTGAAAGAGAAAATACTGCAGGCAGTCAGAAAGAAACAATTCCAATATCGAGGAGCTACAGTCAGGATCACACAGGACCTTGCAGCTTCTACATTAAAAGACTGAAGGAACTGGAATACAATGTTCTATAAGGCAAAGGAACTGGGACTACAACCAAGGATCAATTACCCAGCAAAGTTGAGCATAACATTTCAGGCAAGGAGACAGACATTCAGTGAAATAAGGAATTTCCAGACCTTCCTGATAAAAAGGCCAGAGCTCACTAGAAAATTTGATCTCCAAACGCAGGTCTCAAGAGAGGCATACAAAGGTAAACAGGGGGATCTAAGGAGAAAAACATTAGTTGCTCATGGGTAGTCCAAGCTAATATAATAAAAATGACAATTCTACCTAAATTAATTTACTTATTCAGTTCCATACCAGTCAAACTACCCAGATAATTATTTTCTAGAGCTAGAAAAAATAATATCAAAATTCATCTGGAAGAACAAAAGATCCAGAATATCAAGGGAACTAATGAAAAGAAATTCTCAGGAAGGTGGCCTAGCCCTATCAGATCTCAAATTGTATTATAAAGCAGCAGTCATCAAAACCACTTGGTACTGGCTAAGAAACAGAGGGGTAGACCAGTGGAATAGGTTAAGTACTCAAGACACAGTAGTCAATGAATATGGCAATCTACTATTTCATAAACCCAAGGACCCCAGCTTCTGGGATAAAAATTCATTGTTTGATAAAAATTCCTGGGAAAACTGGATGTGTGGCAGAAACTGAGCATAGACCAATGCCTGACACCGCACACAAGAATAAAGTCCAAATGGATACATGATCTAGGTATAAAGATTGATACTATAAATAAATTAGGGGAGCAAGGAAAAGTGTACTTGTCAGATTTATAGAGAATGGAGAAATTTATGACCAAGCAAGAGATAAAGAACATTATGAAGTGCAAAATCGATAATTTTGATTACATTAAATTGAAAAGTTTTTGTACAAACAAACCCAATGCAACCAAGATTAGGAGGGAAGCAAAAAACTGGGAAAGAATTTTTGCAACTAGTATCTGTGATAAAGGCCTCATTTCTAAAATATATAGAGAATTGAGTCAAATGTGTAAGAATACAAGCCATTCCCCAATTGATAAATGGTCAAAGAATATGGACAGAGGTTTTCAGAGGAAGAAATTAAAGCTATTTATAATCATATGAAAAAATGCTCTAAATCACTATTGATTAGAGAGATACAAATCAAAAACAACTCTGAGGTACCACATCATACCTATCAGATTGGCTAACATGACAAAACAGGGAGATGATAAATGTTGGAGAAGATGTGGGAGAGGTGGAACACTAATTCATTGTTGGTAGAGCTGTGAGCTCATCCAACCATTCTGGAGAGCAATTTGGAACTACACTCAAAGGGCTACAAAAAGCTGCACACTCTATGACCCAGCAGTATTGTTTCTGGGACTGTATCCCAAAAAAATCATAGAAATGGGAAAGTGTCCCATAGAACTAGGAGAACTTTGTACACAGCAACAAGCACAGTGTGCTAGGAATTTTTCTGGTAGACTCAGAACTTCATAGCAATGCAAGGACTTAAAAAATTTCCAATACACTCTTGAGGCAAAATGCCTTCCACATCCAGAGAAAGAGCCATGGAACTGGATTGAAGAATGAAGCAGACCATTTACTTTTGTATTATGCTTTCTTTTGTTTTGTTTTGTTTTATTGTTTCTCCCACTCATTTTAATTCTTCTATGCAACATGCATTTAATAGAAATGTTCGTGTAGAACCTATGTAAGATAGCATGGTGCCTCAGGGAGAGAGTGGGGAGGGAGGGGGGAATGAGGAGGAGGGAGGGGAAAAAATTTAAGATATATGGAAGTGATTGTAGAACACTGAAAACAAATAAAATAATTTATTTTAAAAAAAAAAAGAATTCACCATATAACATTACCCCAATCAACATCATTTTATAGTAAAATCATTTACCCTCTCTCTAATCATGCCTTTGCTGCAATCCACCCTTCAGTCAATAAGTTAAACCCTGCCCAGCTCTCCCCACTCAGGCCAACTCAGACTCTAAGGGGCCAACTTGTCCTATAATTGATTGTTTGGATGCCTGTGCTTTTCTACTAGTTCACCCTTACTGTCTACCCCAACACTGAGTCTTTGCCATCACCTAGCAGACTAACAAGAACAATAATAATCACTACTGTTTATGTAGCACCTACTATGGACCAGGCACTGTGCTAAATACCTTATAAATATTACTGCATTTGACCTTCACAACAGCTCTAGGAGATGTGTGCTAGTATCTCCATTTTATAGTAGAAGAAACTAAGGTAAACAGGTTAAATCACTTGCCCAGGGTGAGACAGCTAGTAACTGTCTGAGGTTGGATTTGAACTTCTTCTTTATTTATTGAGTACCTACTACGTACAAGACCTAGTGCTGAACACTGGGGCACAGAGCTGGGCTTGCACAAACCTATGCAAAATGGTCTCTCTCCTCCAGGAGTGCAACTCACTTTCAGGGATACTAGCAGAGCAAAATTCTTTTTTTTCCCCTGGGTCCTAGAGCTACTCCCCAGTTTCAAATCAAAGCAATTCTAATTGAAGGTGCCTGTACCCCTAATTCAGTCCACTAAGCTTTCATTCCTTCTGGCATTATAGCACTTTACTAAGTGCTAACTCACTTAGTAAATGCAGCTCTAAGCTAATATTGGGCATTCCTCCTTCAAATAGCAGCCCTTGAAGCTCTATGCTCAGCCTCAGATTGTCCTCTCCTGCCTCCATAAGCTAAAAGCTTCAAGCTGTTTTACAACTCTGCCTACCTAGACTCATTCCTGGACTCTTTTTCCAAGTCTGCTTCCCTGAATATATTAGCATTTCAGAAAGAACTCACGCTATCATTAATTCAACTCTTAAAGAGTCCCAGTCTGGGACTACAAAAGTAATATTTCTCTCTCTTACAAATGTAACATTTTTAAACGACTCATTTACATTTTAGCTAAATTCCCCTGATTTACACTATACATATTAAGGGGAGAAAAATCACAGTTTCTCAAAACTAGAGGGGATTTTAGAAATCATTTCCTCCAATTGCGCATGTTATCCGTGTTCTGCAGGAATCCCCACTAAAATGCCACCGCTCTATGGCCATCCAGTGTCTGATGATTACTGCCAACAATATGGAATGCACTATTTCACACGGTAGTTTGTTGGATTGCTGGGCATTATTAATTTAATCTGGTTTAATTCATTTCAATATATTTATTAAAACGTCCTCTATGTGTAAGGCAACTATGCCAGGGATCCAAAAATGAAAAACTATACAGTCCTGCTTTCAAGGAGTTTACAATGTACTAGGACACATATACAAATTAGTATAAGACAAAGTATGATAGAGACAAAGGAAAGATCAGACAAAATGTTTATGAAAAACTAGAGGAGGGAAAATACTTTCAAATAGGTTGATCAGGGAAGGTTTCATGGAGGAGCTGATTTTTTAACTTAAGCAGGTCTAATTGAAAGTACCTAAACTTCATTTTTATTCTTCTGCATAGCACAACTATAGTGAAAATGTATTTAATAGGAATGTATGTGAATAACCTACATAAAATTGTATGTCATCTCGGGGAGGGAGGGGAAAGTTGGGGGGAGGGAGGAGAAAAAAAATCTAAGTTATATGTTAGTGATTGTAGAACACTGAAAATAAATAAAATTAATTTTAAGAAAAAGTACCTGAACTTAACCTTGAAGGAACATAAGGCAACAGGCAAAGATGTAGAAGAAGGACATTCTAAGGATGAAGACCATCCTACATACATGTACAGAGATAGGAAGATACCATAGAGGCTCAGGGAATAGGGAATAAGCCATTTTTGTTAGAACATATAGTGTATAGAGGTGATAGTATGAAATAAAAGTGGGAAGATAAATGGAGGGCCAGTCTAGGACTAGGGTAATGAGTTAATAATGAGCTCAACCTCTATTATTGGAAAAATCATAGAATACATTGTTAAGCAATATTTTGATGAGTACTTGCAAAGGGAAGCAGTGATCACTGAAAGCCTACGTAACTTCATACAGAACAGGTCAGCTTCACTAGTGTAGGGGTCCTCAGAAGTCCTAATAGGGATAATGGTAAGTGAGACATAAGGAAGAAGCAAAATCTGTGCTTGGTCATTTATATTTCAAGGTCCTCTGCTTCCTTTTCCTTTACCTTTCTGAGATACCTTTCTGTGTATCATTCAGTGTAGAGAATGGAGAAATGCACTGGGCACTAGGACTAAGGCAAGGGACAGGAGCCTTTGAGTCAGACTCCCAAGTTAACAAAGACTGTGGTCAATATCTCTGTCAGTGATGATCAGGACCACTACTGAAAACTTTCTCTCTTCCATGCCTTTCCTTTCATTTATTTTGATACCGTGTACTCTAGACCCTGACTCAGGGGACACACACACTCTTTCTCTCTCTCTCTTTCCCTTATCCTCTTTCCAAAATCTACAGTTGAGGGAAAAGTTTTCAGAAAATGGGTGGGTGGGTGTTACAGAAAGGGTATTTTGATGTATTTTATTCTAATTTCTTCTCTGTCCAATACACTATATGGCGAGATATGAGAAAGCTGGAACACTAATTCATTGTTGGTGGAGCTGTGAACTGATCTAATCATTCTGGAGAGCAATTTGTAGCCAAAGGGCTACAAGAAGGTGCATACCCTTTGACCCAGTTATATTGGTGCTGCGACTGTATCCCAAAGAGATCATAGAAATGGGAAAGGGTCCCAAATGTACAAAAAT
Organism: Notamacropus eugenii; assembly: GCF_028372415.1. NCBI lineage: Eukaryota > Metazoa > Chordata > Mammalia > Diprotodontia > Macropodidae > Notamacropus > Notamacropus eugenii. The sequence goes on from NC_092877.1 coordinate 140,200,043, forward strand.
ATTTATAGCAGTTCTCTTTGCAGTGGCCAAAAACTGGAAATCAAGGGGATGTCCATCAATTGGGGAATGGCTAAACAAGTTGTGGTATATGAATGTAATGGAATACTGTTGTGCTATAAAAAATGATGAACAGGAAGACTTCAGAGAGCCCTGGAAAGATTTATATGAACTGATGCTGAGTGAAAGGAGCAGAACTAGAACTTTGTACACAGCAACAAGCACAGTGTGCTAGGAATTTTTCTGGTAGATTCAGTACTTCAGGGCAATGCAAGAACTTAAAAAATTTCCAATGGACCCTTGAGGCAAAACGTCTTCCACATCCAGAGAAAGAACTATGCAATTGGATTGTAGAATGAAGTAGACCATTTTCTTTTGTATTATGTTTTGTTTTATTTTGTTTTATGGTTTCTCCCATCCATTTTAATTCTTCTATGCAACATGACTATGGTGAAAGTGTATTTAATAGGAATTTGTGTGTAGAACCTATATAAGATTGTATGCCATCACAGGGAAGGAGTGAGGAGGGAGGGGAACATATCAAAGATATATGGAAGTGATTGTAGAATACTGAAAACAAATAAAATAATTTAATAATAAAAAACTATATGGCAACAGTAAATTGAGAGATTTTGTTCTATGAATTTGGTTATTGTGCAAAGTGAGGGAAAATCAAAGGTAGAGGGTAAAGGTAAACCACAGGTTTTTCTTTTTTTTTTCTATATTTTTTAACCATGTTTTATTTTCATTCTCTACCCTAAATCCAGAACCTGAGCAATACTACCACAAGGAACTGCATAGAGAATATTTTCTAGTTGAACACCCTCCAGTGACCAGTGAAGATACTGCACCAGAGCAACATGTTTATTGTTTGAGTACAGCACCATCTGTTGGAAAAATCAAATATTACACTCTCTCTTTGGAAAATTAATATAGTGACAACCTGCTCTTTTGTACTGATGTGGAAAGCAATACTCTAGACTTTTTGAGCTGTTTGGGCTGCTTGCAGTACTGCAGTACACCCAAAGTATAGTCCCATGCAACCTATACCTAAGTCACACCAGCACCAGGTTTTGGATGCTGTGGTTGTTACTGTCCTAAGGCATTCCTGCTTCAAGTACTTTATTTTTATCTTGTTTGATCCTGGACTAACTTTGCTGAAACTTGGCCCCTGCAGGTTCCCTGGGAGGGTTAGTTTTAAGTAGTGGCTGAGAAAAGGATTAGAGAACATGATCTTGTTATAAACTTAAGAAGACTTAGGCATAATCCCAAGGGAAATATTGAAGTCCAGGATCTATTTTGAAAAATATTTTCTTCAAAAACCATTGTAGAGATTTTATAATAGCTAACTTTTTTATATTGCAATTTAAAGTTTGCAGAGTTCTTTACACACATTATTCCTTTTGATTCTCACAGTTCTGTGAGATGGGTTCATCATCCAGAATTTATAAATGAGAAGAGTCTAAGTGATCTTCCCAGAGTCCCACAAGTAAGGGTCAGAGGTGGAGTTTGAACTCAGATCTCTTCTGAGGGTATCTCTTCTGTGTAGCGTACTGTGATGACTACAAGTTGTGGTCCAGTCATATTATCTTATTTGCTATCCCTCACATACAGTACTTCATTCCCCATTCTTGTACCTTTACAAAGACCATTTCCCAACAATAGGTACCAGGACAAGCCCCACTTGGTCATTGTTGGGGCCCTGATTGGCTCAGAGTGAATGTAAATAGCAATTGTTTCTGTTTTGGTCAGAAACCCCAAGAGACTTCACCTCCAAGATGGATTTTTTTTTTTTTGATTAGGTAAAAGAGGTCATTCTTTGCCTTGTATCTTCACCTAGACTTGATCATTGAATGGGTGTTGCCTCAGTCAAACTGAGACCTAGGAAAGACCTTAGCTTAAAAAGACCAAGGTCTCCCACTGCATCCAGAGCCACCTCCTGTTTTCCTGAACTATATCTTGCTGGAGGAGAAAGTGAAGCTGGTGACTTTGCCCAGCCCTTCCTCACGTAAATCCAATTCACTTGCATGTCATCACATCACCTTCCTGATGTTATGGTCCTCTTCCAGAACTGAGGACAACCAACAACCTGTAACAGTAAGCACTCCAACATACACAGGGGGGCCTTTTATCACAGGTTCTTAGATCTGCATTCATAAAAGGAAAGGCAACTTTCAAGGGGTTAACAATCACTTTACTCAAGCACATGTATCATTCCTTTAACCAAGCACATATATCATTCACCTAGTTCAAGGGAGTCAGCACCCTGAACTTCAAAGAAAATACAGAGATCACAGATCAACAGACATGGCTTCCTCTGTCTGTATTCAATAGAGAGTTGGACCCCAACTGTCTGACCATAGTTACCAAAGAAGGAAGCACTGATATCTGGGTTTTCAAAGCCAGAGGGCTCCTTAAAACAGCTTCCCAGAGTCCTCCTCTGGCCCCCTTCACTGATTTGAACTCAGGTCCTGTTGCTCCAAGTTTAGAAGTCTTTTGTTTGTCTCAGTTCATTGCAGATGTTTTTGGACTTAAGGCCTTAAACACAGTGACATGGAGGAGGATAAGAAGTACTTGGAATGAGAGGGATTTGAATTTGAATTCTGCTTCTCATGCTGCAACCTGAATATCATCTCAGCAATGTTCCAGGGAAGTCCAGTTGTCTCCTTGATAGCCTCTCCGCTTCCATCAGTCCTTGACAGTCCCTTGTTGGCGCAAGAGTGAAGGGGGGAAGAAGGGGATGATCGTCCCTTCCCTCATTTCTGCTTGTTTTGCCCCTGCCCATACCCAAGCATCTCTATCTTGGACCTCATTCCTTCTGTCACACAAGTTAAAGCATAAACATGACAAGCTACTGCTTTTGGCATCACTAGTTGATGTATGTCCTATGAGTTAAAAACAATAATAGCTAACATTAAAGTTTACAAATCACTTTACATACATCGTCTCAATGTAAGATAGGTGCTATGGTGATCCCCACTTCATAAGTAAGAAAATTGAGGAAGGGTGAGTTTAAGTCACTCACCCAGGGTCATAAAACCAATAAACATGAGAAGCAGAATTCAAATTCAAATCCCTCTCATTCCAAGTACTTCTCATCCTCCTCCATGTCACTGTGTTTAAGGACTTAAGTCTCAAAACATCTGCAATCAACTGAGACAAATGAAAGACTTCTAAACTTGGAGCAACAGGACCTGAGTTCAAATCTTGACTCCGCCACTTTCTGAGTGACCCTGGAGAAGTCACCTAATCAACCTGAGTCCCCTGATCTATAAAATTAGAGGTTTGAACTTGATGGCCTCTGAGGTCCTTCCCAGGTCTAGATTTATGATCCTACAATCCCAGGACAGTATCCACAAACACTAGCTGTGTGACCTTGGATAAGTCACTTAACCTCTGTTTGCCTCATTTCTAAAATGGGATAATAATAGCCATAATCCTCAAGGTTATTATAAGTATGAAATTAGATATCAAATCTGTAAAGTACTTAGCACAGTACCTAGCACATAGTAGGTATTATATAAATGCTTATTCCCCCTACCCTGTCCCCTTGTAATGGGAGTTAAAAATCTTCCCAGCCCATTAATAGGCCTCAGGTGGAATATTAAGGGAAGTTTGATTAGGGGAGACATTTTGTATGAAGGCCCACACCTTTTGTTAATTGCTAATGAGACACTGGATCAGGAGGGTCTTACCTTCTGCCTCTGAAAAGTGTATATATACTCTGAGGTGAGGTTTTTCTTTGGGGCTCAAATCACTAGAAGAGTGTTTGTGTGATTAGGCCAGACGAGACTCCAGGTAGCTGGTAAAGAGCCCTCACTCTTTGAAAACCCAGATATTGGTGCTTCTCTCATGTATGTATCATCTATAGTCAGACAGTTATAAGCCCTGTCTGCTAGTCTTTCTGTTTGTAATTTCCACTTGTAATTTGTTTGTATTTTCTCTGAAGTTCAAGGTGCTGACTTTCCCCTGAACTAAGTGAATGATATATGTGCTTGATTAAAGTAAGATTGTTTACCCCTTTTAAGGTTGCTTTCCTTAGAAAAACAGATCTAAGAACCTCCTGTGGATGCCGGGGTGCTTGCTGTTACACCCCTCTGCATTATGTCTGTAAAAGTCAGGTAATTCCTAAGCCTTGTGACATAATAAACTCTCCTAAGGAGAAGCCCTAAGGGAGAGCCCTCAGACAGAGGAAATCATGAACACACAGACAATAAAAAATGTATTTTCTGCTTAATTTTTAATGTAGGTATTAATGTCTGAAAGGGACATGTGCTTCTTTTACACATTTTCATATGACGGTGAGAACTTTCCTGTCTGGGTCTTCAGTGGTGATGGGTGTAGCTCCTCCAGGAGCAGTTGCCAGCTGCATTTCCATAGGTGTGGCCTCCCAAGATGATGACCAAGGACACTAGGCTAGAAGCACTGCTGGTCCCAAGTCTTTTGGTCAGGATCCTGGGCTGTCTCGGGGTCAGGAAGGAGATGGTGGTCAAGATGTCAGCAGTATTTGACTTGCCTGGCATATTCCATTTCGTGCTTCTCCTTCAGGTTGCCTTGTTGATCAGCTAGGTTGAATTGCCTGTCTTATCAAGTATATAGAAATAAAATCTCTGTTGATAATATTGGGGATATTTTAGCTTATGGTTAAGTATACAAGTAATTATCAAAATTAGAACAAACTCAAATAGTTATTTTGTATTAGTGTGAGAATAATCATCTTACCAAGAATTCTACTTGGCTATTAATGAATTTAGAAAAATAGATTTTTATTTCATATCATTTCAGCCAGGTGACCTGGACTTTAACCCCTTATGAAAAAGAATACCTGAGTAGGTGAAGGTGCACTTTTAGGCAATTATAAAGCTGTTTTATAACCCATCCTGATTCTAATTACCCCCTGTATCTTATTGGTCAGGCATTCCAGGATTCACAGCCTATCAGAAAACATCTAAATGGGGCGGAGACAAGATAGCAGAGCAAGAGCAACAACTCACCTAAGCTCTTAGACAAACTCCTTCAGATACCTCTAAAAAGAGAATCTGACCAAATTTTGGAGGTGCAGAATCCAATAGGAGACAAATTGTGGCAGATTCAAAGCCCAGGACAGACTGGAAAGTCCATGGGAAGGATCTGCACAGCGCAATGAGTCCAACACAGCAGAGCGGGAGGGACCCAGGGAAACCTGAGATAGCAGCAGCAGGTGGAACCAGCAGAGCCTCAGACCAGGGTGAGAGACCAGCAGAGCCCAGTGAGTGATAGCCACTGAGCACCAGATATCAGCCACAGCAGGTCCTGAGACTTTCAGCCCACAGATTAAACATCTATAAGTCACCTACTTGAACTTCCGGAGCCAGGATAGCAGAGTGATCAGTAAATGCTCTCTCCTCCCCCCTTGATGACCTTGAAAGAACCATAAAATATTTCCCCAGAAAAATACTGGATCAGCAGGAACAGCAGAGGGGGCAAAGAGTCTCATAACACCTGAGGCTAGGAAAATAGCTAAGGGAGATTCTTCCTACTGTGGTGGAGGCAAATTGGAAGGAGAGGGGCCACAGGGCAGTGGAAACTCGCACTAGGACCCAGGCAAGCCTCAGCACCAGGAGAGGAGCCCCAGGAGGGGTGGAAACTCACACTAGGATCTAGGCATGCCTCAGTACTCCAGGGGAAATGAGAAGACAATAGGGCAGCTGGGATCACCATCCCCTGAGCTTGCCTTTGCCTCAGTTCAGCTGAGGAGATCTCCTGTGACCAGACCACCCCTCCCCCACACTTAACAAGCTAACCCCAGGGCAGATCGGGGAAACACAAAACAAAAAGATAAAAAGACACTTGCTCTTAGCTTTTTCACACAAGTCAGCTCAACACCAAGTTCTGCAGCTTCTAACTGAAAGAATTAGAAGCCACAAAACACAATCACCATCATGAACAAGAAAAAGCAAAACAAGCATGAAAAAACCATAGACTCTTTCTATGGGGACAAGGACCAAAACACAAATACCAAAGAGGTCAACAGTGAGACTGTACTTCCATCTGAAATTTCAGAAGGGACTATGAACTGCTCTCATGCACGAACAGCTCTCCTGGAACAGCTGAAGAAGGAAAGAGAAGAAAAACTGGCCAATGATTTTAAAAGTAAAAAAAAATAATTCACTGATGAGAACATCTCTTTAAAAAGAAATATTAAACAAATAGAAAAGGAAGTACAAAAATTAACTGGAGAAAACAACTCCTTAAAAGGAACAACTGAACAGATGGAAAAGGAAGCACAAAACCTAACTGGGAAATTGGACAAATGGAAAAGGAAGTAAAAAAACTAACTGGAGAAAACTTCTTAAAAGGAAAAATTGGACAGATGGAAAAGGAGATGCAAAAGTTAACTGAAGAAAACAATTTGATAAAAATTAGAATTGGGCAAGTAGAAACTAATGACTCTATGAGACAGCAAGAATCAGTCAAACAAAATCTAAAGAATGAAAAGATAGAACAAAATGTAAAATATCTAACTGGAAAAACAACTAACCTAGAAAATAGATCCAGGAGAGAAAATTTAAGAATTATTGACCTGCCAGAAAGCCATGATGGAAAAAAAAGTCTGGACAATATCTTCCAGGAAATTATCCAGAAGTGCTAGATCCAGAGGGCAAAATAGCCAGTGAAAGAATCCACTGTTCACCTCCCAAAAGGGATCCCAAACTCAAAACCTCAAGAAATATCATTGCCAAATTCCAGAACTATCAAGGGAAGGAGAAAATACCACAAGCAGCCAGAAAGAAACCATTCAAATATCGAGGAGCTACAATCAGGATCACACAGGACCTTGCAGCTTCTACATTAAAAGATGGAAGGAATTGGAATCCGATATTTCATAAGGCAAAAGGAGATGGGACTACAACCAAGGATCAACTACCCAGCAAAGTACAGCATAACATTTCAGGCAAGGAGATGGTCATTCACCGAAGTAAGGGATTTCCAGATCTTCCTGACAAAATCGCCAGAACTTAATAGAAAATTAGATCTTCAAATGCAGGTCTCAAGAGAGGCATTAAAAGGTAAAAGGAGGAAAAAAACTTGTTACTCAATTTGGGCAAACTGCTTACCCCCCTATAAAGGAAGATGATACCTGTTAATCTTGAGAATTGTACACCTATTATGAAATATAAAAGGGATATACATAGAGGGAATGGGTATAAAATAAATGATGTCATGTTAAAAATATGATTTAAGCATGTGAAGGGATTGTAACAGGAGGTGTGAAAAGGAGGAAGCAGAAAATGATAAATTACATCACAGGAAAAAAGTACAAAATTATAGTAGAGGGAAAGAGGGGAGGGAGATGAGCATTGTTTGAGAAGTACTCTCATCTGATTTGGTTCAAGGAAGGGACAATAAACTTAAGTACATAATTCTAACTAACTCTATAGGCAGTAGGAAGGGAAGGGGGAAGAAAGGGGAGGGGAAGCTAAAAGGGAGGGAAGAAGTAGTAAGGGTAAAGGGGAATAAAAGGAAGGAGGGCTAAAAGAAGGAAGGGAAGGCTGCAGGAGGTGGTGGTGAAAAATGAAAACTACTGAGGAGGGGAAGGGAGATGGAAGAGCTAAAAGCACAAATGGTGGGAAAGAGGACAGAGGGAAATACACAGATTGTAATCATAACTGTGAATGTGAATGGAATGAACTCTCCCATAAAACAGAGATGGATAGCAGAATGGATTAAAAGCCATAATCCAACAATATGTTGTTTACAAGAAACACATTTGAAATGGAAGGATACACACAGGGTAAAGGTCAAAGGTTGGAGTAGAATATATTGTGCTTGAGCTGATGCAAGAAAAACAGGAGTAGCAATCCTAATCTCAGACAAAGCAAAAGCAGAAATAGATCTAATCAAAAGAGATAAGGAAGGAAATTATATCCTGCTAAAAGGCACCATAGACAATGAAGCAATATCATTACTAAACATGTATACTCCAAGTGGTATAGCATCCAGATCCTTAGAGGAGAAATTGGGGGAGTTGAAGGAAGAAATTGACAGCAAAACTATACTAGTGGGAGACTTCAACCTCCCCCTCTCTGAACTTGATAAATCTAAACTCAAAATAAACAAGAAAGAGGTTAAGGAGGTAAATAAAACTCTGGATAAGGTAGATATGATAGATCTCTGGAGAAAACTGAATGGGAATAGAAAGGAATATACTTTTTTCTCAGCAGTACATGGCACATATACAAAAATTGATCATGTACTAGGACATAAAAACCTCACAATCCAATGCAGAAAGGCAGAGATAATCAATGCATCCTTCTCAGATCATAATGCAATAAAAATTATATGTAATAAAAGGCCAGAGAAAGATAAACCAAAAAATCAATTGGAAACTAAATAATCTAATCCTAAAGAAGGAGTGGGTTAAAGAAGAAATCATAGAAACAATCAACAACCTCATTCAAGAGAATGACAATAACGAGACAACATACCAAATCTTATGAGATACTGCAAAAGGAGTTCTTAGGGGAAGTTTTATATATTTCAATGCCTACATAAGTAAAATAGAGAAAGAGGAGATCAATGAATTGGACATGCAGCTGAAAAAGCTAGAAAAAGAACAAATTGAAAATCCCCAAGGAAATACCAAATTAGAAATACTGAAAACCAAAGGAGAGATTAATAAAATTGAAATTAAGAAAACTATTGAATTAATAAATAAAACCAAGAATTGGTTTTATGAAAAAAATAATAAAATTGATAAACCTTAGGTCAATTTGATTTTAAAAAAGAAAGAAGAAAATCAAATTACTAATATCAAAAATGAAAGGGGTGAACTCACCTCCAATGAGGAGGAAATTAAAACAATAAGTAGAAATTATTTTGCCCAACTTTATGCCCACAAATTCGACAATCTAAATGAGAAGGATGAGTATTTTTAAAAATACTATATATTGAAGATGGCAGAGTAGAAAGACGCACATACACATAGCTCCGAACCCACAACCCACAGAACGGCTAGAGGGGACCAACTCACGGGGAATTCTGCACCCAGAGGCCACGGAATATTGGAGCGAGGGAGATTTCTGTTCCGGAGACCTGCAAACCTCTCGCGGGGGGTCCTTCGCGCGGCGGACTGGGCGCCAGGACGGGAAGCAGAGGGCAGCCCTGCCACGGCCACGACACCCTGAGGAAAAGATCCGAGCGGGCTACGGGGACGCCAGCAGCCACGCGGGTCCCTCCACCCACAGAGGGACCTGCAAACCTCTCGCAAAAGGTCCGTCGCACTGCAGATGCGGAACCCAGCCCAGACCTGCGGCAGCCGCGGCTCTGAGAGGTACAGATCCGAGCAGGCTTCAGGAACGGGATCTCCAGCGGCCACACAAGTCCCTCCACCCACAGGTGACGAGGGTCGGTGAGAGAGTCTCTTTGGCGGGTCGAGAGGGGAGTGGGGTGCCCCCATGGCTGGGCCCCCCCCCCCCAGGAGATAGAAGCTGAGAGGTGGCTGCAGACAGGGGCTCCCCAAGTGGGCGGGAGCCTGGATCCATTGTGGAAGGTCTGTGCATAAACCCCCTGAGGGAACTGAGCCTGAGAGGCAGCCCTGCCTCGACCTGACCATCTGAACTTAATTCTCACACTGAATAGCAGCCCTGCCCCTGCCAAAAGCCCTAAGGGGGGAAGCAGCATTTGAATCTCAGTCCCCAAACGCTGGCTGGGAGGACCAGGAGGTGAGGTGGGTGTGAGGAGAATATTCAGAGGTCAAGTCACTGGCTGGGGAGAATGCCCAGAAAAGGGAAAAGAAATAAAACTATTGAAGGATACTTTCTTGGAGATCAGACATTTCCTCCCTTCCTTTCTGATGAGGAAGAACAATGCTTACCATCAGGCAAAGACACAGAAATCAAGGATTCTGTGTCCCAGCCCACCCAATGGGCTCAGGCCATGGAAGAGCTCAAAAAGAATTTTGCAAACCAAGTTAGAGAGGTGGAGGAAAAACTGGGAAGAGAAATGAGAGGGATGAAAGAGAAGCATGAAAAGCAGATCAGTTCCCTGCTAAAGGAGAACCAAAAAAATGTTGAAAAAATTAACACCTTGAAAACTAGCCTAACTCAATTGGCAAAAGAGGTTCAAAAGGCCAATGAGGAGAAGAATGCTTTCAAAAGCAGAATTAGCCAAATGGAAAAGGAGATTCAAAAGCTCACTGAAGAAAATAGTTCTTTCAAAACTGGAATGGCACAGATGGATGCTAAGGACTTTATGAGAAAGACAGATATCTCAGAACATACCGCACAGATTCGAAAAATGGAAGATAATGTGAAATATCTTATTGGAAAAACAACTGACCTGGAAAATAGAATCAGGAGAGACAATGTAAAAATTCTGGGACTACCTGAAAACCATGATCAAAAGAAGAGCCTAGACATCATCTTCCATGAAATTATCAAGGAAAACTGCCCTGAGATTCTAGAACCAGAGGGCAAAATAAATATTCAAGGAATCCGCAGAACACCGCATGAAAGAGATCCAAAAAGAGAAACTCCTAGGAACATTGTGGCCAAATTCCAGAATTCCCAGGTGAAAGAGAAAATATTGCAAGCAGCTAGAAAGAAACAATTCAAGTATTGTGGAAATACAATCAGGATAACACAAGATCTAGCACCCTCTACATTAAGGGATCAAAGGGAATGGAATAGGATATTCCAGAAGTCAAAGGAACTAGGACTAAAACCAAGAATCACCTACCCAGCAAAACTGAGTATAATACTTCAGGAGAAAAAATGGTCTTTCAATGAAATAGAGGATTTTCAAATTTTCTTGATGAAAAGACCAGAGCTGAAAAGAAAATTTGACTTTCAAACACAAGAATGAAGAGAAGCATGAAAAGGTGAACAGCAAAGAGAAGTCATAAGGGACTTACTAAAGTTGAACTGTTTACATTCCTACATGGAAAGACAATATTTGTAACTCTTGAAACATTTCAGTATCTGGGTACTGGGTGGGAGTACACACACACACATGCACACACGCACACATACATAGAGACAGAGTGCACAGAGTGAATTGAAGAGGATGGGATCATATCTTAAAAAAAAAATGAAATCAAGCAGTGAGAGAGAAATATTGGGAGGAGAAAGGGAGAGGTTGAATGGGGCAAATTATCTCTCATAAAAGAGGCAAGCAAAAGACTTATTAGTGGAGGGATAAAGAGGGGAGGCAAGAGAAAAACATGATGTCTACTCTCATCACATTCCACTAAAGGAAAGAATAAAATGCACACTCATTTTGATAGGAAAACCTATCTCACAATACAGGAGAGTCGGGGACAAGGGCACAAGCAGGGTGGGGGGGAGGAGAGAGGGGAGGGCATGGGAACAAGAATGCAATCCAAGGTCGACACTCATGGGGAGAGAAAGCATCATAAGAGAATAGAAGTAATGGGGGACAGGATAGGATGGAGGGAAATATAGTTAGTCCTATACAACACAACTAGTATGGAAATCATTTGCAAAACTACACAGATTTGGCCTATATTGAACTGCTTGTCTTCCAAAGGGAAGGGGTGGAGAGGGAGGGAGCTAAAGAAGTTGGAACTCAAAGTGTTAGGATCAACTGTAATGTTCTTACCATTAGGAAATAAGAAATACAGGTTAAGGGGTAAAGAAAGCTATCTGGCCCTACAGGACAAAAGAGAAGACGGAGACAAGGGCAGAGAGGGAGGATAGAGGAGAGAGCAGATTGGTCACAGGGGCAATTAGAATGCTTGGGTTTGGGGGGGAAGGGATAAAACGGGAGAAAATTTGTAACCCAAAATTTTGTGAAAATAAATGTTAAAAGTTAAATAAATAAAAAAATACTATATATTAGTAACAAGCCCAACAGCAAGAGATAGAAAGAGAAATCCCATTTAAAGCTAGGGTAGACACTATAAAATATTTGGGAGTTTACCTGCCAAAACAAACCCAGGGACTATATGAGCACAATTACAAGACATTTTTTGCACAAATAAAGTCAGATCTAAGTAAGTGGAAAAACATCAGTTGCTCATGGGTAGGCCAGGCCAATATAATAAAAATGATAATTCTACCTAAATTAATTTACTTATTTAGTGCCATACCAATTAAACTATCAGATAATTATTTTCTAGAGCTGGTTAAAATAATATCAAAATTCATCTAGAAGAACAAAAGGTCCAGAATATCAAAGGGACGAATGAAAAGAAATGCTAGGGAAGTTGGCCTAGCACTACCAGATCTCAAATTGTATTATAAAGCAACAACTATCAAAACCACTTGGTACTGGCTAAGAAACAGAAAGGGAGACAAGTGGAATATGCTAGGTACTCAAGACACAGTAGGTAATGAATATAGCAATCTCCTGTTTGATAAACCCAAGGACCCCAGCTTCTGGGATAAGAACTCACTGATCAACAAAAATTGCTGGGAAAACTGGATAACAGTGTGGCGGAAACTAGGCATAAACCCATGCCTGACACGTTACACAAGAATAAAGTCCAAATGGGTACACAATCTAGGTATAAAGTTTGATACCATGGACAAACTGGAGGAGCAAGGGATAGTGTATTTATCAGATTTATGGAGAAGGGAAGAATTTTTGACTAAAGAAGAGATAGAAAGCATTATAAAGTGCAAGATGGTAATTTTGATTATTTTAAACTGAAAAGTTTTTGCACAACCAAACCCAATGCAACCAAAATTCAGAGGAATGCAGTATATTGGGGAAAATATTTTTATAGCTAATCTGTGGGACAAAGGCCTCATTTTTAGAATATATAGAGAACTGAGTCAAATATACAAGAATACAAGTCATTCCCCAATTGATAAATGGTCAAAGGATATGAACAGGCAATTTTCAGAGGAAGAAATTAAAGATATCTATAATCATAGGAAAAAATGCTCTAAATCGCTTTTGATTAGAGAGATGCAAATCAAAACAACTCGAGGTACCACATCACACCAATTAGATTGGCAAACATGACAGAACAGGAAAATGATAAATGTTGGAGAGGAGCTGAGAGAGTTGGAACACTAATTCATTGTTGGTGGAGCTGTGAGCGCATCCAGCCATTCTGGAGAGGGGTTTGGAACTATGCCCAAAGGGCTACAAAAATATGCATACCCAGCAATATCACTTCTAGGACTGTATACCCAAGACATCATAAAAATGGGAAAGGGTCCCACATATACAAAAATATTTATATCAGCACTCTTTGTAGTGGACTAAAAACTGGAAATCAAGGGGATGCCCATCAGTTGGGGAATGGCTGAATAAATTATGATATATGAATGTAATGGAATACTATTGCACCATAAGAAATGATGAACAAGAAGACTTCAGAGAGGCCTGGAAAGATTTATATGATCTGGTATTGAGTGAAAGGAGCAGAACCAGGAGAACTTTGTACACAACTATGACCATAGTGTGTGAGAGTTTTTTCTGGTAGACTTGGATCTTCATAGCAATGCAAGGATATTAAAAAAAAATTTCCAATGGTCTTCTAAGGCAAAATGCCTTCCACATTCAGAGAAAGAACTATGGAATTCAATTTCAGAATGTAACAGATCATTTGTGTGTGTGTGTGTGTGTGTGTGTGTGTGTGTATGTATGTATGTATCATGTTTTGGTTTGTTATATGATTTCTCCCATTTATTTTAGTTCTTCTACACAGCATGACTATAATGAAAATGTATTCAATAGGAATGTATGTGTAGATCCTGTATAGAATTGTATGCCATCTTGGGGAGGGAGGGAGGTGGTGGGGAGTAAGTTGGGGGGAAAAAATCTAAGTTTTATAGTAGTGATTATAGAGCATTAAAAATAAATAAAATGAATATATTTTAATAAATAAATAAATAAAAATTTTAAAAAAAGAAAAAGAAAACACCTAAATCCCAGCCCCAACCTGGGTCTTCACCCCTGCTTCTATCTCTCATTTCCACACTTCAATTCCCCCCTTTTCATCTTCATTTTCTTTATACTTTATTTAATAAATATTTTTAGTCTCCTCCCAGTTTACATCATCCATAGAAAGAAAGGAATTTTCTCAATTGCTAAAAGAATTGATAAAAGCTGTGAGTTGAAGATTCTGCCCAGGATATCCATAAGAAGTCCCATTATCTGAGGCAGCTCTGACTTAATGGACCCCATCCTCAGTGAGCCACACCTGGTCTGGTGGGGTTTGGCTTTTTGGGGTTTGGAGTTTGTTTTTGTTTGTTTGTTTGTTTTTGATATACCAAAGAAAATGCCTTCTCTGAACAAAAGAGGAGTCTGATTTTAGATATGCTGATTAACAGGTCACTAACATCCCCCACACTGCCCTCCTCTACAGATAGTTTTATCTCTTACATTAGCCATCAATATGACTTCAAATTATGTTTCATATAATTTCTATGGAAACAAAATTCAATCATCTGCTTTAATGCTTTAATAATTTCTAATAATAAATTACTCACCTCCATAGTCAGACAAAGAAGACATATAAAGTCAATCCTCAACTTCTTTGGGGTTGTAACATTCCTAGAAAATGGTACAAAAGTCAAAAATACAAATTTTGATACACTGAACCTGTTGGAAACAAGGAGGCAGATGACTATGATCACGAAGAACTGCAATCTTTTACTAGAGATTGCAAAAACATACTTTACTGCATACAATTCTTTATAACAAAACATTAATTCTGATAATATGCACTTTTCCTAACACAACAACCATAAAATAACTCATAAAATGCAGCACACAAAATAAAATTGGTAACATGCAAAACATTTTTCTCATTTGTCTAGAATTCTGTGACCTGTGCTAACATCTCAGTTTTTTTAAAAATTGATTTCAGACAATATTCACTTTTCATAATACATGAAATCTACAGTACCAGAAATACTGTACAACAAACAAAATTCTTAAAACTAAAATGTTTTTTAATCTGAATCTTACCTAGTGGTGAAGTGATGGCATTGTACTATATACTACATTGCTATAAATCTCTCGACCTAGACCACCTTTTGCAAATCAAGGGAGAGGTTGCTGAGATTTTAGTTGCTGCTGTCTGAAGGCACAGACTGGTGCTCAAAAGTAAAAATGAGGTTACTAAGAAATATGAAAGTTAAGCGGAAGATTGACTGTGCATAAAAGAAGGATGATCAGAGGTAAGGTTCATGAAAGAGAAAGTTATACAGATAGACTACTGGAAAAAGGTGTGGAGACTGCAACTTGCATTGCAAGTCTTAAGAAGATTAGACAGAAGAATAAAGATATATTCCTTGAACCTTGTTGAAGTGTTATTGCTGCTGTACATTAGAGCTCCTGGACAGGCAGATAAAGGTTTCTAAGTCTCTCCAAGACTTAGAAAAAGTAAGAGAGCTCTGTTAACAAGAAGGTAGAAAGTGTCTTTTAAAATTCTTTTCAAGCCTTATAGAGAAAAAGCAGACAAGATGAGGTTTAAGGGGAGGGGAGGTGTAATACCCATCCCAAACCTGACATTAGCAAGAGCAAGAAAAGATAAAATCACCTTCTCAAGAAGCAGTAATAAGAAATGAAATTTTGAAATGGAAATTTATTGCTATATATTTTGAATCCTCTCTTAAGTTCTGCTGTGCACACTGACATGTTTTTTTTTCTTTTCTTATTTTGTATTTAAGTTTATAATATATTTCTTTTCCTTTTCTTATTGTGTATTTCAGCTTTAGGGAAAAAAAAGAAAAAAACCAGCAACAATGGTCACTATGTAAGGTCTACATTCTGTGGTTGTGCATGTACTCTATGAGGAAAAGGTCATGGAGGAAGCTGGGATTTAGCTGGAAATACACAAAATTTAAATTAGAGCAAGGAACTAAAGCAATGTCAATAAATGTTAGGAATTTTAAAAAGAAGCAGAAGAAGCAACAAGAAATAAGTGACAGGGGAAAACTCCTAAAAAATACTGCTTCTACTCTCCAGTGTATGTCTTTTTTTTCCAAACTGTAGAATGCTTAACAATCCTGTTACCCTATGTTTTCCCAGTGTATCAGGGAATATTAGTGTATCCCAATATATCCCACCATAGGAAGAGTATACAAAGAAGTCTTTTTTGTTTTAACATCTCTTTCTATGTGTGCCTTTGCAAAGAGTCACTGCCTCTCTCTCTACACAAATTTGATAGCTGCACAAAAGATCATTCTAGAGTATTCCAGTCTAATTTGTTATGGGGTGGAGGAAGGAGGTGAAAGGAAACACCTGTGGGGCCCTGCAGCAGTCTAGTCCTGCCAAGTTATGCTCTGAGAATTACAGCCTGACCTTGCATGTTGGAGGTTTTTTCTTTTTCTTGGGCTTAGTTTCTTTGATTTTAATACTGTTTAATTTTGGGTAAAGTTTGGTTCCAGAAAGGTCAGTTCATGCAATATGTCTTCACACTAACCAAGCAATAAAATAGTCAGGCCTGGAGACAACTTAGTCAGGCCTGGAGACAACTAAGTGTGTATAACAGCGATAATAGTGGTTCTGGTGCTAGTGCTAATGCAGGTATGGGAGAGGGATAGTACCCCTTTCAAAGGAGGAAAAACAATGATGTCTTCAGAAAATTTTTGCCACTAGTCAACTAATCAGTAAGCATTTATTAAATATTTGCTATGTGCCAGGCACTTTGCTAAACACTGGCAATTCAAAGACAAAAGATTTTCTTGGGACCATTTTGCTGTTCTGAATCAGATCATAGGATCATTGATTTAAAGCCAGAAGGGAATTTAAAGACCATCCGGACCAAATACTCCTTTTTAAAGAAGAAGAAAATGAAATTCATTAAGTTAAATTACTTGTTCAGGATCAACAAGCTAATGTTCAAGACAGGATTCAAACTCAGATCTTCCTGATGCCAACCAAGTCCAGGACTCTATCTCACTATACCACTCACCTTCCTGAGACAAATGCAATATTCAAATGTGGTACACAGAACCATTATTATGATATGTCTTTGAAAAGCATTCCATTCTCACAGACTTAGCCCTTCACAGCAATACAAGGACCTAAAACATTTCCAAAGGACTCTTGAGGCAAAATCCATCCACATCGAGAGAAAGAATTATGGAATCTGAATGCAAAATAAAGCAGACCATTTTCTCCTATGTTATGTTTTGGTTTGGTTTGGTTTTTCTCATGATTTATCCCATTCACTTTAATTCTTCTATGCAACATGACTAAAGTGAAAATGTATTTAATAAGAATATATGTGTAGAATCCATATAAAATTGCATGCCATCTTAGGGAGGGAGGAGGGAGGGAAGGTGAGAAAATTTTGAACTTATAGAAGTGATTGTTGAAAACTGAAAACATATTAAATTTTTAAAAAAATAAAATGACTAAGAAAAAAAATTTTTTTAAAGAAAAGCATTCCAGAAAACAGCATGCTGGAGGGCCAAGGGAACCTGGATATCACAATATGTTTACACCAACCAAATCTGGACACCTTCTGTAAAGTTGCAACTGTTTGTGTAGCTCAAGCAGGTCACCCTTTTAAAGAGGGTCTTCTGTAAGTATGAAATGTCCTGATTTTCCTGTAAATTATTTTAGGAAACTAATTTATGAATAAAACACAAAGAACAGGGTACAGTAAATGAGGGAATCATCAGTGCGATATACAACCCTTTCAGGACTCCACTGCTGGTGGGGTTGAACACTTCACTGAATGTCATTTTTTTCTCCCCACATCAGTTCATGGTTTGCCATAAGCCAAAATGCCCTGCTACTGAGAGACCAGAGTTCCTGCAGATGCTGAAATAATGAGCTGAAATAGGTGGGAGCAGATCAGAGAACACTCTTCAACGATAATACAAACATAGTCGGGGGCTCAGGCAAATCACCCACTAAGGCCATTTCTGTATTCTCTGGTTGTACGTTTCAATTGAGTTCCAAAAGATGAAAAACTCCAGGTAGCTGAACAAATAATTCCTTTCTGAAAGATAGTGACATCCAGCACACATACAGAGGTGAGAAAAAAGAAAGAAATGGTCTTATGAGCATTTAGATTAAATAACACTTCTGATTTTGTTTATAATTGGGAAATAGGTAAGTCAATATATAATCCTAAATTATCTGGTGTAGGAATAATGGAAAAGGTGATTCTAAAATGCAATGTATTCCAAAAGCTCTGCTTTGGAAATTATTTCTAGGGCAGAGCCAAGATGGCGGAGTAGAAAGATGCACATACACATAGCTCCGAACCCACAACCCACAGAACGGCTACAGGGGAGAAACTCACGGCGAATTCTGCACCCAGAGGCCACGGAATATTGGAGCGAGGGAGATTTCTGTTCCGGAGGGACCTGCAAACCTCTTGCAGGGGGTCCTTCCCGCTGCAGACTGGGCGCTGGGACTGGGAGCTGAGGGCAGCCCTGCAGCGGCCGCGGCACCGAGAGGAAAAGATCCAAGCAGACTTCTGGACGGGATCTGCAGCGGCCACGCGGGTTCCTCCACCCACAGAGGGACCTGCAAACCTCTCGCAAAAGGTCCGTCGCGCCGCAGACGCGGAGCCCAGCCCAGCCCAGACCTGCTGCGGCCACGGCACCAAGAGAAACAGACCCGAGCAGGCTTCAGGGACGGGATCTCCAGCGGCCACACAAGTCCCTCCACCCACAGGTGACGAGGGTCGGTGAGAGAGTCTCTTTGGCGGGTCGAGAGGGGAGTGGGGTGCCCCCATGGCTCGGGCCCCCCCAGGAGATAGAAGCTGAGAGGCGGCTGTAGACAGGGGCTCCCCAAGTGGGCGGGAGCCTGGATCCATTGTGGAAGGTCTGTGCATAAACCCCCTGAGGGAACTGAGCCTGAGAGGTGGCCCTGCCCCGACCTGACCACCTGAACTTAATTCTCACACTGAATAGCAGCCCTGCCCCCGCCAAAAGCCCTAAGGCGGGAAGCAGCATTTGAATCTCAGACCCCAAACACTGGCTGGGAGGACCAGGAGGCGAGGTGGGTGTGAGGAGAATATTTAGAGGTCAAGTCACTGGCTGGAAAAATGCCCAGAAAAGGGAAAAGAAATAAGACTATTGAAGGCTACTTTCTTGGAGAACAGACACTTCCTCCCTTCCTTTCTGATGAGGAAGAACAATGCTTACCATCAGGCAAAGACGCAGAAATCAAGGCTTCTGTGTCCCAGCCCACCCGATGGGCTCAGGCCATGGAAGAGCTCAAAAGGAATTTTGAAAATCAAGTTAGAGAGGTGGAGGAAAAACTGGGAAGAGAAATGAGAGAGATGAAAGAAAAGCATGAAAAGCAGATCAGTTCCCTGCTAAAGGAGAACCAAAAAAATGTTGAAGAAATTAACACCTTGAAAACTAGCCTAACTCAATTGGCAAAAGAGGTTCAAGAAGCCAATGAGGAGAAGAATGTTTTCAAAAGCAGAATTAGCCAAATGGAAAAGGAGACTCAAAAGCTCACTGAAGAAAATAGTTCTTTCAAAACTAGAATGGCACAGATGGAGGCTAAGGACTTTGCGAGAAAGTATGATATCACAGAACAAAGAGAGAAGAATGGAAAAATGGAAGATAATGTGAAATATCTCATTGGGAAATTATTTCTAGTTTGTCCTTCTAAAGAGGGGAAGGAAGAAAATGAGAATGCCGTAACTTGGCATAACAAGAGCAAAGAGTTTGCAAGTGTAGCATATTGTGAAGGTTTGGAGACTTATTTGATTGAATGCAACAACAAAAGGGAAGAGTATTCACTGCCTCTCTGGACCCATCACCTCTGGAATACAGACATTGCTCTCTTGGTCCAGATATTCCTTCATTCTTACCGTCAGGCATGATCTACTACTTAGTCAGACTCCAACCCATAGAGAGATTTTTTTCTGGGCAATGGGAGAAGCAATGGAGATGGTCGCATGGCCTAACAAACCAGTCTCATATCAGAAAGTCATAGCAACTGATTCACTTTCTTCTAAGGGCAAAATCCCAAGATCCAAGTTTACCTATCTGAGGCCATTTATGAAACTGAATAAACCAGTTATTTTCTTTTATATTGTTCCTGAGCCCTAAGTTGGTATCGCAATAAGCCAATAATTCATTTTCACCTGTACACTAAGATCGCGAACTTTTTTATAACTCTCATCTTTATAAATGATTAAAAAAACAAAGGGATTATGATCATATTTATCTAAAGCTGCTCTTAAAGGTGGATAGGTAGCACATAAATAGGATGCCAGGCTTAAAGTCAGGAAGACTCACCTTCCTGAGTTCAAATCTACCTTCAGATGCTTACTAGCTGTGTGACCCTGGAAAAATCACTTAACCCTGGTTTCCCTCAGTTTCCTCATCTGTAAATGAGCTGCATAAGAAAATGGCAAGCCACCTTTGCCAAGAAAATCCTAAATGGGGGGGGGGGGAGCCAAGATGGTGGAGTAAAAACAGGGACTTGCTTGAGCTCTTCCCCCAAACCCTTTCAAACACTTGTAAAAAGTCAAGTAAATGGTTGGAGAAATGAGCAAAAACTAGAAAAAGAATCAGACTATGGGATCTTACTTTGGTGACAAGGAACACCAAAATATACAAACACAACAAGATATAAAAATCAAAGCTCCTGAGGGGCAGAGCCAAGACGGCAGAGTAGAA
Source organism: Notamacropus eugenii (assembly GCF_028372415.1). Lineage (NCBI taxonomy): Eukaryota > Metazoa > Chordata > Mammalia > Diprotodontia > Macropodidae > Notamacropus > Notamacropus eugenii. The sequence goes on from NC_092877.1 coordinate 140,220,607, forward strand.
AGATGCACATACACTAGCTCTTACCCCACAGCCCATAAAATACCTGTAAAGAAGAAGTCTCAACAAATTCTAGAGCAGCAGAAGCCATAGAACAATGGAGTGGAGGAGATTTCTAGCCCTGAGTGACCTGAAAGACTGACGGGAAAGGTCTGTTGCACCAGATATGAAGAAGAGCCCAGCCCAGCCTTGGCCACGTGGCACCAAGAGGACCAAGCAGGCTTCAGGGACAGAATCTCCAGTGGCAGCGCAGATCCCTCAACCCACAGGCACTAAAAGTCAGTGAGAGGGTCTTTTCAGCTGGCTGAGAAGGGAGCAGGGCGTCCCCATAACTCAGGCCTCCTCAGGTGGCAGCAGTGGAGGCAGTAGTGGACGAGGACTCCCAAGGCAGGCAGCAATCCCCATCCATTGTTGAAGGTCTCATTGGAAAGCCCTTGAGGGAACTGAGCCCTATGTGGTGGCCCTGCCCCATGCCTGAGCAGCTGATCTTAATCTCACACTGAATAGCAGCCCTGCTCCCACCTAAAGCCCCTGAGGGATTGGAGCAACTCATCTGAATCTCATCCTCCAGTGCTCGCCTGGAGGTGAGGTGGTTGTGGAGAGGAAACTCAGAAGTCAAGTAACTGGCTGGGAAAATGCCCAAAAAAGGGAAAAAAATAAGACCATAGAAGGTTATTTTCTTGGGGAACAGGTGTCTCCTCTCCATCCTTTCAGATGAGGAAGAACAACACATACTGTCAGAGGAAGTCAAGGCCTCTGCCTCCAGGGCCTGCAAAGGGAACTTAAACTGGGCTCAGGCAATAGAAGAGCTTGAAAAACAAGTTACCAGCTTACTAAAGGAGAACCAAAAAAATGCTGAGGAAAATAACAGCTTTAAAATAAAGCTAACTCAACTGGAAAAAGAGATCCAAAAAGCCAATGAGGAGAAGGAGGCTTTAAAAAGTAGAATTAGTCAAATGGAAAAGAAGATTCAAAAGCTCACTGAAAAAAATAATTTGTTGAAAGAGAGAATTGAGTTCAGGGAAATGAATGATGACGAGATAAACCAAGCAGTTAAAAAACAAAACCAAAAGTTTAAAAAAATAAAAGATAATGTGAAACATCTCATTGGAAAAACAACTGACCTGGAAAATAGCTCCAGTAGAAACAATTAAAAAATTATGGGACTACCTGAAAGCCATAATCAAAAAAAGAGCCTAGACATTATCTTCCATGAAATTATCAAGGAAAACTGCCCTGATGTTCTAGAACCAGAGGGCAAAATAAATATTCAAAGAATCTACCAATCACCTCCTGAAAGAGACCCAAAAAGAGAAACTCCTAGGAATATTGTGGCCAAATTTCAGAGTTCCCAGATCAAGGAGAAAATACTGCAAGCAGCTAGAAAGAAATAATTTGAGTACTGTGGAAATACAATCAGGATAACACAGGATCTGGCAGCTTCAACATTAAGGGATGGAAGGGCTTGGAATGGGATATTCCAGAGGTCAAAGGAACTGGGATTGAAACCAAGAATCACCTACCCAGAAAATCTGACTATACTACTTCAAGGGAATAAATGGCCATTCAGTGATGTAGAGGACTTTGAATCATTCATACTGAGGAAAAGACCAGATCTGTATAGAAAATTTGACTTTCCAAGACAAGAATCAAGAGAAGCATGAAAAGGACTAAGGATATATATCATAAAAGGATACATGTGGGACATTTCTCAATTTTTGAAAATAATTTGTGAGTATAGATACTGTTTTGTTTTGTTTTTTAAGTTTGATAGAAGTGTCCTGTGAATCCATCAGGACGAGTGATTCTTTTTTCTTTGATAGATTCTTTACAACTAAAATTATTTCCTAGTTTGATATTGAGTTATTTAAGATCTTCAACTGGTCTTCTCATAGTTTGGGTATTATATATTTTTGAAGGTATCCTTCTATTTTTTTTTCTTTTTTGGGAGGTTTTAGTTTTGTCAG